>NC_030851.1:24632947-24663091 GCF_000208745.1 Theobroma cacao | reverse complement strand
ACACGCATAATAGATTATAATTCAATGGAGATGACATTGTGATGCAATGACATATAGTACAAGGAAACTTAAGCATATGGTTGAAAAAGATATGAATGATATGAAGTTGTACGCAAGTATAATAAGAAGGTTGACATGCACTATAAGAATTATTATATTGAAACTAGGATTGGGATGTGGATGAATAAAGGGGAATGTAGTCCAAGGCATGTGAACACATGGATCCCTAAACATAATGAGAGATGTTGACATCTAAAAATGCATGTACATATATATATATGAAATTGATAATTTTACTAACTAAAGTGAAGAATGGTTCTCAGTAATTGGGAGATTTTCAAATAATGTCCAGAGAGGTCAGTAAGCTAAAGTGTTAACAGGCATGCAATGAACGATTAAAGTTATGAGTGACTTTGAAGGTAAACCTTGGATTGTTTAAGTTCTTAATGGAACTATATTAAAGGAAGGGTATGGACCAGTATAAGATGAATGAATCAAGGTTGAGAAATTTTAGCATAGAGCAAACTAATAAAATGATGATTAAGTATACATAAGTAAGTATAATATGTGATCGAAATCGGTATAATTGAGATGAAGTTATGGTTCAAATTTAATAAGGGTGATAAAGGTATGCTTGGTGACTCGATATAAGAAATCATGATTGTGAAAGGTACTGCTGATCTAACTTCAAAGGATGATAATTGCCATAAATAAAGCATTTAATTGAATTGAAGGTGAACGAGGTAAATAAATTGAATGTCCCTATAGAAGAAAAAAGGAATAGGATCATAAAAGGACATTGATAACGCAACATCGATGTGAATTCGAGGACGAATTCTAATTAAGTGGGGGAGATTGAAATGCTCCATAATTTGATATGGTGATAAATAAAGTTGGTCGGATTTGAATTGAGGCATAATAAGGAAATTTGGGAACCAAAGAGACAAGATAAAATTTTTAGAATAAAATAATTTTTTATTAATAAAATAATATTAAAATATTAATATTTAGTCAGATGTTGAAATCAGTCACGAAGAAGGATCATATGGTTGATCCAAGTAGGGGAGAAGATGTCAAGCTTGACTCTATAAAATACTTGTCATGACATATATGTGATGGATAGCATGTTTGCATGCTAGGAGAGTCCCAAAAAATTTACAAAAGTCGGTATTGTACCTAGAGGTACAACAGAGTTGATTTAAGCCTCGAACCAGATCAAATAGAGAATTTAACGTGAAAATAAGAATTTTACAGTCCTAAAATGGTTTAATATGGTGATTTGGAGTTCGAGGATCAATTTGGAGTCAAACCGAAAATTTCACTATTCGGGGGTAAAATGGTAATTTTGCCACCTGAGGATAAAATTGAAATATTGGAAGAGGTTTTTGATCAAGATTGATCACATTTGACTCATTGGAGTATAATTTGAGGTTGATAAGTGAAAAAGTTATAATTTTGGTATTTTTGGAGCATAAGGGTAAAATGGTAATTTTGTCACCCCAAGGGCAAAACAGTAATTTTCCACCACCAGGACACTTGTCCAGCACATGGTCTTCCCTAATCCTCATTTTGACCTTTGACTAATCATGTGGTGGAGACAAAAGGTTTAAAATTTTTAAAGTTTTAAAAATGGGCCAATGGAAACATGCCACGTGTCAAGCAAGAATATTTTATTATTTTCCATTAAAATCAGCCCATATTTATCCCATTCTTCTTCTCCATATTCGGCCAAGACAAAAGGAAAGAAAGGAAAAACAAGAACAAAACCTAGGTGGGAAAATTGAAGAAAAAGAGTGGGACTTCAAGGGATTAAGCTAATAAAGGTAAAATTTCTTGATTTTGACTTGTGATTTACACTACCCATGCTTTCTTTTTCATTTTCCATGGTTAGATTTCATGTTTTCATGGTGAATTCATAGCTGGTTGGAATGGGTATGGAGAGAGAATGAAGTTGGATTGATTTGATTCTAAGTTATGTTAGTGTTTTTAGTTAGTTTAGCATATTTAGAAATAAAACAATAAGAAAAAATTCATTTTCCCCCATCACCATCATTGGTCGAATTTTCTAGGGAGGATATTGTGGCTAAAATTGATGATATTTCATGATATTTGGGTGATATTTGATGTTTGGTGAGGCTAGAAATTAAATGAGAAATTTTGGTGTGAAAATCTGAAATTTTTACCTAATGTATAGACATGCGTGATTATTGACCCGAGACTGATAAATTGAATCTCATTCACAGTCACTGAGGTAATTTAGGTATAATTGGAGTGTAGAAAGTGAGAAGAATTGATTTGGAGTTAAATTAGAGATTTTAGCCGATTAGACTGAGTATAGTGTGACTTAGGTCAAATGTCATATTTAAGTGATTAATCAGACATTTTGCATCCCATCATATGCATTCATTTAGATTTAGAGAGCCTCAAATAATTTATGATAAATTGACACAATTTATTGAAATTCGTGTCACGTATGATGTATAGGTGGTGGCCCTCTAACAAGGGTAGAGAGATTGTGCCCGAAGACTGAGAACAGGAGTATATCGAACTCCTAGTACTGTGAGTAACCTTACCATCATTTTTATTATCTAAAGTATGTTTTTAATCGGTTTTGGTAAAATTTTATGAAAATGAGTTTAAATGGTAAATCTTGAGTTTTACAAACAAAATGTGTCTACATGAAAAGTTTTCATAAATTGTCTCAAAATTGAATGATGATTTTGAAAAATAGAGTAATTGGAGACCACTTGTTATGAATTAAATTTATGATTTGAATCGAATGGCTTATGACAGTATTTGCGTGAATGGCTGAATTGGTATTTGTGTTGAAATGTATGAAATGTGTATTTAGCCTTGAAAGGCTATGAATTACAATAATTGTCATATCATGTTATTGAATTTTATTGTATGGTGGGTTTAGCTTGCTGCAGTGGGCGGATTCTGTGGACCAGCTTATTAGAGGGACACGGAATCCGGATATATATATGTACCTTGGTCGGAGAGGCGCGTAGGGTATCTCCTAAGGTATGAACAGAGTTCACGTCACGCCGAACCACCTCGTGATGATGAACTTCGCTAACACCAAGGAATGACTGTGTTTTTCAAACTAAAAAAATATGTTTTACGAGTATACAAAATTTTAACAGCCTTGGCGGGCTCGAGTGTACGCCTTTGATCAAGGTGTCATCGAGTACTATTTGATGGCATGAGCCAAATGTTTATGGAAGTCATAAGCCTTAATGAGAAATTAAATGAAATACAACCGTTTGCATGGGTTGGGATAAATTTTCAAATTGTGAAATACTTAAAAAGGATGGGATATTTTAATTGTCTCCTTTTACTCTGCTTTAGCTTATTTAAATGATGTTTGTTTACTCACTTGGATTTTATAATCTCACCACCCTCCTTTCCACCTATTTCAGGCTCAGAGTAATCTGTAGATAGCTTATTCCATAGAGGGCTTCTATTGGATTAGCGTTCTCCACACTGTAGGTTCACAGTTTATTTAATTTTGGTTATTGTGGACCCACTCGATATTGTAAATTTAAATTAATTTAAATACTTTAGTTTATTGCGTTACAGTATAAATGAATTTATTTTGTTTTTACGTTACAAAAAGTATTTACGCATAACTCCGAAATTACTGTTTATAAGAAAATAAAATATTTTATTAAATATTTAATTTTATCTTCTTATTATATTAAAATAATTAAAATTTTATTTTAAATAAAGGTTTTAGATGCCTAAACTTATTTTTAATTGTGAATTATGTGATTGGTACTTGTTTACTACATTTTTAACTGGTTTTGAAATTTTCAGTGGAAAAATGAACAAAATGCCCCTATGAGACAAAAATTTTTAATTTATCTGTTTTAAGTTGAAAATAGCTCAAAATCCTTTAGAATATAATATCTGGCAACGGTTACTCACCGGGGAAAAGAAAAACTGATATTAAGCCTTGCGGGGTTCCGGTTGGTATTCCGAGAGATAAGTGCCCATCGGGGCACTACGGCGGTTGTCACGGGCTCGAAGGGAGTTTCGGGTCGTGACGCATTGGGTAGGAAATGAAGATAATGGAACATCTACCTTTACCTTCTTCATTACTTTGGTGGCACATCTATGTCATGGTCTTCAAAGAAGCAAAAAACAATAGCAAGGTCTTTTACAGATGCAGAATACAAAGCAATTACCATAATTATTTTTTAATTAACTTGGATCCAATCACTTTTTCTAGAATTGCAAGTGCAAAATCCTCACACTATTAATAGTATTCTAGATAATCTCAATGCTAATTACACTTGTAAGAACCCTAATTTTCACACAAGGATGAAGCATCTTACACTTGATAATTTCTTTGTCTAAAATGGTCAACTTATTGTGCAACACATTTCCATTGAAACCAAATCGCAAATACACTAACTAAGCTTTTATCTAAATTCAGATTTTATCTCTTTCTATTCAAGATTGGTGTCGCACTCTTTATTTTGCAGGGGCATATTAGATGAACCACTCCACCTACTTAAGAGATCAAAGTATCTTCTGATAAGATGAACATATAATGAAGATGATATTTCAACATCTCAAAATATCAACATATCTTATGATAAAATGAACATACAGTAAGATGATATTCCAATCCAGTCATACTTAAAGGGAAAATATGAGAAAGGAAGAATTAGATAAAGCCAAATCACATTTAGATTAAGAAAGTCTTATCCTCAATTCAATCTTAGATAAAATAACTTGATAAGATGTTCATCTTATGTTAAGCTTAGAGAAGATAATTTGATAAGATTTTATCTTTATAACAATATCTCTAATCCTATACTTGTACTATAAATACATTAAACTGAATGCAAATGAGCAAGCTTTATTTTTATCTTCAATACTACTTTTTATTCATCTCTTTGTAGAATTAATTGCAACTTAAATGAGTTTTAAGTGTGATCTCATTTTTACGTTATAATTGAGAATTGAACTCAAAGTAAGAAAATTATACTAATTTTTTTTACTCAGGCATTATGTCATGATCCTAGTGGGGAGACTTGAATCCCACACTAGAAAGAATACAACGTCTTAATAGGGAACCATAAATCTCATATCGAAGAAAAGCTCTCAGCGATGAGCCAAAGGAAGATGTCATAGTCTCAAAGGGAAGCCATGAATCTTACATCGACTATGTACTAGAGTGAGATTGGATATTTAAATATTTACATCACCTTCAACCTATAAGATGCCTTTTATGAGACAAAATTGTGAACCTAGTAAGTAAAAAAAAACAATACCTTATAGGTTGGGGTTGTTGTGGATCGTGACACATTGCATGGTTTAAATTTATATGTATTTTAGTATAAACATCTTTTACTTTACTTATGTTTATACTTGTTACGAACAGAAATATCACTCAAAAGTCATGTTTTAAATGATGGGTGATAACAAAATAAAAAATATCACTTCTATAAATCAACGAAAATTAAAAAAAAAAGTATTTAAATAGATCAATTGAGTTAAGTCGAGACATTACAATAGAATCAAATTATATTACATTATATTATATTATATTATATAAAAAATATCATTTCTATAAATTAACGAAAATTAAAAAAATAAGAAGTATTTAAATGGATTGATTGAGTTACGTCGAGACATTATGACAGAATCAAATTATATTACATTACATTATATTATGTTATATTATATACGATTTTGTAATAAAAGCTAATAAAAAGAGTCCATGAGGAAGGTAAGGCAAAAATTATAAACAACAAGCGGAAATAGTCCAAAAGAGAAACAAAACCAAATCTTTAGTCCCCTACGCACCTTGATCTTATATACAGCAATAAAAGTTGATAATTAATATATTTTTTGCAATTTGCATCACCAACCTACTTCAAAGATTAGGATTTGTTGCCATGAAAGCTTAAAAACAAAATTCTTCCTTTGAAAATTAATTAAAAAATTAAAATTAGTAAATAGATTATGAAATGATTATCTTATAAAATATTTAGTCATGTATAGACAATTTAACTGTATTATAGTGTCATTTTTTTTGGGTTTTTCTCCTAACAAACGGTAATGTGAAATTGAAAGGTTACTGTATAAATTTATATATATATATATATATATAATATGGTTTGTCTGTGTATTAATTTAGATTGAGATATTAAGTAACTTTTTTAATTACATGATTTTTTTTTGCATCGAGTTAGATCATTTATATGTACTCGGCAAACAGATACTGCAATTATATTAAAATAAATAATAGAGCCATGTGAAACTAAAATTCTGTGAACTGAACAGATCCACCCACCCCCCCAAAATTAAATAATAATTAATGTTGCTTGACCATTTAATAATGCACGTGAGAGCCATCTTTTTGCAGCCTCTCTTCCCCCACCAAAACCTGCCAATTATCATCCTTTTAAATATGTGAAACTGTCTTTTTGGCCGCACAGTGCCATGGGCTGTGACTGTGATCCTCCTCACTTCTCTTTTCTTGTAATAAACATATCTTGCTTGCTGCCTTGAATCTTGGAGACTGCAGACCAATAATTATATAAAAATTTAAATAAATTTTTACTTTTTTCGTTCAATTAGGTTTTTTGTTTTTATTTTAAATTAAATATGTTTTCATAATAAATAGTTGATTTCTTAATCAAATCATCAATTATTATTTTATACCACATGGTGTTAACGTGGCACTTTGATATATCATATTAAATAGTAATATGACATACTTATATATCATAATGACATGATTATATAACATTCTTACTTTTTATATATGATAATGTCACATCAATGTCACATAAACTTAAAATGATATGTGATATTTTAACTAATGATAATTAGCCAACAATTAGTTATAAGGATCCATGTGATTTAAAATAAAAATACTTACTTAATTCAACATAATAGAAGAATAAGAACTTATTTAAATATTATTATTACTTTTTAAAATATTATGTCTATCATTTTCCTTTTTCCTTGTCTCTTTTGAAACTATAAAAACATCCACATGCTTTTCATAATTATCTTTTGGCTCCAAAGCGAAAATATGTTTTTCATAATCATCAAGTGCCTATAAGGTTGTTATAATGTTTGATTACTATTACGTTTATTACTTCATTTTTAGTTTCGAAATAGAAAAGCAAAAAGAACATTTACTTACAAAAACAACAAATAATTTTCTATTGTTAAATTTTTAAACAATAAAATAGATAAATTATTTTTATATTAAATAATTATGTTTACATCTTTTGTACATTTTAATTTTGCTAGACTTGAATTACATCGTGTTTTGATTTGACAAAAAACACATGTTTTTTTGAACTTAATGTCAAGCATTTGAAATTGTCTTAATTACATTTTTAGTCCCCTAAGATTATAAAATTGTTTGAAAAGCCATGCATTCTTAGTAAAACATCTTACAAGCTTCCAAACATTGTATTTTCAACTAAGAAATCAAAAGCAAACATGCCTTGAAATGTTTACTTGAATATAGGCACAAGGCAATAAGAAAGTAGCTCGAGAGAAGCACCAAAAGACTAAACAAACCTCAAGACACAAGTCAAGAATTCATCCTAACGAAGCTCAAGTCAATTTGAAGGCTGAAACAGTGCAAAACTTAAAGATTATGAAGTTATAGTCGACCTTGAAGTGTCTATAATCGATCTTGTTCTAAAAAGATCAAGAAAATCAAGTTTTGAATAGACAAAGTCACCTTAGACTAAGTATAGTCAACCCTAATGGGTCAAAAGCATAAAGAAGTCAACTTTGCATAGCCATAGTTGACTATAGAGAAGGTATAGTCAACCCTGATAAGTTAAAGGTTAGAAAAAGTCAAGATCACATAACCATAGTCAACCCTAAGTGAGAGGTAGTTGACTATAGAAGGTCAAAATTGCAAAACACACGCTCTTAGGAAGTGGATTGACTAGAGGAAGCTTATACTTGACTATAGAAGCCCTAATTAAGAAATATGAAGAACATAGTCAACTTTAGGAGCATTGTAGTCGACCCTCAAGCTTTAGCAACTGCCAAATTTGATTTAAACTTATGTTTAACAGCTTTAAATCTTGCCCTAGTTATAATAGACGCATTTGAGTCATTTTGAAGTAGAAAAAACTTGAACCAAAGTTATAAACCCAAGAGAGACTACCCACAAGCTCATATTCACTCTCTAGCATCTTTTTAGTCTTCCATCAACCTTTCAAAGTTGAATCTTTGCTTTACTCAAGCTGAAATTTCTTCTCTCACTACACCTTAGCTAAAATCTCTAGCATTCAACCTTTGTGAAGCAAATCCTTACTATTATTCCTTTGTACACACATCTTGTAAAGGTTCTATATTAATCTTGAAAAGCTATCTTGTAAGGGTTATCATTTTCCATTTAAAAAGTAAGAATCCTTTTCAAAGTTGAATCCTTACTCTACTCAAGTTGCAATTTCTTCTCTCACTACACCTAAGCTAAAATCTCTAGCATCCAGCCTTTGTGAGGTAAATCCTTACTGTTATTCCTTTGTACACACATCTTATAAAGGTTCTAACTTAACTTTGAAAAGTTATCTTGTAAGGGTTATCCCTTCCCATTTAAAAAGTAAAAATCTTTTGTGGATTGTGTGGATTATTGCTTGATCTCGTAAAAAGCTTTTGTAAGGGTTACTGCTTAATTTTGTGAAAAAGTAAGAATCCTTTTATGGATTGTGTAAGGGTTATCACTTCTTGATAAAAAGCAAGAATCCTTGATCGTGGATTGAAATTCCTTAGTTTCCAAGGGAGTGAATGTAGGCACCAAAAAAGCCGAACGACTATAAATTGTTTATGTCTCTTTTTAGTTTTCGCATTATTATTTATTGTTCATACTTGTCTTAGGAAATAAGATTTATATTGATTTATTATTTTTCTTTTAGGAAAATATCTTTCCTCTACTTTTCATAGCTAGCATTTATTTCAAGAAAAATATTTTATTTTGATTAATTATTTTTATGCTTAGTGATTTATTGTTGAATATTTGTTTTTGGTGTTAGAAAACATTTTTGGGTGAAAAAGGTTTGATTTTGATAAATAGATTTTTTAAAGAAATTTTTATAAATATACTAATTCACCCTCCTCTTAATATATTGTTATTAAGACTTTTGCATTAACAAATTTAATCAAATATATACGATTTTATTTTTTTTATGATTGTTAGTTAAAATTCTACTATGCAAGTATACGTATCGAATAAATAGTATATAAGCAAGTAGAGTATCGATCCCACAGAGAATTAATCTAAAATTTTACTAAGTACTAAAATTAGAACAATTTAATCTTATCTAAACAATCAATATCAAATAATTAAATTAACTAACTAAAAATACTAAACCAAAATTTTAACTAAGAAAAATAAAAATAATAATAACTTGAGTAAATATCAAATCAAACAAGTCTAAGATTACAATATCCCTCACACTTCATTTAAATCTTACCTCTCTTTCTCAACTTATTTCAATGGATTGAATTGCTAACCTAAAGTTCTAGATTATTTATAAAAGTCTCTCAACTCATCTTATAAAAATATCTATTTTAATCAAAACATTATATCTCTATGTGAATTGAAATTAAAATAGACTCATTAAGTTCATACTTTCATTAAGTTCATACTTTAATCTGACTATATATGACCTATAGGTATATCCCTATCCTATATACAAATCAATTAATATGATCGTATGTTATTTTAATTTTAGTCTACACTAAACTCCCTTTCTCAAGTTTGTTTAGGTTTTTAAATCAATTTAATTGGTGGCCAAGCAATTAAAAGCATTAAAAATAAATTAGAATAAACAATTCAAATCCCATTAAAGATAAGTAAGAAAGAGATAAAAAATTTAAATTACATGTGAGTTTAATTGCAATCCTAGAAAAATAGTTTAGTTCATAATATCTAATAAAAACTTCATCCAAAGAAAATTAGTCATTAATCCAAGTCCAAGAAAATAAGAAAAACACAAAAGTCAAAAGAGAAAACTAATAGTTAAAGCTTCGTGATCTTGATTCTCTCTCCAATTCTCTTGCTTTTTTGCTTTGTTTTTTGCTCTTTTTCTCCAGAGAAATTGCTTGTCGCCTCCTCCCAAAAACCTTTGAAAAGAGCCCCGTAACTAGCCTCCAAAAGCCATAGCTTCCAAAATCTCGTAAGCTTGTTATTTTTAAAAAATACGGTGAGTGCCGCTGCTCTCATTTTCCAAAGCCGCGACTCTCAAAGGTTCTGCTTAATTTTGTTTTTTTGGTGAAGTACTTTTATTTTAACAAAAATTTTGACTACTTTTTGTTCGGAACTGGACAAAGTGATAAACATCAAAGTTGTAGCCCTGCCTCTTAGCTTTCTAATGGTCTAAAAATCATGTCATTTGAACTTCTATAGTGGGAGATATACTTGAAAAACCAAAACATATGCAAACAAAGCAAAAGTCCATTATGTACCTTTCTTTACTAATTGAAATTATTTTTGATCTTACTCCTACAAAAACATAAAAATAAATATGATTAAAATAAAACTAACATTATTAACTTAAAATAAACATTTAAACATAAATTAAACTAAACTAATAATATAAATAAAAACACCTAAATCTGATCTTAAATCTAGTCTAATTTAAACTAATTAAATATTTAATCTCCCATTAAATATATATATATTTGATGCACACATCAATGATAGATTTTGAACAAAAAAAGAGTGTTAAATAATCATCATCATAAAGGATGAATCCTCAATTTGAGTTGAGATTTGAGTCATATTTTGATTAAATCTTGGTTTTTTTTTTGTGTAGATATTTACAAATGAGTGGTCCACAATGGTGCACAAGTAGGTGACAAATATTAATGGTTTATGAAATGAAAGTTTCATGGCTATTGCTAAATCTTGAATTGAGGAGGGAAAAGGGACCATCAGATTTTATGTCATACTTCACTTTGTCTATTTATTCAATTTCTTTGTCAGTCCATATCAGGTCAACAATAATCTATTATTCACAGGCTGAGTTGGTACAAACAGGATAAGCATTCCACTATTCATGTCTTGTAATACTATAGACCTACTACAAAATTACATCACTAATTTCTTTCCACCAATGCTAATTGAATACAACCTTTTAACAACTTAACTTTTAAATTAAATTAAAAGCGCCTTTTCTAATTAAACCCAAGATTCCATCACTAAAATTTTGTAACAAAATCATTTATCATTATTTCTTTTGTCCAATGTGTTCCTATAATCTTCTCAATTTTTTTTCTTATTAAAATGTGAATAAATAAAAAATTAAAAATCTCCACTTTCTCTTCCTTTCTTTCATAAAAAAAAAAAAGAAATTTTCAAAATTTTTATTTATACTTATTTAATTGATGCACGTGTGACAAAATCAGCAAACATAAGCAAGTGGAGAACAACTGTTGAGAGGAAGATGGAACCTGGACAGGCAACCGCCAAACGTGGAGATGTAAAGTCGTGAGTGGTGACCCCTTCAGTTTCTGCTGTCCAATTGGCGCGTCCCCTTCACGGTATACAAAATCGCGTGACAATTAATTTTGTTGACGAAATTTAGTACTACTACTACTTTTATTGTGGTTTTTCGGAGCATAAATTTGCTACACTGGTACCGTATGCAAAATTTCTCCAGACAATCGAATGGGACAAGATAAAGACAGCCCCTCCCCATCCCTAAAATCCAACCATACACGTGTCCACACCTCCTCTTCCTGCGAACGTGTTAACCCCTCGTTTCCTCTCATCAATCGCCAATCTTTAACAATCCGCCCACTCGCAACCGTCGGATCTGTCCACTCCCATTGTCCCCAAAATATCCACAGTGGAATCAATATTTTGCATTTGGATACTCTACAACAATTTATCAAAGAAAGGCTAAATCGGTCCTTACACAATTTTTTAAAGAAATGCATATTTGTATTTCCTTATTTTGAAAAATCACGACGATAGGAAACCGGCTAATAAAAAAAGGGAAAAGCAAAAAAAAAAAAAATTTGTTTATTGTTTTCTTCTTCCTCCGCCCATCCATTTATTCGGTGCCTGTTTTAAGCCCATCTCTTCCTTTCAATCGCCTTTCTTTTGTTTATTTTTCTCAATTGCATTGACCATCTTGCCCTTCACCTGTCGAATTAGATCCCATTTCAAGTCTCTCCAATCTTTGTTCTTCGATCCGCATAGAGAATCGATTACTTCAAATTCTTAGTACAGAAGAGAAATCCAAGGAATTTTTTTTAGTTATGTTGGGGACAGGATTGGAATTTAGGAGAGTTCGTGGAGAAGATCGGTTTTACAATCCGGCCAAGGCGAGGAGAGCGAACCAGAATCAGCAAACCGATCAACTACAGAGAGCTCAAAGCGATGTTACGCCGACTCAATCAAAGGATAAACCGGTGGTGGCGCATATGAACCGGCATTCGGAAAAGGGGGTTGGTTCAACTGACCATCCTAAACCGATGCTGGTTTCCGCTTTTGAACCGGTTGTTTCTCCTTTGAGTAATTTAGAGCGGTTTTTGGACTCGATCATGCCTTCCGTTCCTGCTCTTTATCACTCGAAGGTTTATTCAATCTCAAAAATGACGAGCTTTTCTCTCTTTTTTGTTTTGGATTTTTAATTGTTTTTGTATTTGTTTAGTTTAAATTATTTAGCGTTATAGATATATTTCTCTTAAAGCTTGTTGTGATATGAAGTAAAAGTAAAAAAATAAAAAAACGTTTAAATTGAACTGCTGATCGAGTAATAAAAGTCCACTTTAAAAATGTACGTTTGGTGTAATTTAGGAACATTTTGGGAGATTTTGTATACGTTTTTGTGAAATGTGAATGATTTTTGAAACTGGGTGTGACAGACGACGATGAGAGGGTGGCGGAGGTGTGACGTGGAATTTCAGCCATATTTCGTGTTAGGTAATTTATGGGAGTCATTCAAAGAGTGGAGCGCATATGGAGCAGGAGTCCCACTAATTTTGAATGACTGTGATTCCGTTGTTCAGTATTATGTACCTTATTTATCTGGCATTCAAATATATGCCGATTCCATGAAGCTGTCTGCCAAGTCAAGGTAAATAATACATTGCTAGCATTCAACTTTATTCCATCTAGAGTTTAAACCTGTGGGTCTTTTAGTATTTACTTCTTCTTAACTTGTTAATTTTGTGTTTTTCATTCTCTTTTGTTAGCTATCTCAATATTGTTATTAATTTTAATTTTGGGTCTGATTTTTATGGTTCTCTGAATTTCATGTACTCCTTTTTTTGAATGGTTCTGTATGGTTGGATGATTATTATATTCCTAGCGAGCGGGCTTCCTGCTTGTTTTGAACTGAAATAATTCCTTTCCATTTTATTCGATTAAAATGTGGTTCTCTTCTTCAAGGGTAATCTAGTGTGAACTATAAGCAATGAGTTTATTATCGATATATAAAGGTCACTGAAATTAGATAGTAGTTTAATTGCTAGCAGACAGTTTTTGGTGAGAGTTTGGTTCTAATTCCCACATTGCCGCAAGTTTCCTGCAATGCATGACTTGGATTTAGTTCATCGCGTGGTTTTAGCCTTCATCTTCCAGTGGTGAGGATAATATTTTTATAACTTCTCTTGTAGCATTTTCTAGAAAGGTTACAATAATTTCTTGGTGTGATGAGTCCGATCTCTGTCCTTCCTTTTGCGAATCCTTTGTATTGTGTCCTAATTCCTATTTAATGCGAAAATGCTGTGCACACTTTAACGATCTGAGTATTATGCTGACAATTTTGAAGCTAATTAATTAATGTGTTAAAGATAATTTATGAACTTAAATATTTGTTATGGGAATATCGACACAATGATTTTGTTTCTGATTTTTCAATAAAAAGTTGGCTCTATATAGAATTGAAATGGTAGTTATTTTTTTTTGCGAAGCTCCACCCAGCTTAAGAGTTTTTGTAGACCTGTCAGCCACTGTCCCTCTCACCCACACATACTCACCTTTATTTTTTTGGCTTAGTAGTTTGTAAACAGTTTTTGTAGTTTGATACTTGCATCAGAGAAGAAAATAAAAGTATTTTGTGTGATATTCACTAATTATTGATTCCCTTTATGATAGGCAGCCAGGTGAGGACAGTGATAGTGATTTTAGGGACTCAAGCAGTGATGGTAGTAGTGATTGTGAACCTGAAAGAGGAGCAAATGTTTTGAGGGAAAAAAGAAATCATCACATGGCAAGTGAGATATCTCTTAGGATGGATAGATTATCCATGGGAGATCAGCAGATTGCACTTCAAGAAGACTTGTCTAGTGATGAGGGTGAATCTGTCAATTCTCAGGGTTGTTTGATTTTTGAGTATCTTGAACGAGACCCTCCTTATAGCCGAGAACCTTTGGCTGACAAGGTCCGTTTGTGTTTCTCTCTCTCTCTCTTACAGCAGGAGTGGTTTAATGTCTGGATAAATACTTTTCTCATTTTTGGTCACTTCCTGACCTTAATCTGTGGCAACAGATTTCAGATCTGGCCTTCCGGTTCCCTGAACTGAAGACTCTAAGAAGCTGTGATTTACTATCTTCCAGCTGGATTTCTGTTGCATGGTATTATTATCATTTTTGCTTGGCCTAATATTTCTTTTCAAACTCGTCTTGGCATATGTGACTGAAATGTTATTATGAAATTGTTGTAGGTATCCAATTTACAGAATACCTACTGGACCTACCTTAAAAGATCTAGATGCTTGCTTTCTGACTTACCATTATCTTCATACACCCATAGAAGGTAACAAAGGATTTTCATTTTAATATTTATTTATTTTGAATTTGTGTGAACTAGGGAATGATGCTAGGCTTTCTTATCGAATGTTCTGTTCCGGCTTTCACTTATAATTGTGAATCTTTTAAATCTCTAACAATCTCTGTGAATTATTTTGTCAAATGGTGCTGCAGTGTCCTTGATATGTGTCTAACTACTTAAAATATGAAGAGTAGTTTCAAGTGCTTTAAGAGCAATATCTTCTTCTCTTCGTCGCTTTTCCTTAAAGGTTTCCCACTGTTTGACTACAAAGTAGTTACTGAAAATCTTACTCCTTTGTTTCAACAAAGTCCTATTTTTAGTTCACTTTTTTAATATATTGTTGATAGAATTGTCTTTTATAGGAATTTTTGTAGCTGAATGATTCCCAAAATACTGATCGCATAACCTAACTTGTCTTTAATCAGTAATAGTGTGGGGTTGCATAAATTTTCAGTACCATCCATGTATTGTCAAAGAAAACTTATATGTTATTTCTAGTTGTTTTTATGTAACTTATTGTGTTGGTTTCTTTTAGGTGGACAAAGTGCTCAGGCACCAGTTCTAACATATCCCAATGACATGGATGGTGTTCCGAAGATGTCTTTGCCTGTTTTTGGTCTTGCTTCATACAAGTTCAAGGGTTCCTTGTGGACACCTAATGGAGCAAGTGATCGTCACTTGGCAAACAACCTCTTTCAGGCTGCTGACAATTGGTTGAGACTTCTTCAGGTCAATCAGCCAGATTTCACATTTTTCTGCCGCAGGTGATATTCAGATATTTCTGTAACAGTAGTACTCCTGTCATTCCAGAAGTGAAGTGCAATAATTACTTGTCGAACATCACCTGCAAATTATAATCCCTCCGTTTTGGAGGTCAAGGCCAAAAGTTCAGTTTGGGGTGATTGTCTTTTGTAATAGTTTATAAAAATTGAGAAGAAAAAGTCTTAACACAGAATGCTTTGGAGTGGAAGTGAAGAAGTGAGCTTTTGCAATAAGGCTTTAGTGGAAATGAATGGAGAAAATTTAGAGTTAGAAGCTGATGGAGAGCTGAGCTCAGCTAGTGTAAAGGTGGTTTCACTTGCTATCAGCATATGTTAGTTATATCTTGCTTGTTTTGTTTCATGTTTTTATTTATAACTATGGTTAAGTTGTGGAAAACCAGGCCTTTTTTTCCTGTCCTGATGATCAAAATGTAGGATTTCGTGTTTTACTTAACATTTAAAGGGGATTTTGGTAGGGTCGTTGTATAAGTGCCGGCTTTGAGCTATCCCAGATATGTGTTGTAATGCTAACGTTAATTAATTAATCATCAGAAAGAACAGTGTGTTTAGAGAATTGGTATTAATGAACCGATATGATTAGGTAATTGGTGTTTTTGGTTGTTTGGCTATAAACTATGCTCTGAATAGCTTTTGTTCTACTTTTTGTTTCCCCATTACTTGTAATGCAGATATTATGAGCATGCCTTGGAGCTTTGATCAATTTAGAAAGCATCCACTTTGCTTCTTAAACAGTTTTGCAATGCTTTCAATTTATGTCTTTATGACAGGATCATTTTTGTTGTCACTGTCATTGAACAAAGTTTCATGATCATGGAACATGGTGCTGAAGAATTACTGGAATGGAGTCTGAATGTTTCATATTTTTGTTTCCTTCCTGAATATTGATTTGGTTGGTTTTCAACCTTATTGATCATGAGTTGCGTATTTTTCAGATTGGGAAAGTCCCGAAAATCACATTCAATTGATGATCAGTTTTCTCAACACAAATCAGTCGTTGTCTCTGTTGAACTTGGATAGTAATATATATATTTTTCCCCTTCTAACAAATAAACTAAAGCCATTTGCTGCATCTCATTTTCAAGGCTATGGTTGACAGTCTGTAGGGGTGTCATATGCAGCCGTATGGTATGCAATGGGAGGTGAAAATCAGTTGGGGGTCAAAAGTCCCAACTCCGAAATTTAATTTTTTTTGTATTAAATGCTAATGGTGGTATTGAATATCTTGCTTTATCTAACCTGATTAAGTATAATTAAGATATATGTTGAGAAAAAAAAAATATAATTAAAGATATCTTGTAATTGAATTCCATATAGATTGTAAAATTATTACCCATCATGGATTTAAATAAGATTCAAGTTGTAGTTATAAAATATCTGCTATTTGAATCCGATTGTACATAATATTTTGAAGTTTAATTTCATATATTATCTTGGAAGTGCTGTCATCAAGAATTTTCTCAGAATTTACAATTTGGCTTTCCTGGTTTAGAAATCTTCATTGGGGAAGCAAGGAAACAAAAACGTCAAAACCCAAATAAAAATGCGACCACTAAAAAGAAAGAGAATTCCAGCAGGAAGGTGAGGAAAAGTTAAAAAAATCAGCTTTCCTCATCCTCTAGGTCTTGGAGCTTTCTGTCCAAGGCCTCTGAACATATTTGAGACATATTGTTGTAGAATGTCTCCAAATCAGATCGTTGCTCTATTGACATCTTCCCCATTATAGCCCTTGCAACCTCCTTTCTCTCCTCATTCTTCTTCAATTTTTCTTTGTATGTTGAACCATTCCTTACTGTTGCACCCACTTGCTTCAGCCTGTTCTCCTGCTGTAAACTCAATAGGTTGTTTGCCTACAGCTGCATCAACCAACCATTTCAGAATTTCAGTTTGAGTTGAACATATAAAACAAAATATTAAAAATGACCAAGAATTATCAGTTTGTGCTAACCTCCAGAAAATTGGCTCCGACTTCCAGTTCAGATTCTTGGCCTGAAATGATTCTGCTGCCTGAAGTATACATGCTGCTTGCAATAGAGAAACTTTGAACAATTATCTTTCTTTTCTTCTCCATTTCCTGGTTAAGCTGAAGAGTCTTTGGCACAGAAACTGAGCTGCTAAGTTTTTTCTCATAAGCAATCACTGCCTTCACGAACTCCTGCATAATCACAATCATGCAGATACAATTATATATACCCTTGTCCTTTCAGGTACTATTGGAAGTTTTAGTCAAAACCTAAGCTCTATCCAGATCATTATCAATGACTTGTGCTCAATTATAGTGGCATGAATACCCTTTGTGCAACATTTATACCGAAAACTGAACAAAAGAAAAATTGCAATCCAAGTGAGTCTATTAGTACCTGATATGCACATGCACATTGAGGATAATCAAAATCATCTGAATCTGGTTGCCGCATTCGCTCTGGATGAAACTGAAGGCCCATGATAAATTTACCCTCTTCAGGATTATAGGCACCAGGGTCATAATACCCTTCCACCAAACCATCTGGAGCAAAAGCCAGTGGCACAAATCGCGGAGCTAATTTCTTTGTACGTTGGTGGTGATAACTATTCACCATGATTTCCATTTCAGTTTCATCCAAAGAATCTTGAAACCATTGATGCAGAGGAGTGTTTTTTACTACCTTCACCACATGCCTATGTCCATCATAGTTATCGTAGTTTATATGATCTACTCTCTGCTCTCTTAAGTTTTTCTTTGACAGTTCTTTTTCTACATCGTGATATAATGTACCCCCACAGGCGACATTCAGGACTTCTGACCCTCTGCATATGCCCAAAAAGGGTATGTTCCTTTCGAGACAAAGCTTAGCAAGCCTTTAACTCTATTGCATCTTTCTCTCTGTCAGTGCAAGTATCACTTGCATGGAGTTGCCTAATCTCTTCAAGTTCCTCTGTTGAAAAATCAGAGAGTTTAGCATCATAAAGGGATGGATCAATATGCTCTCCTTCACAAAGAAGAAGGCCGTGGATAGGCTCAACGCTTTGCAGCAGCATGTGGACTCCGCTCACTCGTGGGGCAATCACAGGCACAGCTCCATAGCTTACAATGAGATCTAGATGATATTCTCCTGCTAAAAAAAGGGGAAAACACCGTACCAGTCAGTTAGCACGCACTAATGTCAATATAGAACACTAGGTCTATGCCTATTACAAGTACATTCTATTAGCTTTCGTCATAAAGCTATATTATTATACCCACAAATTTATATCTCTGCATGCAGGCAATTTCAAGTTGGAAATACAGCAACAAATTAATGAAATCAAGAGAGAAAGAAACGGAACGAACCCACAAAATCCACGAACTTGTACTTTCGAACAGTTGGGCGGGAGACAATTAGGACCCTCGGAAGAGACATGGACTCCGTAACCAGAAGGCGTGCCTTAAGTCTAGCAGGGGATAGAGAGGTAGAAAAGCTTGGAAAACAAAATTGTAGTGATGCAAAGCTTAGGAGAATTGTAACCTATATTTAGAATGGGAATTTGTGAAGGTTACGGTTTGATTGTATCTCAGATTTTGAGTAGCAGAAGAGCAGAGCAAATTCCTTGTTCTTTCCCAAATTTATGTTTGCCTTATTCAGTGTTTGCGTTATCTTAGGTTAAGTTCAGTCCTACTTTGATCAAATGCTGGATTAATTGGCTGCCATGTTTCTCCTCTACGTACAATGGATTTTACTTTATAAATCAGTCTACCTAATTCAATCAATATGATTAATTATGTTGAACACATTTTTCCTTTATTATTTGCAAGTTGAGAAGAAAATATTAAAAAATTTAAAAAACTATTAAGAAATATGAATTATGAATTATGTTGAGCCGGTAGTGTTGCTTTTTGTTCTCTCAAAAATAGTAAAAAAAAAAAAAAATTCTAACGACGAGGAAGCTGGTAAAAGAGCCCACTTTATTTAGGCAATCATCCAAGTAATCTAACCCACTTTATTTAGAGACCTTAAAAAACCCAAGTATGTATAATTAAAATCTTTCTCAGCAACAATATAATAAGACATTAACATTAACTCAAAACTTAAGAGGATAAATAGATAAGTTGAAAGGATTATATAGATGCTATAAGAGCATGTATTCTCCAAGACCAACTATGCTTTATAAATGAATCATTTGGGATAATGTTGTCCTACTTCTTATCATGCTCTCGTATCAATGTTTCTATGTTCTATGTTTGAATTATTGAATATTATACATTCAGCCATAGGAAGCATATTAGATATTAAATTGCATTAAATCAAAGTTTGTGCAGCACCCTATATGGAAATTTTGGGTTTGCAATCATGAATATGAATCTATTCGACTTTGATAAGAAGAAAAAAAAAATACCAACTTATTCAACTTTAGTTTAAATCTATAACCCTCGTCCTAACAAAATGCAAGCCCTATGATTGTTCACTCCAAAATGTAACTGAATGGATGTAGAAATTAATAAAAGAGAAATTGATGAGAATTGGAACGATGTTATATTTTTGGAATCTCATATTAGAGAAATTTATGAATAAACAAAGAGCAACAGAGTTAAAGATCTAACCAATTAAGCGTAATTCCAACTTGACATGAGTGATTCGATTCAACAGAGTTCACCTTGACAAGAATGCACGAGTTACTCTCCTATTTGATCAACAAAAGAATAAGAAAAGCTTGACCGAGATGAAGTCGAATCTTCTTGATTCCTTTTGCAGTGGTTTGGATTACATTCATTTTTATATGTACTCAAAATTTTCAGGAATAACACGTAGTTAGCTCTAATTTAATTATGATTTTATCTATTTTTTTAACAATTTAATTTGGTTTAATTTCTACCATCACTTCAATTTATCAATCAATCGCAATTATAATTAAAAATTGATGACAACATAAGATAGAGCAAAGACAACTTTATTGCTTTTAGAGAATATTTACTTACCATTTAATTGAATCTATTGATTTGTTTAAAGTATAAAAGTGCTGGTCTGACTCTCTACGTACCAAGGTGGAGGGTTCTGAGAAGCAACAAAATTTAGGATCTTTAACCCTGGGATTTTAAAATACTGCAAGTTATTCTTCCAAAAAGCACCAAATTATGCATTTTTAATTAAAAAAATACATTTAAAGCCTATCACCGGAGGATTTCTGACAAATGGAAGTAAACAAAAATAAGAATTTGGTAAGACAAGAATATTACACATCCGTCAGCGGTGAGAGGAGAGAAATATGCTGAAAAGCTGCGATAAGTTTTGTATGTTGAAAAATCACATAAATTAAGAACCTGGAAGCGGGGCCTTTGGCTCACCCGTAAAGCTGCAAATCAAACTTCAAAAACTTTCATCAGTTAATTATTACAATTACCATATAAACATCCTTATGAGATAAGAACCACAACTCTCAAGTACCAACAAGTTCCTAGTAGTCCAAGGACTAGAATTCAAGCTCCTCTTGGCTTAAAATATTAGAGTTCTTTCCTTTTATTCTTCTTGTGATATCGGCTGCTTTCAAGATCCATAAATTTGTTCTTTATAAGAGGCTTGTCTGTTGCATATCGAAGAATATGTAAGCTCAGTACACAAACCAGCATCAAATGGAAGGTGCTTTGGGGACTAGATTACAAATTTTCAATTGAAAATTGATTACGTTGTCAAACTGGAACCATTAAATAAAATATAAACAAATGACCTAGAATTTCACCCCGCCACATTCAGAAAAGCTATTCTTCATGCTCAGTCTATAAATACTAAAGCTTCAGGTTCACATCTCCACGCCTCAAAAATCAATCAATTCTCTTTTCACTCTTCCTTTGATCATTTCCCAGATCACTAGTAATCATGGGTGTTTTCACTTACGAATCTGAGGTTGTTACGACAATCCCACCAGCCAAGATGTTTAAGGCTTGTATCCTTGATGGCGACAAGCTCATTCCCAAGATTGTTCCTCACGCTTTTAAGAGTGTTGAGTACATTGAAGGCAATGGTGAGCCTGGGAGCATCAAGAAAGTTACTTTTAGCGAAGGTTATTTAATATATATCCAACCAATGCCTAAAATAACATATTGAATTTGAAGTTAGAAGTGTTTCATTTGTCTCTAATAACGATACTCTATATTTTGCCTTTCCACACGCAGGAAGCCAATTCAATTACATGAAGCAGAAGGTAGAAGCACTAGACAAGGAAAATTTTGTGTATAGTTACAGTGTGATCGAAGGAGATGCTTTGATGAACATGCTTGAGAAAGTCACTTACGAGACCAAGTTAGAACCCTCACCGGCTGGGGGATCCGTATGTAAGACTACTAGTAAGTATTACACCATTGGTGACTTCGAGCTCAAGGAAGAGGGAATCAAGGCAGGCAAAGAAAAGGCCTTGGGAATTTTCAAGGCTGTTGAAGCCTACCTCCTGGCAAATCCTGATGCCTACTGAAAGTCCCAATATTGAGATAGCATCCACTTCAATGATCATACAAATGTGCTTGAGTGAGAGAGTTGCCTTTTCTTTACTTTTTTGATTACTTTCTAGTTTTTCCAGTTGTTGGTCCATGTGACCTTCAGATTGCTAATAAGAGTTCATAGTTTGTCCTGAAATACGGGAAGCTTGAACTGTAAATGTCAACTGCAACACTAAATAAAGGATCATGGTCAAAATTTACTAATAATTGTTGTGTGGTCAAGCTATCTTATGTGAATGATGAGTGCATTATCTTCACCTTTCAAGATTTACAAATTATTGAACATAACAAAGTCAAGTTGCAGAAGCAATGTGAAACTGTATATTTCTGACACAAATTCCTTAACGCAACCTGTTTAAGCTTACATCCTGGCAAATTCTGATGCCGACTGAAAAATTGCAATATTATCACTTCAGGAAAGTCTTTCTCGTCTGCCCATGCTAGTACAAAATGGATATCCATTTGTTTTAAAGTTATTTTTGGTCTGTTCTATCATGGGCAACTCTGCCTTTTGTTAGCTAATAAAAGTTTCATGTTCTGTTCATCAGGCCTAGGTAAATTTGCAAAGTTATATCCAGCTGGAACTAGAATCAATGGAGTGCAATTGCTAAACAAAAAAACATTTGGATTAGTAATGCAACCAGCATTTTACTTGCACTAGTTTAAGTCTCCAAGACCTTGAGGAAGTTAGACTTGTAAATTCACATATTTTACCTCATTCTTGAAATATAGTGTTATCGAATTTGCACATTCAAGTACATGTATCGAACAAGTAATATAGTGATGAATTAGACTATCGTTCCTACGAAGATTTGTTTTTAAAGTTTTCGTAAGTACAAAAATTATAAAATAAATTAATCTTATTTAAGTAATCTGAAAATTAAAGAAAAACTAATTAAGAACAATTAAAAATCATCACTAAATAAACTAACAAACTAAATAAGTTGAGAAAAGCAGTATGTTAAAGACCTAGCATTATGGGTTCATTCAACATTTTATCTGATACCAGCTTTTCATGTTATTTATCCTTTTTGGGTGGTTTTACTAGCCTAGAATCCAAAGTTATGGACAAGTCTCTATTGAGTTACTTGTGCAAATACTTAATTTAATTAGTTCACTATATGTCTATAGGAATCAATTAAATTAAGTTCATTAAGTAAGCATCCTAATGTGGCTATGTATGGCAATTGACGTATGTCTACCCAAATCGCGAATCAGATAACCTAAGTGACATGAACATACACTATTCAAACCTTAGTCCAATCTAAAATCTTTTTGTCGAGTCTCAATTAGATTCACAAATCAGTTAATTGTTAGCTAGACAATCAAAAGCATTAAGAACATATTTAAATAAACAAAACTACACTCATTCATGATAAATAAAAGAGAAACTAATATTCAAACCACATGTTGAAATCCACCACAATCTTGGGAAAATAGTTTAGCTTATAATATCAAATAAAAACAACATCCAAAGAAATTTAGCTATGAATCTAAGTCAAAGACAATAAGAAAAACACAAAAGTAGAGAAAGAAACTAAGTGTTGAAGTTTTGCAATCTCAATTCTTTCTCAAATTCTCTTGTTTTCTTACTTTGTTCTTGGCTCCAAATCTCCAGAATAGTTGCTTGTTGCCTCCTCTTTAAAACCTCTAAAAAAGGTCCCTTAAATAGGCTCCAAGTGACTTAATTTTCAAAATCCCATCAAATTTTTATTTTTGAAAAATTGTCCAATGCTGCGGCCTTGATTTCTTGGAGCTGGGATGCTGAATTTTTTTCCTTGGAAGCATCGTAGTGCTACTCTTTCAGCGCTGCGGCACTGGGCTCTTGGAAAATGCATAGTGCACTTTTTTTCACTAGCGCTGCAGCCTTGTTTTCCTAGTGTTGCGACGGTTTATCAACTTCAAACATGATTTTCACCATGATCTGGTCCAAACTAGCAACATTAGTAAACAAAAAAAAAAAATTTGTATCCTTGTCTCTTAAATTTCTAATGGCTCAAGAATCACGTTAATTAGACTTCTGAGTTGAAAGATATACTCAAAATACCCGATCATGTCAGTCCATGCATACTGCTGCAGTGCTCTGAATTAGACAAATATTTGGATCATGATCCGATTAGAGCTAGGCAAAGTGGTAAACATAAAAGTTGTAACCCTTTCTCTTTAATTCTAGTGGTTCAAGAATCATTTTATTTGGAGTTTTGTAGAAAGCGATATGGTCAAAATACCGAAATATATACGGATGAAGTCATCAACATACTTGCATGGATTTTCATCAAATTTCCTACAAAAGTAATAAGAGAAATAAGCAATACTACTCTTAATGTAATTTAAAACAAAAAAATATAAATTAAACTCAAATAACTTAAATTACATACTTAACATGTAATCAAACTTAAACTAAAAAAACTCCTAAAATGCTAAAATCTGAACATAAAATCTCAAAAGTTTAGCTACTTAAGCTCCCAAAATGTGTCAAAATAACTCTATATAATAGAGTTACCATATAACAAAACAGTAACTGAAGCAAATCATCCTTAGATAGTCTAAGTCTTTTCTTTAGGTGTTTCTTTTCTCACTTATGATAATGAACTAGTAAACCAAGTTACCATCCTTCTTTGTCTTAATTATATTGAAATTCTGCAGCTTGTTTTGATGCCAAAAGGCCCCATGGGCACCATTTATAATGAAATGGTAAAATGGAATTGTTTCATGATCATTCCTTTCTTCCTTCTAGACATTTAAATAGATTAATATTATAGATGTGGTAAAAATTTGATTGTTTATTTGTTCACTCTGTGTGCAGAAAAAGTACTAGTAGTACTTGTAAAGCTTTTAATTAATTATCCAAGTAATTAATCAAATCTGAAGTTCCTTACTATGAATTTCTTTCTGCATACATATAATCGTTTTCCAATAATTATCAAGCAAGTATGTAGCAAATCAGGTCGGTACCACATTTAAAATGATCAATTGGAGAATTACTATGATAATTATTCTTCTCATGCAAGGTGCTTTCTTTGACTAGTGCAAATTCTTTAAAAGGTAGTAATTGTTTCCTTGTCAAAATGGGATATTTTTTCTAATTAAAAATTGAAGAAATTACATTTTTAAGCTTCAAAGCTTAGTCTATAAATATCATCTTAGTTCTCACTTCTTCTTACGCATCAAACACTTAGTTAATCCTCCTCTTTCCTCTCTCTGTTTATCTTCCTTGATTTGAACATTTCCAAACTCCTAGTTTAGCTCCATTGGTGTGTTAGATTGTTTGTAATATAAAGAAGTCTTATTTAGATGTGATTATTAAATTAAAGTGACTATTTAAATTAATTGTCTATTTAGATTAAAACATGACTCTTAAATAAAGACAAGTATTTTCAAACACATATGTTGAAATATGTTGATTAATTATTCAGTATTTTCAACAAACACATCTCTTAAAACTTAACAAGACATGTCTGTTGAAACAAATTAGGTACAACCTTTCAGTGTCTATAAAAAGAACGCATATTCAACCAGATTTCATTCATTCAAAGCATTTTGCAATAGGCCTATTGTATCTTGGAGAGTCTTTGTCTACAAATCCCCGTAGTATGCAACAACTCTTAAAAGAAAGTGTGTTAAAGCACGCCTCAAGCTTCTTTTCTCCTATTTTTCTTATTTTGTTTTCTAACAATTTTTAAGAGTTGTTTTCAATAGAGTCTAATCCAAATTCAAGATTTCAAATTATGAATCAAGAATTCATCAAACTTGATCGATTTAATGGAACCAATTTCACTTACTAAAGAGATAAGATGGTGTTTTTGTTCATAGTCTTGAAGGTTTATTATGTTTTAGATTCGAGTCTTACTGCATTTCTAGAACCAACTAACGAAGACTTTGATGCACAAAAGGCGGAGAGGAAAAGTGTGAAGCTAATGAATTGATATGCCGTGGGCATATCCTAAATACTTTGATAGGTTGTTTATATGATCTTTACTCCAATCTGAAGACTCCAAAAGAAATTTGGTAGCCTTGGAGACTACTTACAAGAACAAAAAATGAGATATTGACAAATTTTTGTTCTTAAAATATTTTTAGTTTAAAATAAGTGACAATTTGCCTATCATTGATCAATTATATAATTTACAAGTTTTAGTTTCAAAACTAAAAGACTTTGAGGTTAAGGTTCCTGATGTGCTACAAATAGGTGCAATTCTTTCTAAACTGCATCAATCTTGGAATAATTATAGAAAAAAGGTTCTGCATTATATGGAGTCTTTATCAATAGAACAATTCATGACTTAGATGCAAATAAAATGTGAAACACATGCTCGTGATGCAATATTTCAACCTTCTGATTAGAAGGTGAATCTTGTGTGTCAAGCCCATCTCTATAATATACTTGCTATGTCATTCATGTACTTGATAGCATGTCTGCATACTTGGAAGCCTCGAAAAATTGTTAAAAGTCGATATCGTACCTAGTGGTACAATTAAGTTGATTAAAGCCTCGAACTAGTCCAAATAGAGATTTTAGGATGTATTTGAGAGTTATTGAACCTTAGAATGTCTTAATATGGTGATTTGGAGTTCGAAGATTGATTTAGAGTCCAATCGAGAATTTTTATAACGTAGGGGTAAAATGGTCATTTTGCCACCCGAGGGCAAAAATTGGAATGTTGGTCGAGATTTTTGACCAAGTTTGACTAGTTGGAACATAATTTGAATTGGAGGAGTGAAAAATTTCAATTCTGAGCATAAGGGCAAAACGATCATTTCACGTGTCCACGAGGACGTAATTGAAATTTTTGAAATTTTACACCACCATGACACTTGTCAAGCCCATGAATTTCATCTATTATCATTTAATACTTTGGATAATTATGGGATTATATGTGGTGGTAAGAGAATGCTTAATTGTTAAGTTTTAACCATGGACCAATCAAATGGCGACACGTGTCAAGTTTTAATTTTTTTATAATTTCCTTTATAAACCAACATAAACTCTCCCATTCACTCTCTCATTGCCGTCCAAGCCAAAGAATAAAGGGGGAAAGAATAGAAAAACCCTAAGGAGGAAAAATTCAAGAGAAATTCATTGGATTTCAGAAAAACGAAGCAATCGAAGGTAAGATTTCGCGATTTATTTTAAGATCTACCTTACCCATGCTTTTTTTTTCATTTTCTATGGTTGAAACTCAAGTTTTCATGATGGAAGCATGCTCGCCGAATCAAGGGGGGAAGGTTTTGATGATGGTTTTTGATAGATTTTAGGCTATCTAGGTGTTTTTAGTGTTTTGTGATATTCGGTATGAAAAACAAGTAAGAAAATAACATGTTGTTCATCAAACCCTAATTGGCCGAATTCTATAAGGAATATTTTGAAGATGAATTTTGTCATATTTCATGTTATCTAGCTTGTCTTTGATGACTCGTGATGTCGGATATTGAAAACGGTTATCGAAAAGTATAGCTCCTTTAGTAAACGACTTGAATGATAATGAGAAAATTATTGTAAATGAACTTAGAATTGATTTCTACTGAGGTATACGGACTTATTGGAGTACCGAAAGTGCAATGAATCTATTTGGAGTTGAATTGGATGTTTTGGCTAATTAAACAATGTGTAGTGCGAATTAGGTCGAATACCATTTCATTCCAACAACAATTGAACCTACATAGAACACCATCTTTAAGTAATTATTCGAACACTTCTCATTCAATTTCATGCATTCATAAAGACCCTGAAATGGTTTTATAATAGTTTGGCACAAATATATTGAATTACTTGTTATGTATTATGTATAGGTGGTGAGCCCTTTAGTAAGGGTAAGGATATCGTACCCGAAGACTAGGAGTAGGAGTACTCCCGTTTTAGTGAGTAATAGACTTTCATCTTAACTATTTATAGTTGTTTCTACTTGTTTTTATGTTTTAAAGAATAGTGAGTTTAAATTGTAAATTATTATGTTTTAAAATTGAAGTGTTGGTTAAACGAAATGAGATTTATAACTTGTTTTGAAATCGAATACTGGTTTTGAAAATTGAGTAAGTGGAGACTATATACTCGTGTTTGATATATGGTTTGAATTGATGGCTTATGACAATGTGATGGCATGAATGGCTGGATTTGTGTTTGTGTGGAATATATGAATTGTTTTGTTTTACCTTGATAGGCTGGGTAATATCATATTAGCCATGTCATGCTGCTGAAATTTTTATTGATTTGGTGGGGTAAGTGATTAGCTTACTGTAGTGGGTGAGTTTCCGTGGACCAGCCTATTAGAGGGGCACGGTAAACCCCGTTATATTTTACCTTAGTATGAAAGGCGCGGAGGGTATCCTCTAAGGTAGTTTAGAGTTCACTTCACGCCGAACCATCACGTGAGGGTGAAACTCAGCCAACGCTAAGGAACGACTATGTTTTTAAATGTAAAAACATGTTTTATGTGTATATATTAATTTAACAGCCTTGGCGGACTCGGTTGGATGCCCGATGCAAGGTGTCATCGAGTACGAGTTTTGGCACGAGCCAAGTTTTAAAAGAGTCATAAGCCTTACTGATTATTTTTGATGAAATGTAATTGTTTTATATGGTTGAAATGAGTTTTAATGTTATGAATCATATTATGAAGAGATGTTTTAATTGTCTCAATTTACTCGGCTTTAGATGTTATAGATGAACTTTGCTTACTCATTGGGTTTATAAAAACTCACCTCCTTTTTTTCACCCATTTCAGGTTCAGAACAGTCTGTAGACAGTTTGTCACAATCCGGTACTCCCCTCGAGCCCGTGATAACTGCCACGGTGTCCCGATAGACACTCATTACTCGGAATGTCAACCCGAAACCCCGCAAGGCTTTAATATCAGTTTCTCATTTCCCTTGTGAGCAACTATTGTCAAATATTGTGTTCTAAAAGATTTTAAGCTGTTTCCAACTTAAAACAAATAAAATATTAATTTTCGTTTCATAGGGGTATTTTGGTCATTTTTTTAAAAATTTCGAAACCAGCCAATAATGTAGTATATAAGTGCAGAACACATATTTCAAAATCAAAAATAAATTTAGATGTCTAAAACATTCGTTTAAAACGAAATTATGATTATTTGGATATAATAAGAAAATAAAATAAATATTAAGTAAAATATTCTATTTTCTTATTAAACAATATTTTCAGAGTTATACGTAGATAATTTGTGTAGCGTAAAAGCAAAGTAAATTCATACATATTGTAATACAGTAAATCAGAGTATTTAATTTAATTTATAATGACCAGTGAGCCCCCGAATAACCAAAAGTAAAGAGGACTGTAAACCTACAATTTGAAGGAATGCAAATCTAAGGGTAGTCCTCAATGAACTCAGCTATCTACAGCCTAATATGAACCTGAAATGGGTGGAAAGGAGAGTAGTGAGATTTTATAATCCCAGTGAGTAAACAAACATCATCTGAAATATCTAAAGTCGAGTAAAATGAGACAATTAAAATATTTCATCTCAATATGTATTTCATAACATAAATATTCATTTCATTTAAATATTCAACATGGCTTATGAGTATCTTAAAATTTTGGCTCCTGCCAAAATCATTGTCACGACCCGGAACTCCCCATCGAGCCCGTGACAATCGCCGCAAGGCCTCGACAAATATTCTTCACCCCGAATGTCGATTGAGACCTCGTAAGGCTCTCGTATCAGCTTTCGCACTTCCCTGGTGAGCAATAGTTATCAAATATCAAAATTCGAAGGATTACAAATCATTTCAAAATCAGAACATAACATTTTTGTTTTCTGGCTCACAAGGGCATTTTTGTCATTTCATTTTTTTAAATTTTTTTTCAAAATCTCAAAACTTGCTAAAAAAGTAGTAGGTAAGCAGAAAATATATATTTAATGATTTAAAAACAAATTAAGTATCTAAAACGTTCATTTGAAATGAAAATTTGACCATTTGAATATAATAAAAATATTCAATAAAATAACTATTTTCTTGTAAAATAATTTTCATAAAGCTATTGGTACATAATTCTTATAGCGTAAAAGTTAATTATATTCATATATACTATAAAACAAATAACCAAAGCATAAAATTTCTTTTACAGTGACACGTGGGCCCACATCTAACCAAAATGCATCGAAAGTTGGAAACCTACA
>NC_030851.1:24625663-24628594 GCF_000208745.1 Theobroma cacao | reverse complement strand
TATTTTCTTGTCCTACACACTAAGCCAGATTAATGCTTTCATCTCATGTCATCTTTTGACTTTTATCAACATTCATAAAATTTCACCTCAAAACATCCTTTCCATATAGTGTAATAAATTCATGATACATATACCACTCCACACATAAGTTGCTTACTATCTACAACTTTCCTCAAATTTATTGTCATCCATATCCAATTATCTTCTTTGTCTTATACTCCAATAATCTTATTGACTTTCGGTATAATTAACTACGAAAACAGCCCAGCTTTCTCCTCACTTTATTCTTGCAATCCTTACTGAATCAAAATTTTATATTTCCCATATTCCATAATTTAACTTCATTGGGTTATATTTGGCCCAACTATTGCCTCATAGTGTCATGGCATCACTGAGTAATCCTCTTCATGCTTAAATTACAATCATCAACTTAACCACGTTACCCATTTCGAATGTCATTTATAACCTTATTGGTTCCTTCTATAACCTTCCTCAATAATTATATTACCAATTTATCTCTATTATACTAAAAGATTCCCATACATATCTAATTATTTAAATAGCTATTTTACATTTCGTTCGAGTCATACAAATAAAAGCCACTCCTAACTCCTTTATACAGGTAACTACCACATTTTCCCTTAAACGACACTTGCCTAGATTTATGATAATACAACTTCAACTAAAGTATTAAACATCTTTAGGTTCCTCATTGTCTTGATCCGGGCACATCAATGGATCCTCTTCCTCCTGAGATTTTCTCCTTTGTTCTTCAATCCAGGCTTGTTGCATTCTCCTACGTTCCTCATCACTTATCGGTGCAGCATTTCTTCCACAACCAGGAGAAAAATGTCGTACAACGTTCACCCTCTTACAGGGTTTACTTACCACTGTTACTTTCTCCTTATTCTTTTCTGGTTGTTCCATTACATTTCTCCCACAACCTGGTGAAAGTGTCGGACTACTGTTGTCACGACTCGGAACTCCCATCGGGCCAGTGACAACCGCCGCGACGTCTAGATAGGCACTCATTACCCCGAATGCCGATTGGAACCCCGCAAGGCTTAGCATCAACTTCCGCATCTCCCCGGTGAGCGACAGTTATTAAATCTTGCATTTCAAGAAATCATAAGTCATTTCCGAATCAAAACAATAAAATATTATTTTTTAGCTCACAGGGGCATTTTTGTCATTTTTCTTCGAAAATATCGAAACCCGCCAAAAACATGGTGTAAAAGCTAAATATGTTCATACATATTTTAAATCAAATAACTAAAGTATAAAATTACTTTTACAATGACACGTGGGCCCCCAACTAACCAATAAGATGCGAGTCTGTGAATCTATAATTTTGACAATGCAAGGCTAACTGAAGTCCTGATGCAATCAGCTATCTACCGGCTATCCTGAACCTGAAATGTGGGGAATTGAGGGTGGTGAGATTATAAAATCCCAGTGAGTAAACAAACATCATCTAAACTATCTAAATGCGAGTAAATGGAGACAATTAAAAAATAATTAACTTTAGCAAATTTTTCACATCACGAATATTCATTTCAACCAAATAATCAATATGGCTCGTGAATTACTCAAAACTTGGCTCATGCCAAATCCTATACTCGGTGACACCTGGACCAGGGGTATCCAACCGAGTCCGCCAAGGCTATTAAAAATTCATATTTCGTATAAATCATATTTTTATTTTGAAACATAGCCGTTCCTTGACGTTGGCTGAGTCTCACTTTCACACAGTGGTCCACGTGAAGTGCACTCAAAAAGCCCATCTCAGGAGATACCCTACGCGCCTCTACGACCGAGGTGAGAATATAAAGGAGTTTACCGTGCCCTTCTAATAAGCTGGCCCACGGAACCCCCCACCACTACAGTAGATAATCTTTTATCTACCACCTGATTTATAAAATCTTTTTCTGCATGACATGGCAATTTATCGCAACCTAGTCTCTTAAGGCTAAATACATAGTACAAATAATTCTAACACCAAAATCAGTTTAGCCATTCATGCTCATTTGTTGTCATAAGCCATTCAATTTAAAACCATAAATTTACAACACAAGCAGACAGTCTCCAATTACTCTATTTTTAAAACCAGCATTCAATTTTCCAGAAAATTTATAAAATCATTTCATAAAATCATAATTTCTCTTAAAACATAGAAATTTACCATTTAAACCCATTTTCCATAAAATCACACAATTGTATAAAACTACTTTAGATAATTAAGACGATAATTAGTTTACTCACAGTTTCCGAAAACTAAATTCGGGTACTCCAATTATTACTCCTCGGGTGCGATTTCTTTGCCCTTGCTATATGATTCGCCACCTTGACAAATTGCACAATTAAGAGGTTTACTACTTTGGTACTAAACCAAAATAAACTAATTTATACTACTAATGCATGATATGAAGTGCAAAATGTCTAAATTTTGCATAAACGCGATGTTAGCCTATTTCGGTCTTTTACCCGATAAATCGATATACGTGTCCGTTTAAACTCCAAATTAATTTTTTTCAGTTTTTATACCTCAATTGCACCCAAATTGACTTAATGTCCCTCAGTGTGGTGCAAATTATCAATCCTGATAGCAAATTACGAAAATACCCCTAGTGGGTAAAAATTCGTATTTTTGCTCCGAAAATTCCCATTATTTGTCTAGGCTCATAATTCATCATTATTCATCATAATTCCTCAAATAAACATCAAGATCAGCAGCCAATATTCCCCTAGAAAATTTGGCATAATGGGTTTCAATGGGAGAAAATTATTTCTCTAGCTTATTTTTGCTATATTTCAATATAACCTAACTAAAATCACTTAATTCAATTAAAATCAACCAAAACTCAAGTTCAAAACTCATCCATGGAGGTTTGGCCAGCATGGGTGTCCATACCCACTTTCTAATTTTGCATG
>NC_030851.1:24619538-24621801 GCF_000208745.1 Theobroma cacao | reverse complement strand
CCACACTTTGAACCGAATAAACTTTTAAATTGATCTTTCAAGTAATTTGTATATCAATCTCAATTATAGAACTTCATATGACATTTAGACTAGATTCGACATTTCCAAGTCATTTAACCTCAAGCTGTCAATTCCACATCTAGTCCTTTAATCCCTTGGCTCCTCCTTACTATGCATAACAAAGTTCAAGCTCATCCTTAGAGCAGATTTGTTTACTAACTTCTTACTTCATGACCACACATCAATTATAATAATCATTAGTACTCACTCTCGAGTTAGTTCACGTGCTTATATCCATTAACTATAATAGATCCAATCAATTTTTAAAATCTCACAATCGCTTAATTGAAATCAACACCACTTTTATATGGGCATAACACGCTTAATTAACATAGTGTTCTTATCTTCATGCATATATGTATGAATTTACTCTTACCTCAATGCTTAATTTGTACACTCCACCAAATGAATAAATTATCACGGCCTATTTGTCCAATTCTAAATTTTTCCATCCATAATCGAAGGGATATATCATTTCATTAATCTTTCATTAGGAGCATTCGTTTTAAGATCTCTCTAACACTGGCTCGTGGCACTGGTGGCATCTTAAACCTGAACAACGGCCCTACTTATGACATTTGCATGACATTAACAAGGAAGTGAATTACTAGGAACAAGAGTTCCTATAGCTCCCATAAGATCTATAAGAAAAGCCAAAACAAGTCTAAACAACTCCAAACTCTATATGCAGATGCACGTATTCTATTCTACCTAACCTGACTTAACTTAACTAACTTAACTTAACTTAACTTGGGCCACGCAGTGTTAGTGTGGATTTCTTAAAACAACTTTAAAACCAAAAACTTTAAAATCCAAAGCTTTAAAATCAAAATCTCTGATCTTTAAACCATGCTCTGATACCACTTTAATTGTCATGACTCGGAACTCCCATCGGGCCCGTGACAACCGTCGCGACGTCCAGATAGGCGCTTATTACCCCGAATTTCGATCGGAATCTCGCAAGGCTTACCATCAGCTTCCGCATCTCCCCGGTGAGCAACAGTTATTAAATCTTGCATTTCAAGAAATCATAAGTCGTTTCCAAATCAAAATAATAAAATATTATTTTCTGGCTCATAGGGGCATTTTTGTCATTTTTCTTTGAAAATATCGAAATCCGTCAAAAACATGGTGTAAAAGCTAAATATGTTCATACATATTTTAAATCAAATAACTAAAGTATAAAAATACTTTTACAATGACACGTGGGCCCTCAACTAACCAACAAGATGCGAGTTTGTGAACCTATAATTTTGACAATGCAAGGCTAACTGAAGTCCTTGATGCAATCGGCTATCTACCGGCTATCCCGAACCTGAAATGTGGGGAATTGAGGGTGGTGAGATTATAAAATCTCAGTGAGTAAACAAACACCATCTAAACTATCTAAAGGCGCGTAAATGGAGACAATTAAAAAATAATTAACTTCAGCAAATTTTTCACATCACGAATATTCATTTCAACCAAATAATTAATATGGCTCGTGAATTACTCAAAACTTGGCTCATGCCAAATCTTGTACTCGGTGACACCTGGACCAGGGGTATCCAACCGAGTCCGTCAAGGTTGTTAAAAATTCATATTTCATATAAATCATATTTTTATTTTGAAACATAGTCATTCCTTGACATTGGCTGAGTCTCACTCTCACGCGGTGGTCCAAGTGAAGTGCACTCAAAAAGCCCACCTCAAGAGATACCCTACGCGCCTCTACGACCGAGGTGAGAATATAAAGGAGTTTATCGTGCCCTCTAATAGGCTAGCCCACGGACTCTCCCACCACTGCAATAGCTAATCTTTTATCTACCACCTGATTTATAAAATCTTTTTCTGCATGACATGGCAATTTATCGCAACCTAGCCTCTCAAGGCTAAATACATAGTACAAATAATTCTAACACCAAAATCAGTTTAGCCATTCATGCTCATTTATTGTCATAAGCCATTCAATTTAAAATCATAAATTTGCAACACAAGCAGGCAGTCTCCAATTACTCTATTTTTAAAACCAGCATTCGATTTTTCAAAAAATTTATAAAATCATTTTATAAAATCACAATTTCTCTTAAAACATAGCAATTTACCATTTAAACCCATTTTTCATAAAATCACACAATTGTATAAAACTACTTTAGATAATTAAGACGATAATAAGTTTACTCACAGTTTTCGAAAACTAAATTCGGGTACTCCAACTATTACT
>NC_030851.1:24600444-24615828 GCF_000208745.1 Theobroma cacao | reverse complement strand
TTTCTCTCTCCTAACCCATTTTTCAGAATTGAATTCATCATAATAACTCAATATTCAACCATGAAAATCAAGAACAAAAGCATGGGTAAGCTAGGTATCAAGGAGAACTAAAGAAATTCTAACTTACCTAGCTTGTTTCCTTGATTTCTTCACTTTTTCTTTGAATTTTTCACCTAGGTTTTCTTGTTTTTCCCTTTGTTCTTCCTCTCTTTCTCTCTCTTCCTTGCTTGGCCGGCCATATGAAGAAAATGGGCTGATTTTATGCCTTTTTATAAAGAAACAATAAAATAATAAAGGTATGACACATGGCATTTTCTTATTGGTCCATTTTAAAAATTTTAAAATTTTAATCCTTTTTATCTCCTCCACACAATCAGTCAATGGTCAAAATGAGGATAATGGAAGACCATGTGCTAGAAAAATGTCCTGGTGGTGGAAAATTACAATTTTGCCCCTGGGGCGGTAAAATGATCATTTTACCCCTATACTCCAAATTATACCGGAATTAAAATTTTTCACTTCTAAATCTCAAATTTTACTCCAATAAGTCAAATTATACTCCAATAAGTCAAATGGGGCAAAAGAATCTTTTCTAAAATTCCCATTTTATCCCCAAGTGGCAAATGACCATTTTGCCCTTGGATAGCAAAAATTCCGGTTTGACTCCAAATTGATCCTCGAACTCCGAATCACCATATTAAACCATTCTGGGATTTTAAAATTCTTAATTTCATCATGAATTCTCTATTTGATCTAGTTCGAGGCTTAAATCAACTTTGTTGTACGTCTAGGTACAATACTGACTTTTGTAAATTTTTCAAGACTCTCTTAGCATGCAAACATGCTATCCATCACATGTATGTCATGACAAATATTTTTATAGAGTCAGGCTTGTCATCTTCTCCCCCACTTGGATCAACCATATGATCCTTCTTCATGACTGATTTCGACATCAGGCTAAATATTAATATTTTAATATTATTTCATTAATAAAATATTATTTTATTTTAAAAATTTTATCTTGTCTCCTTGGTATCCAAAATACCTTATTATGCCTCACTTGACTTCCAAATCGCCTTTTATCTCACAAATTCTCCTCCGAGAAAATTATTATTTTTTTATTATTATTTTCTCACTTGCGAAATATTTTATCCTAAACTACTCCTTTCGTCTTTTATCACTTTTAAACATTTTAATTGACCTCAATTTGCATTCGATCAACTTTATTTATCACCATATCAAAGTATGGGGTATTTCAATCAATCTCGGGGATACCTTGGCAGAGGCATCTAACCGAGTCCGTCAAGGCTGTTAAAAAGTTTGTATACACGTAAACATATTTTTAGTTTGAAAAATACAGTCATTCCTTGGCGTTAGCGGAGTTCATCATCACGAGGTGGTTTAGCGTGACGTGAACTTTGTCCATACCTCAGGAGATACCCTACGCGCCTCTCCGATCGAGGTACATATATATATATATTCGAATTTCGTACCCTTCTAATAGGCTAGTCCACAGAATTCGCCTACTGCAGCAAGTTAAACCCACCATACAATAAAATTTTGACAGTATGACAGAGCTAATATTTTACTACCTAGCTTGCAAGGGTAAAATAAAACAATTCATACAATTCATAAAACACAGCCTAGCCAGTCATGCCAACACAATAACAATATAATGTAAGCCATCAATTTCCAATCATAAATTTGCAAGATACCGGTGGTCTCCAATTACTCTATTTTCAAAATCGTTATTCAATTTCAAGACAATTTATTAAAATCTTTTCATGTAAACACATTCTGTTTGTAAAACACAAAAATTTACCATTTAAACTCATTTTCATAAAATTTCACCAAAACTGATTAAAAACATACTTTAGATAATTAAAATGATGGTAAGGTTACTCACTATTTCGGGAGTCGAATTTCTAAAGTACTCTGACTACCGATCCTCGGGTATAATTTTCTTCCCTTTATCGGAGGATTCACCACCTAGACATAGTACAAAATCGAGAAACTTACTACATTGGTACTAAATCGAAATTAAACTAATTTAGACTACTAATGCATGATATGGAATGCAAAAATGTCCGAATAGCCGTTTAAATACGGTATTCGATCTAATTCACACTATTCTCGGTGTAATTGGCTAAAATCTCCAATTTAACTCCAAATCGATTTTTTTCACTTTCTACACTCTAATTATGCTTAAAATACCTCAATGACTCTGAATGTGATTCAATTTATCAATCCGAATCATAAATCGCACATGTCTATAAATTAGGTAAAAATTCAGATTTTCATGCCAAAATTTCCCATTAAATTTCTAGCCTCACCAATCATTAAATAACACCAAAATATCATGAAATATCATCAATTTCAGCCTCAAATATTCTCCTTAGAAAATTCGGCCTCTTCTGGGTAATGGGAGAAAATGAATTTTTTTCTTGTTGTTTTGTTTCTAAATATGCTAAACTAACTAAAAACACTAACATAACTTAGAATCAAATCAATCCAACTTCATTCTCTCTCCATACCCATTTGGTCAGCCATGAATTCACCATGTAAACTTGAGTTCTAAGCATAGAAAATGAAAAAGAAAGCATGGGTAATGTAAATCACAAGATAAAATCACAAAATTTTACCTTTATTAGCTTAATCCCTTGAAATCCCACACTTTTTCTTCAATTTTCCCACATAGGTTTTGTTCTTTCTTTGTTTTTCTTCACTTCATGCTTTGGTCGATCATAATGAAGAAAATAAGCTGATTTTTGCTGATTTGAAAGCTAAAAAAAATAAATGGATATTAACATGCCATGTGTCACCATTTCATTGGCCCATTTTTATTTCTTAACTATTAAGCTTTCTCTCTCCACTATATAAATCCCTTCAATTATCCATGATAAAATTGGGTAAAGTCCATGTGCTCTACAAGTGTCGGGTGTGTAAAATTACAATTTTGACCCTGAAATGACAAAATTACCATTTTACCCCTATGCTTTGAAAAATACCAGGATCATAATTTTTTTTCACTTCTCAACCTCAAATCATACTCCAATAAGTCAAATGGGGCAAAAAAAATCTTTTCTAAAAATTCTCATTTTGTCCCTAGGTGGCAAATGACCATTTTGCCCCTAGATAGTGAAAATTCCGGTTTGACTCCAAATTGATTCTCAAACTCCGAATTACCATTTTGAGTCATCCATGGACTGTGAAACTCTTAATCTCACCTTAAAATTCTTATTTGATCTAGTTCGAGGCTTAAATCAACTTTGTTGTACCTCTAGGTACAATACCTACTTTTGTAAATTTTTCGGGACTCTCCTAGCATGCAATCATGCTATCATCCCATGTATGTCATGACAAGCATTTTATAAGGTCAGGCTTTGCACAGTCGATTTTGTCGAGGGTTTGCCTTTGGATTTGCACCTTTAGGAATCGCAGGTCCATAGTCTTGTTTATTTTTGTTATTTTGGAGCTCACATGTCATTGTAAAATATTTTTGTATACCCTGACGCTGTGTGCTATTATGTATATGAATTTATTTTGTTATTACGCTACAGTAATTGTTTATGTAGGATTTTATAAATATTGTTTTATATGAAAATGGAATATTTTATCCAATATTTTTATTTTGTTCTATTAGATAAAAATTCACTTTAAATGGATGATTTAGATACCTAAATTTATTTTTAGATATGAAATGTATATTTTTCATTCATATACTGTATTTTTAGCAAGTTTCAAAATTTTTGGATAACAATGACCAAAATACCCCTGTGCGGTAGAAATTACTTTTTGATTGTCTTTGATTTGAAAATCGTCTATATTCCTTCAAAACATAATATTTAGTAACTGTTGTTCATAGGGGAGGAGGAAAACTGATGCTAGAGCCTTGCGAGGTTTTGGTTGACATTCCAAGTAAGGTTTGTCTATCAAGACATCGCGACGGTTGTCACGGGTTCGAAAAGAGTACCGGGTTGTGACATTGTGAGTCAAAATTCCAATAATTTTGAAAAGAATTCTATGTAATCCAAGTCATCGGCATTGAAAGTTTTAAGACAAACCTTTAAGAAAAAAGTTAAGAACAATATAAATTGTTTCCATTGTGAAAAGAAAGGCTATATAATTAGTGAGTGCAGATCAAGGAAGGTAGGAAAGAATTTTGATTCTAAAAATTCTAAAAAAGCAAACATAGTAGAAAAGGCTATCAATGAATTGGTTGCCATAGTTTCTACAATGAATACTGGAATGGCAATAGAGTTGAATATGGCTGTTGATTCCAATAAAAGTAAATAGTGGTGGTTGGATACTAGTGTCACAATTCTTTTGTGCAATGACAGAAACTTGTTCAAGACTTACATGAAAGTTAATAAACCAGAAAATATTTTGATGGAAAATTATGTTACAGCCATAGTTGAAGGAAAAGGGATTGTCGAGTTGAATTTCACTTTTGGACAGAAGTTGACATTACTCAATGTATTCCATGTTCCTAAAATTCAAAAGAATTTATTTTCTGCCAGTTTGCTTGCAAAGAATGGTTTTTGAAATTATAATAGAATCTGATAATGTAATAGTATCCAAGGGTGGCCTATTTGTAGGAAAAGGATACTTTTGTAATGGTATGTACAACTTCAGTATTGATGAAATAATTATGATTTCCATTTATATTGTTAAGTCTACTTCTTTATTATGGCATGCTAGATGACATTTAAATTTCGGTTCCATGAGATTTATGTCTAAAAATGGTTATATTGCATGCAAACATGAGCACTTAGAAAAATATGAGTTATGCATACAAGCAAAAATGACAAAAAAACCTTTTCGTAGTGTAAAAAGAAACTCACAATGATTAGATATTGTGCATTTTGATATATGTGAATTAAATAGAAAATTAACTAGAGAAGGAAAGAGATATTTTATAACTTTCATAGATGATTGTTATAGGTTCACTTATATCTATTTAATTAAAACAAAGGATGAAGGTTTTCTGAAATTTAAAGAATATAAATCTGTTGTGGAAAATCAAGAATGTAGGAAAATCAAAATTCTAAGAAGTGATGGAGGAGGAGAATATTTTCCTCAGCATTTGTTAATTTTTATGAAGAAAATGGTTTGATACATCAAAGAAGTGCTCTTTATTCGCCACAACAAAATGGATTGGCTGAAAGGAAAAATAGAACTTTGGTAGACATGACTAATGCTATGTTATTGAATGCACATCTATTGTACGATTTATGAGGTGAAGTCTTATTAACAATATGTCATATATTGAATAAAGTTCCTTCCAAGAGTGTTAAGGTTTCACCTTATGAACTTTGGAATAGAAGAAAATCAAACTTGGAATATCTTAAAGTGCAGGGATATTTGGCCTTTTATAAAGTTCTTTGAACCACAAAGAACAAAGCGTAGATCCAGAGCGATGAAAGGCATTTTTGTTGGTTATGCCGAACATTCTAAAGTATATAGAATTTTAGATTTACAATTAAATGTTATTGTAGAGTTTATTCATGTTGAATTTGTTGAAAATAAAATTTTGTATAACTCTAATAATAAATTTGATTGTGAACAAAATGTTTTAATTCCAAGTTGTGACCAAAGTGATATGACTTTTTATGATACATTCAGTAAAAAGAAAAAAAAGAGATGATACTCAAATTGAGCTGAGAAGAAGTCAAAAAGCCATAACAAGAAAAGCACTTAGATCCAAATTTCGTTGACCCACAAGCATTAGCATTCCTTGTGGAAAGAAGTAGAACCAAAGTGTATAAAAAGATACCTATTTTGTTAAACATTAAAGATGATCCAAAAACATTCAAAGAAGTTATGTCTTCAAAGGATGTAGCTTTTTGGAAAGAACAATAAATGATGAAATGGATTCAATCTTATCAAACAAAGCATAGGTTTTGGTTGATCTTCCTCTTGGATTAAAACCCATGGATAATTAGAAGGAAATATAACACAAATGGTTCGATGCAAACCTTTAAGGCTAGACTAGTTGCCAAAGGTTTCGCGTAAAAAAAGGCATTGATTATTTTGATACTTATGCTTTGGTAGTAAGAATAACATCCATTAGAACGATTTTGGCTTTGGCGTCTATTCATAAATTACATGTACATCAAATATATGTTAAAACTGCCTTTTTAAATGGATATCTTAAAGAAGAAATATATATGGAGCTACCTAAAGGTTTTATACTTCCTAGAAATGAAAGAAAAGTTTGTAAACTGATCAAATCTCTTTATGGACTGAAACAAGCTCCAAAGCAATGGCTTGAAAAGTTTGATAGTACTATACTTTCAAATGGATTTGTACATAATAATGTAGATAATTGCGTTTACTCTAAATTTACAAAAGACTATGGTGTAATCATATGTCTTTATGTAGATGAATTGTTGATTTTTGATGCAAATATGCTTGGAATTGTTGAAACCAAGAAATATTTGACTTCAATTTTCAAAATGAAAGATCTCCATGAAGTTGATACAATCTTGAGAATTAAAGTCAAAAGAGATCAAAAAATAATTTCATTAAATCAATCGCATTATATAGAGAAAATTTTTCACAAATATAGTCATTTGGAAATCAAAGAGTGTCAAACCCTGCTTTGTAAAATAATTATAATGTCATTCACATGCTCGATAGAATGTTTGTATATTTAGGAAGTTCGAGAAATCGTTAAAAGACGATATTGCCCCTAATGGTACCATTGAGTCAATTAAGCCTCGAACTAGTTCAAATAGGAATTTTAAGGTGAAATTAAGAGTTTCACAATTCAAGGATGACTCAAAATGGTAATTCGGAGCTCGAAGATCAATTCGAAGTCAAACCAAAATTTTCACTATCTAGGGGCAAAATCGTAATTTTTCTATCTGTGGATAAAATTTGAGATTTTGAGAGAATTTAGATCACATTTGACAAATTGGAGAATGGTATGAGTATAAGGGATGAAAAATATGTCTATGGGCAATCTTTCAGTTTTTGGGACAAAAATGTAATTTTTCACTTTACGGGGGCAAAAGTGTAATTTTTAAAAAATTTGCTCCACCAAAACTTTGAAAAAGTCTAGAAATTTCATGGAAGACATGGATAAGTGAAGAGGATTGAGTGGTAGAAAAAGAAAGTCAAAAAAGATGGCTAGAAAATAATAAAATAATAAATATTTAAAAGGTAAATAAAATAATAATATTTTATTAAGCCTATTAAAAGGCTTGAAAATTCCAGAATTCTTCATTGGGAGGGTCAGCCAAAACCAGCAGGAGAGAGAGAGAAATAAGAACAAACCCTAGAGTGAGAAAATTCAAAGAAAAAGTGTGATTTTTCAAGGAATCAAGTGTTTAAAGGTATGATTTTTCAAGCTTAGCTTAAGATTTATCATTTCCATGCATTTCTCCTTATTTTCCATGGTTAAATTATGTGTTTTGATGATGGATTCAAATCTGATCATATGGGTTTAGAGAGAGAAAGTTGTTAGATTAATTTGATTTTGAACTATGTTAGTGTTTAGTGTTAGTTTAGCATGTTTATGAGTAAAACAACAAGAAAAATATTCATTTTCTCCATGAATTTCTCTAGGCCGAATCTAGCCAATGGTGTGTGAGGATGAGGTTGACTTTATTTTAAGAGAATTAGATGGAAAAATGATGAATTATGAGGTTGGAAATTAAATGGGAATTTTTGGTGCAAAAAAATTGAAATTTTTACCCACTAGGGGTAAAAGCGTAATTTGTGATCCGAACTGATAAATTGGACCACATTCATAGTCATTGAGGTATTGTGGATATAATTGGATAATTGAAATTGAAATGGATGGAATTGGAGTTGAATTGGAGATTTTAGAAATTTACACCGTGTATAGGCGAGTTAGGTCGGACACTGTGATTAAGCGATTGTCCAAACATTTCACACCCTATCTAGTGCATACGCATGGATAAGAGCCTGAAATAATATATATTGATTTGACACAAATTATTGAATTTTTTGTGTCATGTATTGTGGATAGGTGGTGAGCTATCTGATACGGGTAAAAGACTACACCCGAGGACCGAGAATAGGAGTATATCTACTCCTAGTACAGTGAGTAAACTTACTATCGTCTTAATTATCTAGAGTAGATTTATTTAATTGTGTGATTTTATGGAAAAATGGTTTAATTGGAAAATTATTGTGTTTTATGGGAAAATGAGATTTTATAAAATAATTTTATAAAATTTTTGAAAATTTAATAATGATTTCAAAAATAGAGTAATTGGAGACCTATACTATGATTGTGTTGTTTATCCATGATTTTACATTAAATGGCTTATGATAAATGTGGGTATGACTGGTTATTTTTATGATTTAAAGAATATGTGAACTGCTTTGATTTGCCTTGAATGTGTTAAGTGAGCCATGTCATACTATTGTGATTTTATTGGTTGGTGGATTATAGAGTGGGCACTGTAGTGACAGGGGTTCCGTGGGCCACCTAATTAGAGGGGCACGGTTCCCAATTATTGAGCTTACCTCGATTGGAGAGGCGTGTAGGATAATTCCTGAGGTAGGATTTGAGTACACTTCACACTGGCCACCACGTGAAACTGGGACTCAGCCAACACCGAGGAACGGCTGTATTGTCAGAGGTGAAATGTGTTTGTGTGTGTGATAATAAATAACCTTGGCGGTCTCGGTAAGATGCCTTCACGGGGTATCCCTGAGAATGGATTTTTGGCAAAGGCCAAGTTTTTGAAAAGTGCATAAGCCATGTTGAGTAATTGGATGAAATCCAATTATTTATATGAGTTGGGATGAATTATTTTAATTGTCTCATATTACTCGGCTTTAGATTATTTTGATGATGTCTGTCTACTCACTGGGATTTTATAATCTTATCCTTTCTTCCTATACATTTTTCAGGCTCAGAATAGGTAGTAGACTGTCAATTGCATCGAGAAGTAAATTTCAGAGTTGCATCCTAGAAAGCAAGGTTATAGACTTAAATCTTCTCAATTATTTGGGGGCCCACGTGTCATTGTAATTTAAATTGCATACTCCAGTTTTTTATATTACAGTATGTATAATTTTTTTTTGTTTTTATGTGCAGAAAATTAATTTTTTGATGTTTCAAATATATATATATATATATTGTTTTACATTAAAATAGATTATTTTAATTAATATTTTAATTTTATTTTATTATTCAAAAAAAAAGAAGAAAGAGAGAGGAATGGAAAAACTGGTATAAAAGCCTTGCGAGGTCTCGAAAGGCATTCGAGGGAAGAATGTCTATCGAGGCTTCGCGGCGGTTGTCACGGGCTCGATGGAAGTTCCGGGTCGTGACAAAGAGTTTAATACTCCTTATGATTCTAGTATAAAATTAACTAAGAATTGTGAAAGAGTTATGGCACAATTATAATATGCAAGTGTCATAGGCAGCATTATGTATGTTGCGCATTGTACTAGACTGGATATAACCTTTACTATTTGCAAACTTTCAAGGTTTACAAGTAAATCTAACAAAGATCATTGGAAGGCTATTACCAGAGTACTTACATATTTAAAAAAATCAAATTTTGAAAATTTGTTACAGTGGTTTTCTTAATACTTTAGAAAGATTTTCTGATGCTAGTTGGATAACTAGTATTGATGACAATAAATCCACATCAGGATGGATTTTTATTTTAAGAGGTGGTGCCATTAGTTGGGCATTTAAGGAGCAGACTTGTATTATGCATTCCACAATGAAATCAGAAGTTTTAGCGTTAGCAGTTACTAGAAAAGAAGTAGAATGGCTAAGAAATTTATTATTAGATATAAAGTTGTGGCCATAACCAATGCTAGCCATTCCCATATATTGTGACAGTAAGGCTACAATGTGTGTAGCCCATAATAAGATATAATGAAAAGTCTAGACACATAAGTTTGCGACATACCTACATAAAAGAACTAATCTCAAATGGCGTTGTAACAATAGTTGCTGTTAAATCTTGTAAGAATTTGGTTGATCCACATACCAAAGCTTTACCAAGAGAGGCTGTAAAGTCCACTTCTAGTGGAATGGGGTTTAAGCCCTTGACTCAAAAGCACTAGTAAAGGAAACCCAACTTTGAGTTAGCAAAACTAATAATAAAAGTTCAATGGGTAATAACAAGTTACTATATGTTGTCATTATACACTGAATTTTTTATATTAAATAGCCTCATTCTAAAATATTCAGTGCAACTATTACGAGGAGAGGATGAGCAAAAAGCTCTTAACGAAAATGTCAAATGCTTGTAGTAATAAGGGCATAATAATAAATTCCACATATATAAATATTGGAGTGGTGTCGCTTCAAAAAAAAGTTAAAAAGGTTTACTCTTGTAAATATTCATTGAACTAGGATTAGCACAAGGCCATATAAGTGATAAAGCAGTTGGCAGAATCTTAAAGCAATTAAATAATGCTATGTGTGTAATATTTTCGGTTATGACATTAGGAGTTGTGGTTCAATCCCTGTAATACCAATAAGTTCATCTTAAATTTAAAATTTCTACATTAATAAAAAGTTCCAATCTTCAAGATACTCACTACTATGCATAGTATTATTAATATTACAAACTAGTGGGGGATTGTTAGTTAGTTTGTAATAAAAAGAAGTCTTATTCAGATGTGATTATTCAAATTAGAGTGACTATTTAAATGTCTATTTAGATTAACACATGACTATTAAATAAAGAGAAGTATTTTCAAACACATTTGTTGAAATAAGTTGATTAATTATTTAGTATTTTCAACATACACATCTCTTAAAACTTTATAGAAATGTTTGTTGAAACAAATTAGGCATAATCTTTCAGTGTTTATGAAAAAAATGTATATTCAACTAGACTTCATTCATTCAAAACATTTTGCAATAGGGTTGCCGTATCTTGGAGAGTTATTGTCTACAAATCCCCATAGTAGGCAACAACTCTTAAAAGAAAGTGTGTTACAGAACATCTCAAGCCCCCTTTCTCCTTTTTTCTTATTCTGTTTTCTAACAGGGTGTTGTCACAAATGAAATGGAGGTTGCTACCACAATTTGTCCAGCCAAGATGTTCAAGGCCTTTGTTCTTGATGTTGACAACCTTATCCCCAAGGTTGTGCCATAGGCAATCAAAAGCTCTAAGCTCCTTAAAGGAGACGGTGGGCCTAGAAGCATCAAGAAGATTACTTTGGGTGAAGGTTAGTTTGCATCATAGTTACTTTAGCTTTCATTTCTTGCCACTTCAAAGTAAGTTATTCAAAGTAATAAATGCTTTATTGATTTGCTTGGCTACAAATGCAGGTAGCCAATTCAAGTATGTGAAGCACAAGGTTGAAGGAATAGGCAAAGAGAATTTCTCATACAGTTATAGTGTGATTGAAAGTGATGTTTTGATGAACACATTTGAAAAGATCAATTACGAGATAAAGTTTATTGCAGGACCAAATGGAGGATCAGTTTGTAAGAGCACTAGCAAGCATTATACCATTGGTGACATTGAGATCAAGGAAGAGCAAAGAAAGAGCCTTGGGAATGTACAAGGTCGGTGAAGCTTACCCCTTGGCAAATCTTGATGCCTACAAGTAGGTTGCTTTTTAACTCCTACTTGTTGGTTTTCGTGTCTTCCTTTTTTGATGGTGTGATTTTGATATTTCTTTGATTAAATAAATAAGAGTGATCACCTGTATTTTATTATAATTAAAGAGTCTGAGTTGTATTATCTTTGATATATGAAATGATAATAAAGGGTTACTTGCAAAAAGTTTGGGTTAATCTGTAATTTGTAAATTTTTTTTCTTCATAAATCTTTTGAGTTGAATTACGAGTGATGGAATCCAAATCCCACCTATTTCCAATACATGAACTTAAGGTCTGATTGATTTAGTTTTCTAAAATTTCCATCTAAATTTGGGTTAATTTGTAATTTGCCTTATTCAGTGTTTGCATTATCTCAAGTTAAGTCCTATTTTTATCAAATGTCGTATTATATGTTGCTTTCATCTTTGGATTAATTGGCTGGCATGTTCCTCCTATACATACAATGAATATTACTTTATAAATCACTCTACCTAATTCAATCAATATGTATTATGTTGGACACATTTTTTTCTTTATTATTTTGCAAAATAAAGCGAACTCGATATGCATCAATCCGTAAACACTTCTTAATCTAGTCAGAGATATAAAGGATTATGTTTTTAAAGTTGATACTATAGTAAAACCTCTATACATTAATATCCTTGGAACTATGAAAATTTATTAATTAATCGAGATATTATTTAATCGATAAATTAATAATTTATTAATTTATACATTAATTTATAAAAAATTAATTTATCAAGGTATTCTTTATTTTTTTTTCAAAACATTGAACTTAATAGATGTATTGTGTATTATAATTAAACAAATATTACCTAATTGCTGAATTACGAATTATCATTATTTATGTATTTGTTTAACCAAAACAAGTTTATGAATGTAATTAGTCTTATTAAATAGAAGTTATGAATATATCCATTTTTACAACAAATTAAAATTACATTTGATATATACTTAATTAATATACTTCATGAACATTAAGTTAAGAAAAAACATACAATATCATAAATGGTAAAACTATATACAATGACTTCTTGAGATGTAAATAAATCAACAATGCCAGATGAAATGCATAAAACATTATGTGAGTACAATATATAAAATCTAAATTGTATCCAAAAGCAATTATAACAGTAAGTGTCAGAAAAGTTTGACTTACAAGTGAGCCAAACAACAATATCAAATACGATCAAGATGCACTCAAAACAGCAATCACATTGCATAATTTTCTCTTACAACATGAGAACACTACACTAGAGCTTCTTAATGCAATAAGATAAGTTAGAGATGAGGTCTAATGAGACATATAGTAAAACATCAATAAATTAATACTCGATAAATTAATAACCTCAATTAAATAATATATTTTGTCAATCCCGACTTGGAACCAACGTGGTAAATTAATAATTCGTAAATTTATAAGATAATATATTTTAGAAAAAACACATAGGCCCCACTTGATATAAAAATTAATAATCTCTTTATACATCAAAATTATATATATACTTAACTTAATTATGAGGCTTTTGTAAAATGACTCTAATTTTATTTGTTTTTGTTTTTTTGAAACTGATGTCTCTTTGGACTTCATCTCTAACTTTTACATTAAGAAGCTCTAGTGTAGTGTTCTTATATTTTAATACCCCATACTTTGATATGGTGACAAATAAAGCTTATCGGATGTGAATTGAGGCCAATTATGATGTTTAAAAGTGATGAAAGATGAATAAAATAGTTTAAGATAAAATATTCGACATGTAAGAAAATAATAATAAAATAATAATATTTATATCAAAAGAGAATGTGAGATAAAAGGTGATTCGGAAGTCAATTGAGGCATAATAAGGTATTTTAGGTACCAAGGAGACAAGAGGAAATTTTTAGAATAAAATAATATTTTATTAATAAAATATTATTAAAATATTAATATTTAACCGGATGTCGAAATCAAAATAAGTCATGAAGAAGGATCATATGGTTGATCCAAGTGGGGGAGAAGAAATACAAATAAATTTTTGGAGATGAACGACGAAAGTGAAATATGCATGTTTTGCTAAGTTGAGCCAACGCGGATAAGTAAATATTTAAATATTATTGTAATATCGCGTTGAAGTGCAATTTTGATATTTTGGTGGTACACGTATAGAGGAAGGAAGATAGATGAAAATTGAAATTTTTAGACGTATCAAAAGAATCGAATTTAAAATATAAAGGTTGAAGGATTATGTAGTGGAATTAAATGGAAGAAATAAAATAAACAAATAGTAAAATAATAATACAAGTATGTATAAAAAAAATAATAAAGAAAGACCAACATGGGTAGCCGCCCATGTGGTCAATAAACAGAGTCAAAAAACTCTTTATCTTATATGATGGAAGGGGGGTCGGCCATGTGGAACAAGGTGAAGAAAGAAAGAAAGAAAGATGGGGGGAGGGGGGGGGGCGGCCAAATTGGAAGACAAATGGAGAAAAAAAGGTAAATAAATAGAGTAAAGAAGAAGAAAGAGAGAAGTCGGTTAATGGAAAAGAAGAAAAAGAAACAAGAAAAAGGCGTTGAAAATAAGAGAGAAAAAGGAGAACAAAAAGAGTAAAAAGAAAAGAAGAGAAAGTCGAGTGGTGAGAAAGAAAGGGAGAGCAGAATGAGTTGATTTTGACGGCTGAAGGTGGGATTTTGGCTACTGATTTTGAAGGCTGAAGGTGCGGTTTTGGCTACTAATCTTTGAAGCTTTGGCTGCCGAGTTTTGAGGGAGGAAAGGTGTAAAGCCCGACCTTATAAAATACTATTCATGACATACATGTGATGATAGCATGATTGCATGCTAGGAGAGTCCCGAAAATTTTACAAAAGTCAGTATTGTACCTAGAAGTACAACAAAGCTTATTTAATCCTCGAACTAGATCAAATAGGAATTTTAAGGTGAGATTAAGATTTTCACAGTTCATGGATGACTTAAAATGGTAATTTGGAGTTTGAAGATCAATTTGGAGTCAAATTGGAATTTTCACTAACTAGGGGCAAAATGGTCATTTACCACCTAAGGACAAAATGAGAATTTTAGAAAAGATTTTTTTGACCCCATTTGACTGATTGGAGTATAATTTGACTTATTGGAGTATGATTTGAGGTTTAGAAGTGAAAAATTTTAATTTCGGTATAATTTGGAGTAAAAGGGTAAAATGGTAATTTTGCCACCTCAAGGGCAAAATTGTAATTTTCCACCACCAGGATATTTTTCCAGCACATGGTCTTCCTTTATCTTCATCTTTGACCCTTGTAAAACTCGACCCTATAAATACATGTCATGACATACATGCATTGAGTAGCATGTTATTACGCTAGAAAAGCACCTAAGAATAGACGAAACCTGATATTGTACCTAACGGTATACTTAAATTGATTTAACCTCGAACTAGTTCAAATAGGAATTGCAAGATGAAATTTAATATTTTATAGTCCAAGAATGACTAAAAATGATTGTTCAGAGTTCGAGGGTTCATTTGGGATAAAATTAGAAATTTTGATATTCAAGGGCAAAATCATCATTTTGCCACCTAAGATAAAAATTTGATCATGGAGTGAAATTTTTGACCAAGATTAACTATTTGGAGTATAATTTAATGATAGGAAGTGAAAAAGTTTAATTCTGGTGATTTTTGGAGTGTAGGGGCAAAATCGTAATGTTGCCACCCACGGACAAAATTTAAGATTTTGAGAGAATTTAGATCAAATTCGACAAATTGGAGAATGGTATGAGTATAAGGGGTGAAAAATATGTCTATGGGCAATTTTTCAATTTTTGGGG
>NC_030851.1:24498755-24507642 GCF_000208745.1 Theobroma cacao | reverse complement strand
CTTATTTTTGCTATATTTCAATATAACCTAACTAAAATCACTTAATTCAATTAAAATCAACCAAAACTCAAGCTCAAAACTCATCCATGGAGGTTTGGCCAGCATGGGTGTCCATACCCACTTTCTAATTTTGCATGGAAATGAGAAAAAAATGCATGGGTAGTGAAAATCACAAGGAAAATCAATGAAATTTACCTTTTTAATGCTTGATTTCTTGATTTCTCTTGATTTTCCCCAAATTTTTTCAGCTAGGGTTCTTATTTCTTTTCCTCCTTTTTCTCACCTGGTTTGGACAGCTGAAGAAGATGTGAATTCTGGAATTTTGACATTTTTAAAGGCTAAAATAGTATAGTATTATTTTATTCATTTTTTTTGTTTTATTAATTTCTTAAATTCTAGCCATCCATTTATTTCCAAATTTTCACCATACACTTGTCCCACATAACCATAGCTTAGATAAAATTCTCAGACTTATCCAAAGTCTTGGTGGAGTAATTTTTAAAATTTGCACTTTTGCCCCCGTAAAAGTCAAAAATTACATTTTTGCCCCAAAAATTGAAAAATTGCCCATAGACATATTTTTCATCCCTTATACTCATACCATTCTCCAATTTGTCAAATTTGATCTAAATTCTTTCAAAATCTCAAAATTTGTCCCTGGGTGGAAAAATTACGATTTTGCCCTTACACTCTAGAAATCACCGGAATTAAACTTTTTCACTGCCAAACCCTCAAATTATACTCCAATAAGTTTAATGGGGCCAAAAAAAATCTTTTCTCAAAATTCTCATTTTGTCCCCAACTGGCAAATGACCATTTTGCCCCTAGATAGTGAAAATTTCGGTTTGACTCCAAATTGATCCTCGAACTCTGAATTACCATTTTGAGTCATCCCTGAACTGTGAAACTCTTAATTTCACCTCAAAATTCTAATTTTAACTAGTTCGAGGCTTAATCGACTTAATGGTACCATTAGGGGCAATATCATCTTTTAACAATTCCTCGAACTTCCTAAACATGCAAACATTCTATTGAGCATGTAAATGACATCGTAATTATTTTATAGAACGGGGTTTGACACTAAAAGTTATACCTCGAGAGTTACCCTACTCGCCTCTCCAATCAAGGTAAAATATAACGGGGTTTACCGTGCCTCTTTAATAGGCTAGTCCACGAAAACTCACCTACTGTAGTAAGTTAATAATTATCCCACCAATCAATAAAATTCAATAACATGATATGGCAATTATTGTAATTCACAGCCTTTCAAGGCTAAATACACATTTCATATATTTCAACACAAATATCAATTCAGCCATTCATGCAAATATTGTCATAAGCCATTCGATTCAAATCATAAAGTTTACAACATAACAAGTGGTCTCCAATTACTCTATTTTTCAAAATCATTATTCAATTTCAAGACAATTTATAAAATCTTTTCATGTAAACACATTTGGTTTGTAAAACACAAAGATTTACCATTTAAACTCATTTTCATAAAATTTCACCAAAACCGATTAAAAACATACTTTAGATAATTAAAATGATAGTAAGGTTACTCATAGTACAAGGAGTTCGATATACTCCTATTCTCGATCTTCGTGCACAATCTCTTTACCCTTATTAAAGGGCTCACCATCTATACATCATACGTGACACGAATTTCAATAAATTGTGTCAATTTATCATAAACTATTTCGGGCTCTATAAATCTACATGAATGCACGAAATGTGATGCAAAATGTTCGAATAGCCGTTTAAATACGGTATTTAACCTAATTCGCACTATTCTCGGTGTAATTGGCTAAAACCTCCAATTTAACTCCAAATCAATTTTTTTCACTTTCTACACTCCATATATACCTAAATTACCTCAGTGACTGCGAATGAGATTCAATTTATCAGTCCCGGATCAATAATCACACATGTCTATACATTAGGTAAAAATTCATATTTTCACACTAAAATTTCCATTTAATTTCTAGCCTCACCAAACATCAACTATCATCAAAATATCATCAAATATCATCAATTTCAGCCACAATATCCTCCCTAGGAAATTCAACCCTTGATGGTTGATGGGGAAAATGAATTCTTTTCTTGTTGTTTTGTTTCTAAATATGCTAAACTAACTAAAAACACTAACATAACTTAAAATCAAATCAATCAACATCTTTCTCTCTCCATACCCATTTTGACCAGCCACCAATCCACCATGAAAACATGAAATCTAACCATGAAAAATAAGGTGAAATGCATGGGAAAGGTAGATCACAAGTCAAAATCAAGAAATTTTACCTTTGATTGCTTGATTCCTTGAAATCCACCAATTTTCCTTTGAATTTTCCCACCTAGGGTTCTTGTTTTTCTTTTCTCCCTTTGTTATTCCTTTGCTCTTGGTTTGGCCAGCCATATGAAGAGAAAATGGGCTGATTTGTGTTAATTTATAAGCCAAAGATTTAATGGTTATAAATATGCCATGTGTCACCATTTCATTGGTTCATTTTTATTTCTTAACTATTAAGCTTTCTCTCTCCACCATATAAATTTCTTCAATTATCCATGATAATATTGGGTAAAATTCATGTGCTGGACAAGTGTCTTGGTGGTGGAAAATTACTGTTTTGCCCTTGAGGTGACAAAATTACCATTTTACCCTTCTGCTCTGAAAAATACCAAGATTACAAATTTTTCACTTCTCAACCTCAAATCATACTCCAATAAGTGAAAAATGATCAAAATGTTTCAAAAAAATTCCCATTTTATTCTCGAGTGGTAAAATTACCATTTTACCCCTAGATAGTGAAATTTTTTATTTGACTCCAAATTGATTCTCGAACTCCGAATCACCATTTTAAGTCATTCTGGGACTTTAAAATTTTCGATTTCACCCTAAAATCTCTCTTTGATCTAGTTCGAGGCTTAAATTAGCTTTGTTGTACCTCTACGTGCAATACCGATTTTTATAAATTTTTCGAAACTCTCCTAACATGCAAATATGCTATGTCATGACAAGTATTTTATAAGGTTGGGCTTTACACTTAACTTCCCAATGGTTCAAGAATCACGTCAATTGAACTTCAAGAATAAAAGTTATGCTTAAAATATTGGAACAAACGCAAAAGAAGATGGACCTTGTGTGCATTATTTTTCAATAATTTAAACCTTTTCAATTGCACACTTACAAGAATGATAAACTAACTTAATAAAAACTAAACTCATAACAAATTATCATAAAATAACTTAAAATAATCTAAATTCAATGATCCCAACATGATTTACTAAATTAATTAAAAATAAATAAAAATATCTAATTTTTAAATTAAATCTCAAGAACTTAATCTATTTAATGCTCAAAATGTGATAAAATAACTCTAAAACATAAAGTTATTAAATAGCCATTCCCAATGTAACACCTCGTATCCTCACATAGTAGTCAAGGTAAACATCTCAATAAGACGAAGGGTCACTGATGTAAATTTACGTGTCGAAGAGCGGTTACGGGTGAAGAAAATATCTTAGAATAAAATATAATTTTATGAATAAAATAATATTAAAATATTGATATTTAATTGGATGTTGGAATTAGTCCGGAAGAAAGATTATATGGTTAATCCAAGTGGGGGAGAAGAAGTATGAAATGAAATTCGAAGATAAATAACGTAAGTAAGACTCGCGTGTTTTTATTAAATCGAGATAGCGCGGGTAAGTAAGATCATGAAATAATAAATAAAACATAGAGTAAAAATGGTGTAAAAGGTAAAAGAATAAAAGAATAAATAAATTAGGAAGATAAAGAAGAAGAAAGGAACGGCAAAATGAAGATAAATGGCCATGTGATCAATACTTGAAGGAAAGTGCAAGAAAAGTCAACAAATAAAAAAACAAATGAAAGAATAAAGGATTAAGTCGGCCAAAGTGGACAAAGAGAAGAAAACAATGATGGTGGGGCCAGCTGAATACAATTAATAAAGGTAGAAAAGAAACTAAAATATTTGACAAGTACATTGACTTGTCAAAATAGGGATAAGGTCGGCTGGAGAAGGACCAAGAAAAAGAGAGAAAGGAAGAAAGAAAGAAAAGGAAAAGCCACCAGCCAAAGAAGAAAAAGGAGAAAGAGTGCTAGTGAGAGAGCAGAAAAATGGCAGCAATAAGGTGAGAAAGAGAGGCTGTGTTGCTACCGATTTGTGCAGGAAAAATGAAGGTTGTTTGCTACTGAATTGAGAAAGATAAAGGGGGCTTTGTGCTGCTAGTTTGTGCAGGAAAAATGGAGGTTGTGTGCTGCCACTTAGAGGAGTAAAAAGAGGAGAGTTTTGTTGCAAATTTTGAGGGGAAAAGTAAGTTGAGTTGCTGTTGGATTTTGAGGAAAGAAAGGGAAGGAAGTTGAGTTTTGGGGTGCTACCGGCGATGAAAGAGAGAGAGGAAGAAAGTGCAGCGGGTTGGTGAGTGAAAGGAGGGAGAATGAAGGAAGAGAAAAGAAAAACGAGCAGAAGTGAAAGAAAGAAACAGGAAAAGAAAGAAGAAAAGGAAAAAAAAAGAGTGGGCATGGCCCAATAGGGAGAAATGGTAAGAGCCCATGGAAAAGGCCCAATGGCAATAAGAAAAAAAAAGTCCAAAAGAGAAAAGGAATGTGGAGATTTGGGTCACCTAGCCCAATTTGGAAGTGCTTAAGTGAAGATAGTGCACTATAGTGGCATGCTGGAGGTGTAAAGCCCGACCTTATAAAATGCTTGACAGGACATACATGTGATGGATAGCATGTTTGCATGCTAGGAGAGTCCCGAAAAATTTACAAAAGTCGGTATTGTACCTAGAGGTATAACAAAGTTGATTTAAGCCTCGAACTAGATCAAATAGAGATTATAGGGTGAAATTGAAAATTTTACAGTCCAAGAATGATTTAAAATGGTGATTTGGAGTTCGAGGATTACTTTGGAGTCAAATAAAAAATGTCACTATCTACGGGCAAAATGGTAATTTTGCCACTCGAGGATAAAATGGGAAATTTTTTGAAAGATTTTGATCACATTCGACTTATTGGAGTATGATTTGAGGTTAAGAAGTGAAAAATTTTAATTCCGACATTTTTTTAGAGAATAGGGGTAAAATGGTAATTTTATCACCCTAGTGGCAAAATTATAATTTTACACCACCGACACTTGTCCAACACATGGATTTTACCCAATATTATCATGGATAATTGAAGAAATTTATATGGTGGAGAGAGAAAGCTTAATAGTTAAGAAATTACAAATGGACAATAATAAGGTGACATGTGTCAAGTTTATAACCATTTATTATTTAACTTTAAATTTAGCACAAAATCAGCCCATTTTCTTTATATGGCTGGCCAAAGGAAAACAAAAGGAAGAACAAAGGAAGAAAAGAAGAACAAGAACCCTAGGTAGGAAAATTCAAGGGAAAATTGGTGGATTTCAAGTAATCAAGCAATCAAAGGTAAAATTTCTTGATTTTGACTTGTGATCTACCTTTCCCATGCATTTCTCCTTATTTTCCATGGTTAAATTTCATGTTTTCATTGTGAATTCATGGCTGGTCAAATGGGTATTGAGAGAGAATGATGTTGGATTGATTTGATTTCAAGTTATGTTAGTGTTTTTCGTTAGTTAGTGATGTATAACAAGAAAGCCAACAAGAAAAATTCATTTTCTCCCATTACCCATAAGAGCCCAAATTTTCTAGGAAGAATATTGAGGCTGAAATTAATGATATTTCATGATATTTTGGTGATATTTGATGTTTGGTGAGGTTAGAAATTAAATGGGAAATTTTGGTGTGAAAATCTGAATTTTTGCTTAACGTATAGACATGTGTGATTATTGACCCGGGACTGATAAATTGAATCTCATTCACAGTCACTGAGGTAATTTAGGTATAATTGGAGTGTAGAAAGTGAAAAGAATTGATTTGGAGTTAAATTGGAGATTTTAGCCGATTAGACCAAGTATAGTGTGACTTAGGTCGAATATCACATTTAAACGATTAATCGGACATTTTGCATCCCATCACATGCATTCATTTAGATTTAGAGAGCCTGAAATAGTTTATGACAAATTGATACAAATTATTAAATTTTGTGTCATGTGTGATGTATAATTGGTGAGCTATTTGATAAGGATAAAGAGATTACACCAAAGATCGGGATTAGGAGTATTTCTACTCCTGATACTGTGAGTAACCTTACTATCATCTTAATTATCTAAAGTGGTTTTTATTCTATTTTTTGGATTTTATGGGAAATGAGTTAAATGGTAAATCCTTGTGATTTGTAATTAAAATGTGATTTAATAAAATGATTTTGTAAATTGTCTTGAAATGAAATAACGGTTTGGAAAATAGAGTAATTGGAGACTGTTTTCATATGTTGTAAATTCATGGTTTGAATTGAATGGCTTATGACTATATTGGCATGAATGGCTGAATTGGTATTTGTATTGAAATGTATAAACTGTTGTTTGCCTTTATAGACTGGATAATGATAAAATTGCCATATCATGTTATTGAATTTTATTGATTGGTGGGATAATGATGAGCTTACTGCAGTGGGCGAGTTTTCGTAGACCAATCTATTAAAAGGACACGGTAAACCCCGTTATATCTTACCTCAGTATGAGATGCGCGGGTGGATAACTTTTAAGGCTAACACTTTTAGAGTTCACTTCATGCCAAACCACCACGTGAGGGTGAACTCAGCCAACGCCAAGGAACGACTATATTTTCAAAATAAAAACATAATTTATGCATACATGACCTTTTTAACAGCCTTGGCGGACTCGATTGGGATAACCCTCGATCAAGGCATCCCTGATAACTGAGTATGAGAATGATTTTTGGCATGAGCCAAGCTTTTCAGGAAATCATAAGCCTAGTTGTTTATTTAATTGAAATGAGTTGTAAGGTAATGAAATTACAATATGATGACTTGTTTTAATTGTCTCCATTTACTCGACTTTAGATGGTTTAGATGGTATCTATTTACTCATTGGGATTTTATAATCTCACCACCCTCAATTTCCCACATTTCAGGCTCGGGATAGCCAGTAGATAGCCGATTGCATCAAGGACTTCAGTTAGCCTTGCATCGACAAAATTGTAGGTTCACAGACTCGCACCTTATTGGTTAGTTGAGGGCCCAGGTGTCACTGTAAAAGAAATTTTATACTTCAGTTATCTGCTTTAAAGTATGTATGAATATACTTAGCTTTTACACTACAAAAATTATTTACGGATTTCTCTATAAATATATTTTTTAGAAAATAGAATATTTTATAAATATTATTATTTTATTCAAACAATTATAATTTCATTTCAAATAATTATTTTAGACATCTAAATTTACTTTTAATGATGAAACATGTGTTTTTCACCCACACACCATGTTTTTGGCAGGTTTTGATATTTTCGAAGAAAAATGACGAAAATGCCCTTGTGAGCCAGAAAATAATATTATATTGTTTTGATTTGAAAACGACTTGTGATTTCTTGAAATGCGAGATTTAATAACTGTTGCTCACCAGGGAGATGCGAAAGCTGATGCTAAGCCTTGCGAGGTTCCGATCGGCATTTTTGGGTAATGAGTGTCTATTGGGACGTCGCGGTGATTGTCATGAGCCCGATGGGAGTTTCGGGTCGTGACAATTTAAATGGTATCAGAGCATGGTTTAAAGATAAGAGATTTTGGTTTTAAAACTTTGGATTTTAAAGTTTTTGGTTTTAAAGTTATTTTAAGAAATCCACACTGACATTGCATGGCCCCAAGTTAAGTTAAGTTAAGGTAGGTTAGATCGAATAGAATACGTGCATCTGCATATAGAATTTATAGTTGTTTAGACTCGTTCTGTTTCTTCTTATAGATCTTATGGGAGCATAAGTCATAGACAGGGAGCTATATGAACTCCTGTTCCCAGTAATCCACTTTCTTGTTAATGTCATGTAAAGGTCATAAATAGGGCCATTGTTCAGGTTTAAGATGCCACTCGTGACACGAGCCTGTGTTAGAGAGATCTTAAAATGAATGCTCTTAATGAAAGATTAATGAAATGATATATCCTTTTGATTGAGGATGGAGAAATTTGGAGTTGGACTAATAGATCGTGATAATTTATTCATTTGGTGGAGTTATAATTGAACTCATGGTTGTCAATTGAAAAAAGATTTGGGGACTATAGATTGTATTGGGGTTAATATAAAGGAGCACGTGTGATAATGGTAATAAGGGATGCACTTTGATTAGAATGAATAGTGATGGTTGTAATTCATTTGGAGTGTATAAATTAAGCGTTGAGGTAATAGTAAACCCACACTTATGTGCGTGAAGATAAAAACACTATGTTAATTGAGCTTGTTATGTCCATATAAAAATGGTGTTGGGATTTTGAAATATTTTATATGTGAATATGTGTTGAATTGGTATAGCAGCTTAGAGGGAACTGATGTTGATTTCAATTAAGCGATTGTGAGATTTCAAGAATTAATTAGATCTATTATAGTTCATGGATATAAGCACGTGAATTAACTCGAAAGTGAGTATCAATGATAATTGATGTGTGGTCATGAAATAAGAAGTTAGTAAACAAATCTGCTATAAGGATGAGCTTGAACTTTGCTATGCATAGCAAGGGGGAGCCAAGGGATTAAAGGACTAGATGTGAAATTGGCAGCTTGAGGTTAAATGACTTGGAAATGTCGAATCTAGTCTAAGTGCCATATGAAGTTCTATAATTGAGACTGATATACGAATTACTTGAAAGATCAATTTAAAAGTTTATTTGGTTCAAAGTGTGGCCTATGATACGAATGATCAGTCTTGAAAGTGATCTCCTTAGAGTAAGAAATTTAGAAAATGTTGATGTTTGGATATACT
>NC_030851.1:24496357-24498342 GCF_000208745.1 Theobroma cacao | reverse complement strand
GGAAATGTATCCAGGAATGATTTAACACACCACTAAAGGAGAATTAAACATGTTGAAATTAATGTTCTAATAGTGTGCATATGATAGAAAGCTAGTTTGTAAGTTGTAGTTTTCATGATCATGAAATATAAAAAGATTATCAATCTATGGACATACACTTGGAGTTGTAATTTACAAGTTTGGAGTATTTAAGATATAATTAAATGGAATTAACATTAGTTAAGGTACGTAAATCTTTTAATTAATTTCTGTGGAGTATGCATGATAGTAGAATGGAGGAACATGGTGCTGTGATACTATATGGTGAAGTTACTATACAATATGGAAAGAGTATTTTAAAGTGGGATTTATTGATTGTTGACAAGTGTTATAGGGTGAGATGAATTTGAAAATATCGACTTTACCTATTATATGTGATAAGCACAAGAGGATATAAATGGTTATGGAAAATTGTGACGTAAGCTTGGAGGGAAACCAAATGGTTGAGAATGACTAGTGTAGTAACCTTAAATATAGATGAATAACATTGATTAAGTAAACTCCAACAGCCACCGTGCAGCGGTGTTAAGAACACTTCATGTCTAGGACGCATGAATAAAATGAGACAGATGTGAAGTTGAACTTACGAGTTGACCTAAAGTCAATGAACTTGATTCTAAGTTTTGTTAACTGGAGTTTTAAGGTTTTGGAAGGTATCGATATGAATGAGTTAAAGCTGAAATGGTTAAAGGCGTTCCCTTCAGGAGGGGAAGCAAAAGGTTTGAGGTTCGAAACTTGGCGAGAAGGTCTTCCAGGGCCTGTCATGTTGCCCTTAGGCGCGACGTATGCGAGTAAGTCAAGTGATGGGGACCCAGATGTAATAATACCTTGGAGTAGGCCCCGAAGGGAATGCCACATAAATGGCTAAGTTACGGGTTAAATAATCACATATTGTGAGACATTAGTTTAAGATAGATATCCCCAAGGAAATACTCAAGAGAAGTTCTACTCTAGATCTCTTGAAAGCAAGCACTAAGTTATGTGGTTATAAAAAGGAAGCTATAAGTTGAGAGTGATATTAGTATTGACATTGAAAAGTACTTGAGGAGAATCTAGTTTCAAGTCTTGCAATTTCAAGAACAATTTGTAAATTGGTTAAGGGAGAATGATGTTATATTCGCATGAACAAGTGGAACAAAGGATGATAGAAGTTGACCTTGATAATGAAGTCAGATAATGAAACTTTCTTAATATATTGTGAAAATTGAAATTCGAAGATGCTTGAGGCATACACGATTCAAATGAGTCTGAGTTTTAAGTGACAAATCAATATCGAAATGCAAGAAGGATACAAGGTAATGTAGAGGCATGAAGAATAATCGAGGAATAAGGATGACTCTTAGGAATTATGGTATTGCATAACATGTAATGATCAAGTCAAGGAAATTTTTGAAGCATCAATGGGATTATAAAGCATGCACGCATAATAGATTATAATTCAATGGAGATGACATTGTGATGCAATGATATATAGTACAAGGAAACTTAAGCATATAATTGGAAATGATAAAAAGAAAGTATAAGTATGTAAATGATGTGGAACTATGCACAGGCATGATCAGAATTTATATGAATTATGAAGATTATTCTATTGAATCTTGGTTATGGATGGAAATGAACAAAGAGAAATTAGTCTGAATGTATTTGAAAACAAAGACCCATATACGTAATGAGGAATATGGACATTTGAATGTGCGTGTATACATATGTGTGGAGTTAGTGATGTACCCAACTAAAATGAAGAATGGTTTTAGTGGTTCGAGATTTGAACTCAATATATTTGATGAGTTGTATAGATAATGTAACAATCCAGAATCTTATCAGAAGTCGATTTATGACGACCTAAGGAATTTTGGGAAATAATTAAGGAAATGTAATCTATAGTGCGATTAAGCCATATGAGATGGATTAATAGGATTAAGAAGATTGAAATTTCCTAAATGCAA
>NC_030851.1:24481388-24492001 GCF_000208745.1 Theobroma cacao | reverse complement strand
TTTGACTTCAAATTGATCCTCGAACTCCAAATCACCATATTAAACCATTCTGGGACTTTAATATTCTTAATTTCATTTTAAATTCTCTATTTGATCTAGTTCGAGACTTAAATTAACTTAATTGTACCATTTGGTACATTGTCGTCTTTTAACGATTTTTCTTTCAGGGCTTTCCAAGTATGCAAGCATATTGTCAATCATATGAATGACATGGAAAGTATTTTATAAGGTCGGGCTTGACAGATGTATAGGTGGTGAGCTATTTGATAAGGATAAAGAGATTACACCAAAGATCGGGAATATGAGTATTTCTACTCCTGATACTGTGAGTAACCTTACTATCATCTTAATTATCTAGAGTGGTTTTTATTTGATTTTGTGGATTTTATAAGAAATGAGTCAAATGGTAAATCTTTGTGATTTGTAATTAAAATGTGATTTAATAAAATGATTTTGTATATTGTCTTGAAATGAAATGACGGTTTAGAAAATAGAATAATTGGAGACTGTTTTCATATGTTGTAAATTCATGGTTTGAATTGAATGGCTTATGACAATATTGGCATGAATGGCTGAATTGATATTTGTGTTGAAATGTATAAACCGTTGTTTGCCTTGATAGGCTGGATAATGATAAAATTGCCATATCATGTTATTGAATTTTATTGATTGGTGGGATAATGATGAGCTTACTGCAGTAGGCGAGTTTTCGTGGACCAACCTATTTAAGGGGCACAGTAAACCCCATTATATCTTAACTCAGTATGAGAGACGCGGGTGGATAACTCCTAAGGCTAACACTTTTAGAGTTAACTTCACACCAAACCACCACGTGAGGGTGAACTCATCCAATGCCAAGGAACGGCTATGTTTTCAAAATAAAAACATAATTTATGCGTACATTACCTTTTTAACAGCCTTGGTGGACTCGGTTGGAATAACCCTCGATCAAGGCATCGCTGATAACTGAGTATAAGAATGACTTTTGGCACTGGCCAAGCTTTTCAGGAAATCATAAGCCTAGTTGTTTATTTGGTTGAAATAAGTTATAAGGTAATGAAATTACAATTTGATGACTCATTTTAATTGTCTCCATTTACTCGACTTCAGATGGTTTATATGGTATCTATTTACTCATTGGGATTTTATAATCTCACCACCCTCAATTCTCCACATTTTAGGCTCAGGATAACCGGTAGATAGCTGATTGCATCAAGGACTTCAGTTAGCCTTGCATCGACAAAATTATAGATTCACAGACTCGCACCTTATTGGTTAGTTGGGGGCCCACGTGTCACTGTAAAAGAAATTTTATACTTCAGTTATCTGCTTTAAAGTACGTATGAATATCCTTAGCTTTTACACTACAAAAATTATTTACGAATTTCTCTATAAATATTTTTTTTAGAAAATAGAATATTTTATTAAATATTATTATTTTATTCAAACAATTATAATTTCATTTCAAATAATTATTTTAGACATTTAAATTTACTTTTAATGATGAAACATGTGTTTTTCACCCACACACCATGTTTTTGGCAGGTTTCGGTATTTTCGAAGAAAAATAACGAAAATGCCCCTATGAGCCAGAAAATAATATTATATTGTTTTGATTTGGAAACGACTTGTGATTTCTTGAAATGCGAGATTTAATAACTGTCGCTCACCGGGGAGATGCGGAAGCTAATGCTAAGCCTTGCGGGGTTTCGATCTGCATTTTCGAGTAATTAGTGCCTATCGGGATGTCGCGACGGTTGTCATGGGCCCAATGGGAGTTCTGGGTCGTGACAGGAGGAAATGACGAGCAACCGGCAAGTAGAAATAGCGATGTAATATCCCGCTATTGTGAGGTGAGTAGAGGGTGCCAATTTTAAAATTTTCGTAAATATATACCTATACGTATGATTTATTTTAAACGTGAAAATTGTGAATAGCCTGTGCTGATAACAATCTTAGGAAATTATGGTTGCAAATTATGTTTAGAAATCGTCTCGAATATATATATATATATATATATATGTATAAATTATATGTAAAGTGTTTTGAAAATCGAGAAACAAGCCCTTCACACTGTTTTGCCTTAAAATTTGTGCCTTATATTTGTGTAGTGTGCATTCATGGTTATATGGCTTATTCACCATGCGAATTATTGTTTTGATATTCATGCATAAATATATTTTGAGAAAATGATAGATTTTATCATACCCTATATTGAATGCTTTGGAAATAATTTTGAAACGAGATGTCAAGGACATAAAGTGATTTCTAAAATGGTTTTATAAACCAAGAGATTCAAGAGTAGGTCGGCTGTCACTTCGGTTAAGTGTGACCCTCGTCCATGAGTGAGCTTTAGCTAGAGAACCTTTGGGTCTCTGATGGGCGTTTTGGCATGGTGGGGACCACGGCCTATGATATATGTATGCGTGGCTAGGCCACCAGATGATTATGCGGTTACGACCGCTTGATTCTCCGATGTCAGCCAACATCATTGAGACTGCCATGGTATGTAGGATCCGGTGGAGCGAGGCTTCCGGATGTTATTACGTGGTAGTGGGACCACGGGTTTATTTTCATTCCCTACTCGAGAGTGGCATCTCTTGTTTTTCAAACTCATATTTCTTTACATGGTGAAAGTGGAATTTAATGGTTTTTCTGTAGCTCCCTTATTTTTACTATCAAACCCTGTTCTATAAAATAATTACGATGTCATTTACATGCTCAATAGAATGTTTGCATATTTAGAAAGTTCGAAGAATCGTTAAAAGACGATATTGCCCATAATGGTACCATTAAGTCGATTAAGCCTCGAACTAGTTCAAATAGGAATTTTAAGGTCAAATTAAGAGTTTTACAGCTCAGGGATGACTCAAAATGGTAATTCAGAGTTCGAGGATCAATTTGAAGTCAAATTGGAATTTTCACTATCTAGGGGTAAAATCGTAATTTTTCTAATCACGGATAAAATTTGAGATTTTGAGAGAATTTAGATCACATTTGACAAATTGGAGAATGGTATGAGTATAAGGGATGAAAAATATGTCTATGGGTAATTTTTCAGTTTTTGGGGTAAAAATGTAATTTTTCACTTTACGGGGGCAAAAGTGTAATTTTTAAAAATTTACTCCACCAAAACTTTGGAAAAGTCTAGAAATTTCATGGAAGACATGGATAAGTGAAGAGGATTGAGTGGTAGAAAAAGAAAGTCAAAAAGATGGCTAGAAAAAAATAAAATAATAAAATATTCAAAAGGTAAATAAAATAATAATATTTTATTAAGCCTATTAAAAGGCTTGAAAATTTCAGAATTCTTCATTGGGATGGTCAGCCAAAACCAGCAGGAGAGAGAGAGAAATAAGAACAAACCCTAGAGTGAGAAAATTCAAAGAAAAAGTGTGATTTTTCAAGGAATCAAGTGTTTAAAGGTATGATTTTTCAAGCTTAGCTTAAGATTTATCATTTCCATGCATTTCCCATCATTTTTCATGGTTGAATCATGTGATTTGAGGATGAATTCAATTCTGAAAAAATGGTTAGGAGAGAGAAACTTGTTAGATTAATTTGATTTTAAGTTATGTTAGTGTTTTAAGTTAGTTTAGTATATTTAGGAATAAAACAACAAGAAAAGAATTTATTTTCCTCCATTACCATTATTGGCCGAATTTTCTAGGGGAATATTGGCTGATGATCTTGATGTTTATTTGAGGAATTATGATGAATAATGATGAATTATGAGTCTAGAAAAATAATAAGAATTTTCAGAGCAAAAATACGAAATTTTTACCCATTAGGGGTATTTTCGTAATTTGCTATCGAGACTGATAATTTGCAACACACTGAGGGACATTAAGTCAATTTGGATGCAATTGAGGTATAGAAACTGAAAAAAATTAATTTGGAGTTTAAACGGACGTGTATATCGATTTAATCGGGTAATAGGCCAAATTAGGTCAGCACCGCATTTAAGCAGTAGTCGGATAATTTGTATATCATATCATGCATATATACCGAGCCTGAATTGATTTTATAATGGTCAAGCATTGATGTGGTGAATTATGTATTGTACATTGTGGATAGGTGGTGAGCAAATTACACTGGTAAAAATACAGAAATTATGCTTGAAGACTGGGATTAGGAGTACATCGACTCCTAGAACTGTGAGTGGATAATTTATCGTCTTAAATATCTAGAGTAATTATACTTGTTTGATGCTTTTATTGAATGGTGAGTTTAAATTATAAAATATTATGTTTTTCAATTAAAATGTTTTTTAATAAAAATGAGATTTATACTGGTTTTGAAATCAAATATTGTTTTGAGAAAATTGAGTATATGGAGACTGTGTTGAAATTTATGATTTTATATGTTATTGAAATTGGGGCTTATGACACTATGGCAGTATGATGGCTAAATTTTTTGGGGTTGGCATGAAATATATGAACAGTTTTGGATTGGTCTCGGTAGACTGGATTACATTTTATTCGTCATATTATGCTATTGGAATTTTTATGGGTCTGGTGGTATATTAAACGACCACTGCAGTAGTGGGAGTTTTCGTGGACTGCCTATGAGAGGGGCACGGTAACTCAATTATATATTTACCTTCAAGGGGAGATGTTGGGTGAAGTATCTCCTGAGGTATGATTTGAGTGCACCTCACGTTTGGGCCACCACGTGAGAGTGAGACTCAGCCAACGCCAAGGAACGGCTGTGTGTTAGATGTGAAAACATGTTTATAGGTATGGGTCATTGAACAGCCTTGGCGGTCTCAATGGGATACCTTGACGAAGGTACCCGCGAGAATGATTCTGGTAGGGGCCAAGTTTAAGAAATTCATAAGCCGAGAAATTTTGATAAAAAGAAATTATTTGGTATAGATTAAAACGAATTTTGTGTTATGAACATTATTGAGATATAACGTTTTTATATTGTCTCCATCTACTCGGCTTTAGATGCTTTTGATGGTAATTGTTTACTCACTGGGATTATGTAATCATAATCTCACCTCTCTTCCTATCCATTTTTCAGGCTTAGGACAATTTGTTGATAGTTGATTAAGACGAGAATTAATCTCGGAGTTGCATCCTAGAAAGTAAGGGTTCGTAGCCCTACACCTTCTTAGTCAGTTGGGGGCCCACGTGTCACTGTAAAAGTAATTTTATTCTTCAGTTATTTGATTTAAAGTATGTATGAACACATTTAGCTTTTACACCATGTTTTTGGCGAGTTTTGGTGTTTTCGAAGAAAAATGACGAAAATGCCCCTATGAGCCAGAAAATAATATTTTATTGTTTTGATTTGGAAATGACTTATGATTTTTTTTGAAATGTGAGATTTAATAACTGTCGCTTATTGGGGAGATGCGGAAGCTGAAGCTAAGCCTTGCAGGGTTTCGATCGGCATTCAGGGTAATGAGTGCCTATCAGGACGTCGCGGCGGTTGTCACGGGCTCGATGAGAGTTCCGGGTCTTGACATTTTACGGTGAAATGAATTTTAACTCCTCGAGTGCGAGGCGATTTGTGATTTACGTATGAGTTTGGTTAACATTCGATTTCATGGAGCTTGCCGAATATATTTGTCACGACCCGGAACTCCCATTGAGCCCATGACAACCGCCGCGAAGCCTCAACAGATATTCTTCACCCCGAACGCCGATCGAAACCTCGCAAGGCTCTCGTATAAGCTTTCACACTTCCCCGATGAGCAATAGTTATCAAATATCGTAATTCGAAGGATTACAAGTCATTTCCAAATCAGAACATAACATATTGTTTTTTGGCTCACATGGGCATTTTCGTCATTTTTTGTCCAAAATCCCAAAACTTGCTAAAAATGTAGTAGATAAGCAAAAAATATATATTTAGTGATTTAAAAACAAATTAAGTATCTAAAACGTTCATTTGAAGTGAAAATTTGACCATTTGAATATAATAAAAATATTCAATAAAATAAATTATTTTCTTGTAAAATAATTTTTTATAAAGCTATCGGTAAATAATTCCTATAGTGTAACAGTTAATTATATTCATATATACTATAAAGCAAATAACCAAAGCATAAAATTACTTTTACAGCAACACATGAGCCCACATCTAACCAAAATGTATCGAAAGCTGAAAACCTACATCTTTTGTCGATTCAAGTTCAAATGAAGGTCCTTGTCAAAGTCAGCTAACTATGAAATTCCCCGAGCCTGAAATATGAGGAAATGAGGGTGGTGAGATTATAAAATCCTAGTGAGTAAACAAACACCATCTAAACTATTTAAAGACGAGTAAATGGAGACGAATTAAAATAAGTCATCATACTGTAATTTCATTACCTTTCAACTCATTTCAACCAAATAAACAAATAGGCTTATGATTTCCTGAAAAGCTTGGCTCGTGCCAAAAATCATTCTCATACTCAGTTATCAGGGATACCTTGATCAAGGGTTATCCCAACCGAGTCAGCCAAGGTTGTTAAATGTCTTTACATCCGAAATTTTAGCCATGCCTTGGCATTGGCTGAGTCTCACTCTCACGTGGTGGTCCACATGAAGTGCACTCAAATCTTTACCTTAGGAGATACTTCATCCAACATCTCCCCCCGGAGGTAAGTATATAATTGGGTTACCGTGCCCCTCTCATAGGCAATCCACGGAAACTCCCACCACTGCAGTGACTATGGATTATTTTATCTACCACCTGATTTATAAAATCTTTTTCTGCATGACATGGCAATTTATCGCAACCTAGCCTCTCAAGGCTAAATACACAGTACAAATAATTCTAACACCAAAAATCAGTTTAGTCATTCATGCTCGTATATTGTCATAAGCCATTCAATTTAAAACCATAAATTTGCAACACTAGCAGGCAATCTCCAATTACTCTATTTTCAAAACCAATATTCAATTTTCAAGAAAATTTATGAAATCATTTTATAAAATCACAATTTCTCCTAAAACATAGCAATTTACCATTTAAACCCATTTTTTTATAAAATCACACAATTGTATAAAACTACTCTAGATAGTTAAGACGATAATAAGTTTACTCACAGTTCTAGGAGTCGATGTACTCCTAATCTCAGTCTCCAAGCACAATCTCTGTACTTTTACCAATGTAATTTACTCACCACCTATCCACAATGTACAATACATAATTCACAACATCAATGCTTGACCATTATAAAATCAATTCAGGCTCAGTGTATATGCATGATATGATATGTAACTTTTCGACTACCACTTAAATGTGGTGCTGACTTGATTCGGCCTATTACCCGATTAAATGACAATTGTATCCGATTTGGCTCCAAATTGCTCCATTTCATTTTTAATATTTCAATTCACTAAATACAATTCCAATAAACTAAAATTCAACCTAACAACCCTCACAATTCTTCTTAAAAATTTTGACCATTGTGGTGCACTATCACTAAAAATTTTCCCATTCCATTTTCTCACCATAAATCATCATTTCATCAATTTTTCAGCCAATTCACTTGATAACAAAATCAATTCATTACTTCTACACTTCACATATGGTTCGGCCATTGAAAGTTCATGGGAAAAATGGATTCTTTTCTTGTTGTTTTGTTTCTAAACATGCTTAACTAACTAAAAACACTAACATAACTTAGAATCAAATCAACCTAACATCATTCTCTCTCCATACCCATTCCAACCAGCCATGAATTCATCATGAAAAACGAGGAGAAATGCATGGGAAAGGTAGATCACAAGTCAAAATCAAGAAATTTTACCTTTTGTCACTTGTTCCTTGAATTTTCACCAATTTTTCCTTGAATTTCTCCACCTAAGATTTTTGTTTTTCTTTTCTCCCTTTGTTCTTCTTTACTCTTGGTTTGGCCGGCCATATGAAAAAAATAGGCTGATTTTTATGCCTTTTTTTTTATAAAGAAATAATAAAATAATAAAACATGACACATGACATTTTTTTATTAGTTCAAATTTTAAATATTTGACTTTTAATTCTTTAATTCTCCACCACACATTTCTCATGTTTATCTATTTCCATGATGAATAAAATCCCTTGATTTTCACAAGTGTCGGGAGTAAAAATTTATCGATTTACCCTCGGGGTGGCAAAATTATCATTTCACCCCTATACTCCAAATTATACCAAAATTTAAATTTTTCACTTCTAAACCTCAAATCATACTCCAATACTCAAATCATACTCCAATAAGTCAAATGGGGCCAAAAAAAATCTTTTCTAAAATTTTCATTTTGTCCCCAAGTGGCAAATGATCATTTTGCCGCTAAATAGTAAAAATTTCAATTTGACTCCAAATTGATCCTCGAACTCCGAATTACCATTTTGAGTCATCCCTGGACTGTGAAACTCTTAATTTCACCTTAAAATCCCTATTTTAATTAGTTCAAGGTATAAATCGACTTACTTGTACTTCTAAGCACAATACCGACTTTTAAATATTCTTTTGGGGCTATTCAAATATACAATCACTCTATCAGTCTCATGTGTAACATGGTAGATAATTTAAGGCTAGGCTTGACAATATTGATTTGATTTGAGAAAAATATCAATTGATCTTGACGATGGAATTTTCTTTATGTAAAATTATTTTAATTCAATATTTCAAATGATTGACTTGAATAAGGTTATTGATCTATTTTGTAACGAAAATATTTATCTGTCTTGGTTAATTTACCAATTGAAGTGTTTATAATGCGTAAGAAATCCTCAGTTTTTAATATAAGGCATAAACTCCCGTTTGAAATAAATTATTTTTATAATCTTGCATTTTAACATTCAACTGATTTGCTCTTTGCTTGTTTCCCATCTACGCCCTTCTCATGGAGTCGATTATCATTGAGTCTGTGAGACTCACACCCCTCTTTTTCCCTTTTGCAGATAGGAATCAGTATAATGTGTAATCATCGGCTTGTACAGTCCACTACAAATAGGTAAAGGCATCTCATAGCATTTTATCTCAAGTCGCTCCGCTGTTAGAGGTCGAACCGTAGCACTTTGATTATTAACTTGTAAACGGATATTGATGTTGATATAAGTAAATAATTGGAGATTATGGATTTCAATGTATATACTTGTGAATAAATGGTTTAAAGATTGAATTGATTATTACGTTATAGTTCAAGTCATGATATGATAGAATAATGTTTTAAGTACAAATATGGAATGGTGATTATATATAGTGAACTAACAGGCATTTCTAGTCAGGCTTGTTCGGGACTTGACGGGTCTTTCCCGTAGGTCTCGAACTCCGGTAGTGATCGGGAGGGGTCGTTACACCCAAAGACAAAAGAAAATATTGATTTTTGCTTATATATATTGAACCAAGCTAATTGTTTAATGTTGAAATGAATTGAGAAAAGTTATCAAGATTGAGAATGAGTCTCTATCTCATTCAGCTAATCAATCTTTGTAGCCCAAAGGCTTATCCTTTTTACCGAAAAGAAATAAAGAATACCTAAAATTCCAAAGTATAATAGCAAAAGCCTGCGTCTTCATTTTTCAAGTTTTAATGGTGGAACCTTATTTTTAATTTCCTTTTTCAGCAAATAAGAAAATTTTATTTCTTTTTCAATTATTTTTTATGGTAGTTGATTACAATTATTTCCTCCCTCATTTCCTCCTTTAATCTTCTTTTTCTTTCTCATCAATTTTTTTTTTATTTTTCTAGATAAGGCCTAAAATGATGTCAATTTGACCATCATATGTTCAAAAAAAATTAAAAAGACAACACAAAACAACGTCATTCTAGATGTCAATTGTTAAAAGAAAAAAATACAAGTGCTATCTCTAAATTGTCGTGAATCTTTTATATCAATATAGTTTAGACAACGAAGAAAAAAAAAAGAATAAAGTTTGATCTTTTATCTCTAAATTTTTTTCTACTTTTTGTGTAAAAAAAAAGAAAGGAAAAGCGAGTGAGAAGGAAAAAAAAAGCATTAAAATGTGCAAAATACAAGTAATTATAGATCAAATTGGATCAAAGGAATTTAAATTGAATTTAATAAATTTTTTAAGAAAAGTTATTATCAAATTTGATCCTTTTATTTAATTAACATTTTTTTAAAATATATAATTTAATTGAGAAGTTCTATAGTTAAGCCCCTTGTAAAATGGAATAACGCAAGTCCATATAAACTTAAATGGATAATCCAATTTTTAAACATTTCACTAGCAAGAGCAGCGCTCTAAGGGTACGTTTGATTGGCGGAATAAGTAGGAATAAAATAAAATAGTTATTATGTGTGAATAGAATGAAGTGAAAATAAAATAGAATAGTTATTATTTAATTTGGTAGACGACTAGAATAGGACAATAATAATTATTATGACTTATTACAGTGTTTAGTTGGTAACAATAACTTTGGAATAAGAAAGAAATAGAAAATAAAAAACAAAAATACCCTTTATTATTTATATGATTATTTATTTTTATTAGATTTTCTAAATATTAATAATTGATAATTTATTTAAAATATTAATAATTGACCATTTAAATATTAATATTTTATTAATAATTTATGATTAATATTTTAAAATATTAATATTTAATTTAATTTAAATATTATTATGATTAATTTTTATTTTATTTTATTTTAAATATTAATAATT
>NC_030851.1:24474433-24481281 GCF_000208745.1 Theobroma cacao | reverse complement strand
AAATATTAATAATTTATTTAATTTAAATATTATTATGATTAATTATTTTATTTTATTTTATTCCTAAAATATTAATAATTGATAATTTATTTAAAATATTAATAATTGACCATTAAATATTAATATTTTATTTATCATTTAATCATTAATATTTTAAAATATTAATAGTTGATAATATATTTAAAATATTAATAATTGACCATTTAAATATTAATATTTTATTTATCATTTAATCATTAATATTTTAAAATATTAAAATTTTATTTAATTTAAATATTATTATGATCAATTATTTTATTTTATTTTATTTTTAAATATTAATAATTTTTAATTGATTTAAAATATTAATAATTGATAATTTAATTATGAATATTGTATATATAATTTAAATGTTATTATGCTTATTTATTTTTAATTTAATTTATTTTTAAATTGTATTAATTTATAATTTTATTTTTTTTAATAATTGATAATTTAAATATTAATATTTTGCTTAATTTAATTTTTAATATTTTAAACTATTAATATTTTATTTATAATTTAATATTAATATTTAAAAATATTAATATTTATTAAAAATTGAAATCAAGAGAGAGGAAGAGAGAGAAAAAAATAATATTTTATACAAATAAAGTTATAATTTTTTAAACTTGTAAAAGGTATTTAGATTTTTATAATTTTTGAATTTATTCTTCAACCATGAAATAAATAATACCATAAGAGAATATAATATTAATTATTCTTTAATTTTAGAGGATTTTAAAAAATAATTATTTTTGTAAAATAGTTACTTCTTAAATTATTTCATAACCAAATAAAGAAATAAAAGTGGCTTAAGAATAAGCCAATCTCCCAAACAAACATGACATAAAGGAAAAAATAAATAATGCTAAGACAAAAGTAGGAACCTAGAGGTTGACTGGTTATAGCCGGTGCGCGACCGGGAAAACTGTCAACCCGGCGAGCCAACCAGGGTCCAGCTATTTAGGGGGTGAGGGCCCACATCGCCCCCTATCTAGTCAATCGCGGTTTAGCAAAAAGGGTCCCACCATTTCCGCACCCTCACGTTTTTCCCTACGCTGCTGTACAAAAACCCACCAAATAAGGACCAATCGAAATGCACAAGGTGCCAATTATCCAAAATTTATACCGAAATAAGATGAACATAAAAATAGTCTCGACAGCAGCTGATAGAAGCCAAAAGCTTAATTAATCATCAGCCGTGCAAATAAGGGCGAAACAGGCAGCGGTGCATATCGCACACGCATCCAAAAAAGGAAGCAATGCCCCGAAAGCAGCAGCGTTTGAGGAAAAGGTTTCGTTGAGTAGGTATTGGCCACCCTTCCTCAAAAGCAGAGATATTTAGATTTAGACAAACAAAAACCCCCAAATCAAGACTTGAGAAAAAACCAAGAAGCTGAGCGCAATGGCTAAGTCCGTCCCCATTTTAACCTGCGTCACTGCCCTCCATCTCATCGCCTTCGTCTTCGCCGTTGGAGCCGAACGACGCCGCAGCTCCGTACTCACTCTCTCTCTCTTAAATTTAAGACAGTGATGTATGTAGGTTTTTATTTTTTATTTTTTTACTTCTTTTGCGTTTTAAATCTTTTGTTTTTGTTTTTGTTTTTGTTCGTGGGTTTGGTTTTGTGAAGGCTAAGGTGGTGCCTGATCCGTATGACGAGAGGACCTACTGCGTCTACACTACGGACGCCTCGACGGTGTATGGATTGATTGCTTTTGGTCTGCTGCTGCTTAGCCAGACTGTTCTCAACGGCGTTACTAGATGTCTCTGCTTCGGGAAAGGCCTTCTTAGAGGCACTTCATCCACCACTTGCGCCATCTTTTTCTTCGTTTTCTCCTGGTAAGTTTACCCAAATCTCCCTAACATATTTTACTAATAATTTCACTCTCTTTTCTTCTTTACTGCTTTGATTTGATATTACTTGTTGCTTAGCTGTTGTCATTTTGCTTGGCGTGAGTTCAATTGATGATCTATCCATGCATCTGCTGTTTTTTATAATTATTACTGCTTTTAATAACACCCCACCGACAAGTTTAAGAGGCACTCTGTTCTATTTTGTGTATTGAAATGGTTATTTTGTCTTGATGCCACTTTCCCTTTACTGATTTTTTTTCCCAGTGATAAATTAATTATGCACATGCATGGATCCCGCATTTACCCAATGGATAACTTCGAGGCTAACAGGTTGTACAAAGATACTGAATAAATAATACTAGTTTTGAATATCAGGTTTAATATATGATGATTCTTCCATGTTGTTGATCTAGTCGAGAAAATTTGGTCTATTAACTTTGGATTTGCAATTTCAATCTTAACTATTCATGTAAACTCTTTGTTTGGAAGATATTTAAGAAACTTGGCCAAAGAACAAGCCTTGCAATTAAAATTGGGGATAGTAGGAATTGCAGGTTTAAGTTTCCTGTGGTCTACGAAAATTCATTGAGTCTTTGATGAGGCAGTTTAACCTGGAATTGGGACCTGCAGCAGAATTATGCCTCTTTCTTTGGTAGAACATTGGTGTCTGATTACCTGGTATGCTCAGGGACTTCTGCTGGGAAAATTAAAGCTTGCCAGGCTATAGTAGCTTGTATTATGTAAACCAAAAGCAAAAATGTTTCTAAGTCTGATACTGTTAAGACCCAATTCTTCCTTTAAGAAGTAGACTAGGATATCAAGCTACCATTCTCAAAATATTTGAAGGCAGTAGACTAGTAAGAACTATCTTTGTTATCTTTATTCACTGAAATCATCTTCAATGTTTTTTGTTATTGCTGTAACAAAGTTTGACAATGAATTAGGATAAGCTTTTTGGGAGCCGAGGCATGTTTGCTGGCGGGATCAGCACGGAATGCATACCACACCAAGTACCGAGGAATCTTTGGCGGAGATGACTTATCGTGTGCTACCCTCAGGAAAGGTGTCTTTGCTGCCGGAGCTGCTCTAACTTTGTTGTCTTTGCTGGGATCAATCTTCTATTACTGGGCTCACTCTAGAGCTGATACCGGTGGATGGGAGAAACATCAGAATGAAGGCCTTGGAATGACCAGTTCTAGTTATGCACAGCAGCCTCCTGAATTTGAGAAGGCCTAACTCTAATTGTGGTTTGGGTTGTTTGGTTTCCACAATTTTTGGTGATTTGTGTTGAGAGAGATATGGATAGATCAAGAATTAATGGACCATATGAGCTGTGAATGAAATATAAGTTACATAGTTTTGCAGATCAAAGACAAATTATGTAGGGTACTATGGTTATTAATTGTTAATATATTTACCGATTTACTTAGCCTCGTGTCATTGATCACATCTGGTTTTTCCCCCATTGCCCGTCTTATTGCATGTTAATTACACTCGAAAAAAAATGTCATGCAACGGTTTATATCTTTTAATCTTAATTAATTTTTTTGCTTCTCAAGATACGGCTCAGAATACTAGTTGGCGCACTAGGCAACAACGATAGGTGAAGCGTCTAGCTATCTAGGGCGCGAGCCCTTCGATGAACAGAGTTTTCTCGCCCGGGTAGGTACTTTTACATTTTACTCACGTTGCCGAAGGTACCCATCATTGCCCACTAATTTTCCTTGAGTTGCTTGCCGTCTTCTTCCACCGTCACCTTACTAAATCAGTTGAGCCACCAGGAGAGTTAGTCAATTTTTATTGGGATTTAAAGATAAAAGAGAAATAAAGCATAAAAATTTTTGAAAGGACCATTAAGACCAAAAATATATACTTTTTTAAAAAACAAATAATATATAATATATATAACATTTTAAAAACTTTGGGGGATTACAGCTCCTCGTAAATACACTAGACTCCACCCTCGTGGGCCACCTACTCACCTATAAGTAACCTGTCTTCAATTGGATTAATTAAATATTTGGCATTTAATGTTTTAGAACACAAGATTGTAAAAATAAAGAATAATAGAATGATTTCAAGATGTGTATCAATGTTATCATTTATAAGATTTTATTTGTAGTCATTGATATTGTACAAAAGAGTAGTAATAAATCATAAATCTCAAAGATATGATGAATTCCAATGATTGATTATATTTTGTGTTGATTTGAGTATTTATTATTGTATGGTAAAATTATCAAATTTATAAATTTTTTTAGTAAAATTGAATGGAAGGAATTGGAAAAATATTAGAGAAGGTGAGATTATATGTATGTTTTTTTATATCTTTTTGAACTAGAGGAGTCCCTATTTAAAGACATTTTAAATGTTTGTTTTCTTATAGACATAATTGTATGTTTGTACAAACAAAACTATTGATATAATTAATAGTTAATTAATAATCATTTAATTCAAGATTTAAATTTAAATTTATATAATTTATTATTTAATTAATGGTATTTGCTTTATATCTACACATGCACGTATCATTGTGTCTAAGTGTTACATGTCAAGTGTCTTTATTAAATAATAATATATATGATTTATATATTATTAATTTAATTAAATTACAAGATTAACCAAGGTTTGAAAAGCTAAGCCACTATCTAATTTGCACTTTAAACTTGCAAATAAAAGTTCCTACCAAATGCCAAAAGTGCCGATAACCCGACTGACGCTAATCACTCACTTCCCGCATGAGAATCCTTAAAGCTACTTATCTACACATGGGAACAATATATTAGAGTGAGTTCTCACTAACTCAATGAGTGGGGAATAATCAATATGCATAAACTGTCATATCAAGATGTGCAAGTCGTGAAAGCATATACAAAATAGTTCATCAAACTCGTTGGAGCACACATTTGCTCATTTCATAGCTTACCAATAAGCTTCCAAGCATCATGAACTAATAACAAGATTGTAAAAAGAGAAGGGTTTCTTGGGTAATGAGACATGCCTAGTGCTAAAGCCATTGACGGTAAATAAGACCTCGGGGATCGCGACACATTTTAACTAGACCATATTATTGTTTGAAACGTGCTCATTAGATGAAAATCATACGCACCTCAATAGGTCTAATAGCTCATTACGTAGCCAATAATGTCACATATACATAGATGAACGCAACAAACCAGTGTTATCATAATTAGTGGTAATTACTCATGCATAATAACCTAAACATCATCAAACTAAGGCACCAAGCAATAAGCTTGTGCAACAAATAGGCAATTCATCAAACATAGTCATAGTTATGCTCAATCACCATAGAGTGGATCAATCAATATACACAAGTTTGGCTTATCAACTATAACTCACTTACGTCCCATGGCAGCACATATACATGTATCATGCATTACATGCATTTACCCAATGTACAACAAGCCGTACTCACTTGAATTTTGCCAATACAGCTCACCATTCGCTTGTAGCTTTTGGTGCTAGTTAAATTAAGCTTAATAGCAATTCTTGAAGCTTAGTTTTCCTTTATCTAGAATATAAGAGCTTAACTTTTAGTTTCAAAGCATTCCCAGCATTTGATAATTCAACTAAACTCTAAGTCTAATTATCAACTCATAATTCATACTTTTCTCTAAGTTCCAAGACTTTAGGTGTCACGACTCGGTACTCCTTTCGAGCCCATGAAAATTGCCGCGATGTCTCGATAGACATTAATTACCTGAAATGTCAACCGAAACCTCGCAAGGCTCTTGCATCAATTTTACGTCTCCCCCGTGAGCAATAATTACTAAATATGATGTTTTAAGGGAATATAAACTATTTTTAAATAAAAAACAAACAAAAAGTAATTTCTGCCACACAAGGGTATTTTGGTCATTTTAACTCGAAAAATTTGAAACCTGGTGAAAATACAATATACAATCGAAAAATATACATTTCTTATCTAAAAATAATTTTAGTAATCTAAATCATCCATTTAAAATGAAATTATGGCTAATCAAACTAAATAATAATATTAAATAAAATATTCTATTTTCTTATAAAACAATATTTATAGAATCCTGCATAAACAATTTTTGTAGCATAAGAGTAAAATAAATTCATATATATAATAGCACACTAAACCAGGTATACAAAAATATTATACAATAACATGTGGGCCTCCATATAACCGAAAATATACAAGACTATAGACCTTCAATTTCTAAGGATGCAATCCAAAAGCAACCCTCGACAAAATCAGCTGTCTACAGACTGTCCTGAGCCTGAAATGGGTAAAAAGAAGGGGTGAGTTTTTATAAACCCAGTGAGTAAGCAAAGTTCATCTACAACATCTAAAGCCGAGTAAATGGAGACAGTTAAATCATCCCATCATAATATAATTCATAACATTCCAAAACTCATTTCAATTCATATAAAACAATTACATTTCATCAAAATAATCAACAAGGTTTATGATTCTCTTAAAAACTTGGCTTGTGCCAAAACTCATACTCGAGGATACCTTGGCCTGGGCATCCAACCGAGTCCGCCAAGGATGTTAAAACGACATATACCAATAAAACATGTTTTTACTTTTAAAATATAGTCATTTCTTGGCGTTGGCTGAGTTTCATCCTTACGTGGTGGTTCGGCGTGAAGTGAACTCTAAACTTACCTTAGGAGATACCCTCCACGCCTTTCGTACTAAGGTAAAATATAACGGGGTTTACCATGTCCCTCTAATAGGCTGGTCCACGGAAACCCGCCCATTGCAGTAAGCTAATCAAATAACCCACCAAATCAATAAAAATTTCGATAGCATGACATGGCTAATATAATATTACCCAGCATGTCAAGGTAAAACAAAACAGTTCATATAATCCACAAACCACAAATCCAGCCATTCATGCCATCAATTCAAACCATATATATATATATATATATATATATATATAACAAAAGTATATAGTCTCCACTTACTCAATTT
>NC_030851.1:24466154-24470502 GCF_000208745.1 Theobroma cacao | reverse complement strand
CATGTGTCACCATGTGATTGGTCCATGGTTAAAACTTAACAATTAAGCATTTTCTCACCACCACATGTAATCTCTTATTATCCAAAGTATAAAATAATAATAGGTGAAATTCATGGACTTGACAAGTGTTATGGTGGTGTAAAATTCCAAAAATTCCAATTACGTCCTCGTGGACACGTAAAATGATTGTTTTGCCCTTATGTTCAGAAAAATGTCAGAATTAAAATTTTTCATTTCTCAAATTCAAATCATGCTCCAATTAGTCAAACTTGGTCAAAAATTTCATCCAACATTCCCATTTTGCCTTGGGGTGGCAAAATGACCATTTTGCCCCTACGTTACAAAAATTCCTAATTTGACTCCAAATTAATCCTCGAACTCCGAATCACCATATTAAGACATTCTAAGGTTCAATAACTCTCAAATACATCCTAAAATCTCTATTCAAACTAGTTCGAGATTTTAATCGACTTAATTGTACCACTAGGTACGATTCCGACTTTTAACGATTCTTCAAGGCATCCCAATATGTAGATATGCTATCTAGTACATGAATGACATGACAAGTATATAATAGAGTAGGGCTTGACATTAGGTGGTTAGAACCTTACCTTATAGTTGATTTAAACTCCTCACAACTCCAAAAATCCAATAGCTCAAGGGGAAAATCAATTGAGTTAGAACCATAAAAAGTCTCATTTATAAACTGATTAATTTATAAACTAAATGGTTAAAAAGCTTAATCTTACATTTTTGATAATTTTTAAGCTTTTAATCGCCTAGAATGAGCTCCAATATTCTTTGGAGAACTTAAGGTTTCAAACAGTAGTTTAAGAGAGTTTTTCTTCCATTTTTTTTCAAATGGGTGGAATGCCCAAGAATGCCTTTTATTTTTGCACTTTTTCATGCATCTATCGATAGATCTCACACGATTTCTCATATGTGACCCTCCATCTATCGATAGATAACCTATCTATTGATAGATGGTGCGATGGACACCTTCAAATCATTCTTATATTGCTATCTATCGATTGATGCGACAAACCTATGGATAGATTGCATCCTAAATACTTTAAATTTTTCATGGATGGACATCTATTGATAGTTGCGTGAATCTATTAGTAGATGTACTTCAGTTCACTTTCCTTTTATTGACGGGTGGACATCTATCAATAATGTGTGAAACTATTGATAGATGTAGAACATTTATTTATAAGTTATGCCCAAAACCAAAAATTTTGACATTTTCAAGCCTTTAACTCTATCTCCAAGCTTCTTAACGTATATTTACTTAATCAATCATTAAAATTTTTAACAACCATACTTCACATTGTCAACTTATAATCCCAAGCTCATCAAACATCATTTAAAATCATCAAAATCAATATAAAACTTCCAATCATACCTCAAATCATAGGTTAACTCATCAAATATCTTAGCATAAACTATAAGAAACATTTAGCAAAGTTAGGGGTGTTACAAATACAATCTCAGTAGAGGGAAAATTGTTTTAGGTGGAGTATGCAATTGAGGACATCAAGGTAATTAATTTCCCCAAACCCATAAAAAACGTCGTTTCTGTTTGTTTCCTTGGAAACATTAGCCCGATATTGTTTTCCAACACTCAAATTCTTATCTTCGTTAAGTAACTATTTTTTTTATGAAGTATATATTATGGGTTTTTTTTGTGGATATATTGCATCGGCATAAAGATGAAAGAAGGCATCGTCTTTGCTGTTAAGAAGCGTATCACTTCACCACTTTTGGTTTGCCCTTTTCTCTTTCTGTTATGTTGAGTATTTCAAATCATTATAAGCTGTAGTTCATTGTTTTGGGTACTCTTTGGTACTAGCTCTTTTGGAGTAGGAGGAAAATTGTGCATTTTCAAGTTTTCCTTTATTTTAGCAAATGTTATTGTAGTATAAATTGATGCTATGCTTTTAGGAAAGAAGGAAGAACTTTTGAGCTCTTAAGGAGTCTATTTCTTAGCGAATTATCAAGCCTTGGTCCCAATTATAATTATTGGTTTCTACACCATGCTATGGATATATTATTCTGGCCTAAATGTAAGGCTTCTTTTGATTGTTTACTCAACTTGCTTTTTGGTTTGGAAGTCAAAAAGAAAAAAAAGTGAGTGAGGATATAAAAGCTAACAATATTTTTGAAGGACTATAGATAAAAGGCTAGTTTCTCATCTTAAGATCTCATGTTTGTCAAATTTTTCATTTTAGAATTCAACTTATTATTTTTTTCAAATTAGGATGTAACCTTTGGATTATATCTATTTAAGGAAAATCGATGAAAAAAGTTAACAAATATAGTTAACTAGATTAATAGTTGCTATAGAAAGTTAATCCTTAATAAATATGGATTTAAATCCTTTAATTCTATTAATAGTAGTTTACTAACGCCTATTATCAAATTTCCTTAAATGGATAAAATAAAAAAGGTTGCATTTTAATTTGAACAAAATTATAAGTTGAATCTTAAAATGAAAAAATTGGCAAACTTTAAGGCTTTGTTTGGATAGCGCGAAAATGCATTTTGTAAAGTAATTCAGGGTATATATGTAAAATGCATTTAGTGATTGGCTAGGAATACAAGGTATATATGTAAAGTAATTAGCGTGATATCATGGTTGTTCGATTAATTGTGGACAATAGCCATGAATCTCGAAATCTTGATGTAATGTTTCAAGATGAAATGAAATTTGGCTTATATATATATATATATAAGGAACCATCATACATTTTCCATTTCCATGCAAACACATGCATAACTGCACCGTTATGGAATTCACCAATCAACATGCCTATAAGCATTTACATAAGTAAATATTTCATAATCAGATGTTGGTCAATATGCCCATACACATAGCATTCATTTGCATTCTTGTGGTGCTCACATAAGCTATCAAGCCATCATGTTCAATCAACATATATTGCATATAACATCCATATCGGTTCAGCTTCTATAATATTTGGAAGAGAAATGCCTAGTATGAGACATAATTCACTCCAAAAATATCCTAGTTTGACTAGAATGTGAGATTTTGACAAGTAAGGATTTTTCTTCCTAGTAAGATTAGGAAGTTAATTAAAATTGGAAAGTGTATACAATCAGCTTAATTTGATTGAGTTTTCCTAAAATTGTTTAAGAGACAATAATGTACAAATTTCTTAAATTGAATTAAGTTGACCAAAATGAATCTAGTTTCCTAAAATGTTTAGAATATCAATTAAAATTGTTTAATTGATTGAGATTTAATTTAAATGATTCTAATTGGATTAGGATGCAATAAGAATTTTAATTTGATTAAAAATCTTATTTATTAAGATTATCCTAATTAAATTTATGGGTTAATTTTTTAAAAGATGCCACCTAATCAGATTAAGCAAATTAAATTAAGGAAACTCTTACTAATTTATTGGAGATTCTAATAAAGATTAGTAATCTAAAATTAGTAAGAATATAAACACAAAATTCTAGAATGGATAAGGCTATTTCCTCAAATGTTTAGGAGTCATGACCAAATTAAGACCAAATATGGAAACTTTCCTAAAATGTTAGGAGAAATTTGGTATGTTTCCGAAAATGTTTATGATGTCTAAAATGAGCATAAAACCTTCCTAAAATGTTTAGGATGGACTCCTAAATTAGTGAAGTTTGCTAAATGGTTCTGATTAAAAGAGTTTAATTAGAATGAATTTACTTATTTAAAATAAATTCAAATGAGATTTGAATTGACTAAAGTTTTTAATTAAATTAATCTATTTAGTGAGTGATTTTGAAAATGAGTTTTCCAAATTATATTTTCTACCAGAAGACATCATATTATTAGAACTTTAATCGTCAAATGTTGAATGATAATTTTTTGAATTAAATGCATCATCACCATCATATAAAACATGTTTAATCTTTTATGTTCGTAATTAGATTATGGATGTATGTGGATGGCTATGGACTATAGACCAAATGTGATCGTGGATGTTTGGTTAAATTGATATTTATGGAAATTTTTGAAACAGGGTTTGCGTACCTTGCCTTATCTCTTATTTTGTAGATTTGTAAATGTAAAGCCCGACCTTATAAAATACTATTCATGACTTACATGTGATGATAGCATGATTGCATGCTAGGAGAGTCCCGAAAAATTTATAAAAGTCGGTATTGTACCTAGAGGTACAACAAAGTTTTTTTAATCCTCGAACTAGATCAAAATAGGAATTTTAAGGAGATTTAGAGTTTCACAGTTCATGGATGACTTAAAATGGTAATTTGAGTTTGAGGATCAATTTGGAGTCAATCGAAATTTTCACTAACTAGGAGCAAAATGGTCATTTGCCAC
>NC_030851.1:24443494-24464144 GCF_000208745.1 Theobroma cacao | reverse complement strand
CTTAATATTTCTTTTATTTTCTTATTATATTCAAATAACCGTAATTTCGTTTTAAATGAAGATTTTAGACTTTTAAACTCATTTTGAATATGAATTATGTGTTTTGTACTTGTATATTACGTTTTAGCCAGTTTCGAAATTTTTGAGAAAAATGACCAAATTACCCCTGTGAGATAAAAAATTAATATTTTATTTGTTTAAAGTTGGAAACAGCTTAAAATATTTTAGAACACGATATTTGACAATGGTTGCTCACAAGGGAACATAGAAACTGATAGTAAAGCCTTGCGGGGTTTCGGGTTGACATTCCGGGCAATAAGTGTCTACCGGGACATCGCGGCGGTTGTCACGGGCTCGAGGGGAGTACCGGGTCGTGACAGTAAAATTCTCTCCTCATCTTATTCCCCTCGAATGTAACTCGAGGTTTCTACATACATTTGTAATTAGAAGCAAGATTAGATCAGGAAACAAATGTTTGTAATCAGAAGATAGAGATCCAAGACACTATAAGGATCAAAGGAAGATGCAAGTTAAGGCTTGTAACACATAATGTATGTTATCCCCTAAGATTTGACCTATTAGTTTTCTTTAGTGGCTTAAGGGTACTAGAGTAGAAAAGTCCATAACCATCCTAGTAGAACAACATGTGATAGATTTACTTTATGTGATAATTTAAATGCTATACATGTTAAATAAATGAGACTTGATAAGAAATAATAATACCCTTTGTAAAATATTAAATCACATGCTACACATGATTAAGATGCCTTCTAAATCCATAGTATAAAACCAGAGCTCTTCATAACGGAAGCTTATTGAGTAACTCAAGGTCAAACTTTATTAGGAGTATGTTTTTGCTATGGAGATGGGTCTTATTTAACTAAAATTGTATGGTTCGGATGTGTCACACTTGACCATGTAAGTTTAGAGGCAATAGTTAGGCGAAGTATATACGATATACTTAGACAAAGAGTTGTCACCTACTTGAATCTAAGAGTCACATAAGAGATGTGATTGATAAACTAAGTTATCTACCCAATTAGGCATATCATGGCTTGTTAAGTAACTTAGGGTCATGGTAGGTTGAACGGGGTCTTAGCCCATTAGAAGAATCCTAGTAGAGACTTTTCAAATGACTTTGAGGGTTGTCATTTTGAATAAAATAGTGGGAGAGCTATTTAAAATATTAAAACCTTGTTTTAAATAGTTTATGCATAATATTTACAAATTGCTTATTTATTTAGGCTTAATTATATACATTGTTAAGGATAATAACCTATCATTTCGGAACATCATGGATGCAAACAAACTTATAGGCCCAATTTTGTGGATTGGTTTCAGAACCTTAAGATTGTCTTGAAACAAGAGAAGAAATCATATGTTATGGACACTTCTCTTCCACCATTCCCTACCAATGATGCTAGTGTTGAGGATTAAGATGTGTATCAACATCATAAGGATGACAATGATCAGATGGCATGTGAAATGCTATCTAGCATGTTTCTTGAGCTTCAAAAACAAAATAAGCACATGGATGCCCAAACCATGATATTTCACCTTAGAAAGCTATTTGATAAGTAACAGTTCATTGAGAGATACGAGATCTCTAAGGAACTATTTCAGTGTAAGATGACAGAAGGCAATTTTGTCAAGGCCCACGTGTTAGAAATGATTAGGTTCAAAGGGTTGGACAATTGGGACTGGTGATAAACCATGAGCTAAGTACTAACTTAGTTTTTCAATCTCTTATTAACATCTTGACTCAGTTCATGTTGAACTTCCATATGAATCGTTTGGAATCTATTCTTTCGAAACTTCTAAATATGCTAGATACGATAAAAAAATTCATCAAAAAATACAAAGGAGCTTTGCTTCTTATTTTATCTTTGAAGGCTTATAAAAAGTCCAAGAAGAAGAAAGCTTACAAAGGCAAGAAGGTAGAATCCCAAACCGAAAAAGCACTAAAGCCTAAGGGAAGAGTGCATAAGGACAATGAGAAAGAGACTTGCCATTATTCTAGCAAACCTAGGAATTAGAGAAGGAATTGCAAAGAATAGCTACCCTTAGCAAGAAGAAGAAGCTTAGTGAAGCTTCAAGGTTAGGTATTATTTACTAAGTAATTCTACTTTACTAAAGGTATATGATACCTTGAACTGGTTCTGATATGTATGACATGCTATAGGAACCAAGGAGAAAAATGATTAAGATCTTGGTTGAGGAGGTGACCTAATAGGATGCACAGTATGGAGCTTTGGATGTTGCATCGGGTGGTTGCACTACTATTGGATATGAGATGATGGATAATTTAATGGAATGTTTTTTTAAAACATTTTTGATATTTCGATTATTGCCATATAGATGGCTAAGGACACATTTGTGCTTTAACATTAAATGTTTAAACTTTTATGTTTCATTTTGAATAATTATTTGGAATAATGATATCAATTCACTACCCACATTTCATATTTATCCTTGCGCTTATATTTGATCAATTATGAATTGTAAGATCAAACTATTTCAGTATTTTAAGATGAGTTTGATTAATAATTCATATTAACTATTAAGTTAAGTAACTTTACGTAGATGAGATCTTGGTGAAAGATTACATGAATTTATAGTTGATTATTCAAAGATGAATAAAGATTCATATTAAATGGAACTTTTTTATGAATAGAACATAAGTATGTTTATTCAAAGAAGAAAGCAAATTCATATAGTGATATGATTTAATCCATATCTCTCCAATACATAAATGATTAAGTGTTGATTATGCAAAATTTTTTGTTGCAAAAATGTGAGCATGAGATACACTTACTCTTGAACACAAATGATTTGATGGTTTGAGCTTAACATATTGGACTACTTAAATTAATTCCATCAATATGTGTCTATAGAAGAAAATTATTTATCATGCTTGAGCTTATGTTGATTTATAGCTAGAACAAGTTTGTCACATGTTCAAAATGCTATTATGACTTATTCTTGATGAGAATGAATGCATCAGTAAATACTTGATTTGTTGATCTTATGTGCTTGCATAAATGACATTATGTCTTGAGAATAAAATGTTTATATGGTCATATTGATTAAGTCATTCCTTGAGAAATTGAAATGTTAAAGTGCTTAATCTAGAATCGATTTTTGGAATATGCTCTATAATTGTGCTTAATTGATTATTTCAAAATTGATCTCCTGATTAAGCATATGTAATGGTTATGATGAAAACATTGAACTTCATGAAAAATATTTTTAGTTCATCTATCATTTTGGTCAAGTGACATGCTTACATGATATCTCATCTTGCTTAATCTTAAGATTTGAAATCTATAACTTGACTTGGATAATGCTCTTGAATGAGAAATTTAAATTGTCAAGTTAGATCATGATACACTGCAAGAAAATCAATTTTTTTGGACGAAAAAAATTCCGTTGGAAATTTTTCATTGAAAATTTCCAACGGAAATTTTTCATTGAAAATTTCCAACGGAAATTTAGTTTAACTTTTTCCAACAGATTTCCAACGGAATATTTCCGTTGGAAATCCGTTGAAAATTTTTTTTGGCGCAAAAAAAATTTAATCTTGCTAAACTTTCCTACGGAAATTCCAACAGAAAATAATCCGTTGGAAATCCGTCGAAAAATTTATGGCACCAAAAAAAATTCAAACCCGCTAAATTTTCCAATGGAATTTCCGTTGGAAAAAACTATTACCAACGAAAATTTTCCAATGGAATATTTCGTTGGAAAATTTCCTCGGTATTACTATTTTTAAAATTTTATATTTAAAATATATTAAAAATTTTAAAAAATTTTACTAATCATTTATAAGAAATATATTAATAAAATTAAATATATACATACTAAGTTTTATAATATTAAAAATTTAAATATGTTTTCCTTTACTTTTTTTTATATATTTTGAAAACTTTATTGAATCATAAATTATAAATTAATAGTTTCAAATTCTTTAATTTTATAAAATTAAAAAGGTTATAAGAATAACATAATAATTAATTTTTTAATTTTATGAGAATAGATGATAAAATATAGTAATGTATTAAACAAAAATTAATAATACATTAGGTACTAATATTAGTAAATATAAATTAATTAGAAAAATGGTGTATATAGTAAACTTATTAATATAATATATTAAAAATATATTAATTTATTATAAATATATAAATTAGAATCATAGTTATAGAATATGTTAACTATATATATATATAAATTAACCTATATTATTATGAAATTGCTAGTTATCTATTTTAAATGATTTGGTTCCAAATGGACAACTCCAAAAATGCACCAACTTGAGAAGAAAAAGAAAATACCTCATTCTTTCTATGTGATGCCGTTTAAAGACCCCTACAAAATTTCTTCCCCTTCTTCACTTTTCTCCTTCCTCTTTTCTCCCTGAAAACTGATCTGTCTCCTTTTTTCGTCTACCTATTTCTTTTTCTGCTCTTTCACCCAAGATCTCCTTTTCTTCACTCACCCAATCGGCGGCACCTAACCCAAGCACTCTAACCTCCAACGGACGACACCTCCCCAATAACTTCCTTTTCTTCTTCCTCTTTTGCCCAACTGGCACTACCCAGGCTTCTCTACCCTCCAACCGGTCCAAATCCCTCCGAAGAAATTAGATCTAAAACACAAAAACCATAGGATGAAAAGGAACCCTATCCCTTCCGATTTCCTATTTTTCTGAAATTTTATGTATATATATATTTTTTTTGTTATGGGTATTGGTTGCTAGTTTAGGATTTTTTTGGTGGTTGATTTGTGGTTTTTTTTGTTGTTTGAATCTGGTTTTTTTTTTGAAAGATTGGTTTCTTTTTTTGATCATTTTCCTTTATTTAATAGTTATTGCATTTTAGGCTCAATTTTTTGAGTTGCTGTCTTCAATTTTAGGCCAATGAAGCTAGCATTGTGAAGGTTGCTTGGATCCCTCATGAGTTAGGGGATGCTGTTGCTTGCATTTGTGAAGATGGGAGTTTATCCATATGGGAAGAGCTTGTAGAAGGTTTTTTTCTTCCTTGAATTTTTAATTCTTAGATTTGATGGTAATTTTTTGAAAATGCCGATTGGTATTGTAAATTTTGATAGGTACACAACCTTTAAGGGGTGAAGGCCAAGAATCAAGCTTTATTTTGGGTTTCACTTCTAATACTCCACAGCTCAATTCCCTCAAGGTATTCTTAAATTCATTTTTCTTGCAGCTAAATTCTGCTTTAATATAATGGGATTGGGGTGCATCAATTTGTTCCATACATGAGCATTGTCTCTGTAGTATGCAGCGTATCTTTATTTGGTTTGGTTTATTAAGTTCCAGGATCCCATGTTATTGAAAACTGGGCAAGTTTGGCAGCCGAGATCACCTATATTTTGATGTTAGGAGATTGCCTGTTATCATTATTCTTGAGTGACTTGTATACTGACAAAAACAAGTGGATGTGTTGTTATATTGTTAATTTAGACTCATTTTAGAGTTCCATAGGTGTGGGAATTTGATCCAGCTCATCAAAGATGGCTACCAGTAGCACAGATGGCTGCCAATAGCAAAGTTGGCTTTGCCTGGTGATAAGGGAGATCAAGTTTATTTTGTTGCATGGGCACCAAACATTGGACGGTAATGGAACCATTGTGTTTATCAACTTGCGAAACCAGGAATGAGATGCAACACTTTATTGATTGCTTGGCTTTGATTCTGGTTATGAAAATAGAAAGAACTATTATGATTATTGTTTGTTGGCTTTTTGTTTTGATTTTGGCCATGATTCTATTATGATGGGGTGTTATTTGGGTTGTTTGTTTCAATGTAATTAAACTGGTTGCATGAGCTTTTCTTGCTAGCTTGTTATCCACTACTTTGTATTTTACATTCTAATAATGAAAATGCATGAATGACTAAATTTTGAATAGGAATTATGGATGTAAATTGATAATTTTTTACCGAAATTTTAGTTGGAAAAACATTTTCAATGAAAATTTCGGTTGGAAATTTCCAACGAAATTTTTCGTGGGAATTCTCTTTTTCAATTGAAATTCCATTGGAAATTTCCAACGAAATTATTTCCACATTCGTTTCCAACGGAATTTTGTTGGAAATTTCCAACGGAATTATTTCCACATTCGTTTCTAACAGAATTTCGTTGGAAATTTCCAACCGAATTCTAATGGGATAGCCAACAAAAATCAAATTTTTTCAACGGAATTTTTCGTTAGAAATTTCCAACGGATTTTCAACGGAAAGTATTACCGACGAGGCCTTTACCGATGAAATTTCCAATGAAATTTTTCATTGGAAATCTGTCGAAAATGTTATTTCCAATGGAAATCAAGCTATTTCCAACGAAAAATTCCATTGGAAATAGCCTGTTTTTTGGTAGTGATATGTTGTGTTGACGTAGTTAAAAAATCCTTTGAATGTCAACTATGTCTTCCTTGAGCTTAAATGATTATATGATTTGGAGACTTGTGTATACCCAATCTTAGTTTATAAGCTACCATGATAGACTTGGTTTAAGACGAAAAATGGCCTATAACTTAAGTTAGCAAGAAATACTTAATGAGTCATGGATGAGTGCTTATCTTAACAATTGGTATTCATTGATGCTTAAATGTCTAGACTTGATATGCTCATGAGTTATGTTGTAAAACCCGACCCTATAAATACATGTCATGACATACATGTATTGAGTAGCATGTTATTACGCTAGAAAAGCACCTAAGAATAGACGAAACCTGATATTGTACCTAACAATACACTTAAATTGATTTAACCTAGAACTAGTTCAAATAGGAATTGTAGGATGAAATTCAATATTTTATAGTCCAGGAATGACTAAAAATATTGTTCGGAGTTCGAGGGTTCAATTGGGGTAAAATTTAGAAATTTTGATATTCAAGGGCAAAATCGTCATTTTGCCACCTAAGATAATAATTTGATCATGGAGTGAAATTTTTGACCAAGATTAACTATTTGGAGTATAATTTAATGATAGGAAGTGAAAAAGTTTAATTCTGGTGATTTTTGGAGTGTAGGGGCAAAATCGTAATTTTACCACCCACGGACAAAATTTGAGATTTTGAGAGAATTTAGATCAAATTTGACAAATTGGAGAATGGTATGAGTATAAGGGATGAAAAATATGTCTATGGGCAATTTTTCAATTTTTGGGGCAAAAATGTAATTTTTGACTTTTACGGGGGCAAAAGTGTAAATTTCAAAAATTACTCCACCGAGACTTTGGATAAGTCTGAGAATTTTATCTAAGCTATGGATATGTGGGACAAGTGTATGGTGAAAATTTGGAAACAAATGGATGAAATTTTAAAAATGGGCCAATGGGAAAGTGACACGTGGCATTTTTTTAATGAAATAATATTATTTTAATGAAAAGTCAGCCCATTTAAACCCCATTTTAAGTGCTGGCCGGCCATAAGGAAGAACAAGAGAGGAAATAGAGAGGAAAGGAAGAAAAAAAGAAAAACCAAAGAGAAACAAGAAAATTCAAAGGGAAATTCGCGGTTTTCGACCGTTTACGCGTCTAACGGTAAGATTTTTCGATTTTAGCTTGATTTCTACCTTTCCTATGCCTTTATTTCCATTTAGCATGCTTGAGGAGAGAGATCAAAAAGTGATATCAAGGGCTGGACGAAATTCTAGGGGAGAGAAATTGAAATTTTTAGGTTTTGATTTTTAGTTAAATTGATAGTTTTAGTTAGTTAAATGTGTTTAGAAATTAAATTGGGCAAGAAATCATTAAATTTTCACAATACCCACTCTTGGCTGGATGCTCAATGCTGTACAATGATGATGAATTGATTTTATTCTAAGGAAAATGAAGAGAAAATGATGAAAAACGATTAAACGTGATAGAAAAACAAAGTAGAAAATTAACCGAGTTAATGTCCCATTTTTGGCCGAATTTTCCAAGGAAGGGAGTGAGCTGATTTTGTTGTTTTTAGAAGGTTATTGGCTGATATTTAATGGTTAGAAATGTTGGAGAGAGAATGGGATGATTTAGAGCTAAAATGGAGCGCGTTAGCAATTTATCGGGCAAAGTGCCAAAAATAGGTTAATACCGCGTTTAAGCCGTTTTAGGCTATTGCATTTCATACCATGCATTAGTATAGGATTTAAGTTAATTATATAGTGATTTAGCATCAATGTGATGAATTGTGTAAATTTTTGTAATGTGTCTAGGAGGAGAGCCTTCCGGAAAAGGCAAAGAAGTCGTACCCGACGAGTAGTGATCGGGGCGCTTAGAAAGCTTTTAGTTTGTACAAACGGTGAGTAAACTTATTATTATTGTAAATTATCTAGAGTTTATTTTTAAATGCCCTTTATGTATTTTATGAAATGAAAACGAGATTAAAACGGGATTTTTGATGTTTTAGGAATAAATGTGACAAATAAAAATATATTGTATTGATTATGAAATTGAGTAATTGGAGGCTGCAAATTGACTTGAAAAATATATATTTTCCTAGGAATGGCTTATGAGAAATGAGTATATGTGGCTATATTTTGTGAGTGCATTGGGAAATTTATGTAAGTTGTTTTTACTATGCAGGCTGGATAAATAAATAAAAGCCACGTTATACTGTCGAAATTTTATTAAAATTGGTGGGTTAGTCACTGCAGTGACGGGTTTCCGTGGACTGCCTATTAGAGGGGCACGGTAAACCCAGTTATATAGTTACTCCGGTTGTAGAGGCGAGGAGGGTAACTCCTGGGGTAGTATTAGAGCTCACTTCACGTCGAACCCCCACGTGAATGTGTAACTCGGCCAACGCCAAGGGACGGCTTGTTTTAAAAATAAAAATGTGTTTCACGTGTGAATATTTTAACACCCTTGGCGGACTCGGTTAGATGCCTCGGCCAAGGTATCCCCGAGGATTAGTTTTGGCTTGAGCCTTGTTTTAATAAAAGACATAAGCCTTAACAACTGTTTTGGTAAATTACAAATATTTTATGGTTTAAGAAATAAATTGGAAACATTATGAAATGGGTTGAAATTTGTTGTTTAAACTTGCCTCCATTTTACTCGCCTTTAGATATTTATGATAATGTCTGTTTACTCATTGGGATTGCAAAATCTCACCTAACTCCTTTCCCCCCATTTAAGGTTCAGTATAGACTGTAGATAAGCTGATCTCATCGAGGACTACCATTGAATCTGCATTTTCCAAATCGTAAGTTCACAGTCCTCTTTACTTTGTTTATTCGGGGCCCCTCTTGTTATTGTAAATTAACTTAAATATTTTGGCTTACTGTATTACAGTATGTATGAATTAATTTAGCTTTTACGCTATAAAATTATTCACGTATAACTCTATAAAATATTGTTTTATAAGAAATAGAATATTTTCCCTTAATATTTCTTTATTTTCTTATTATATCCAAATAACCATAATTTCGTTTTAAATGAAGATTGTAGACTTTTAAACTCATTTTGAATATAAATTATGTGTTTTGTACTTGTATTACGTTTTAGCCAGTTTTGAAATTTTTGAGAAAAAATGACCAAAATACCCTGTGTGGCGAAAATTTTATTTTGATGGTTTTTGATCTAAAATAGTATATATTGTCTAAAAATTCGATATTTAACAATGATTGCTCATAGGAAAGGAAAAAAACTGATATGTAAGCCTTGCGGGGTTCCGGTTGGCATTCCGGATAATGAGTGTCAATCGGGACATCGCGACGATTGTCATGGGCCTGAGGGAGGTTCCGGGTCGTGACATATGTGCTTTATTTTCAATATTTCATGATAGTTGGTATCACTCATGCATCTTTAAGAAATAGCATACATGAATGAAATTCAATGCTTGCATGTTCTTAATAAATGCAGTCATATTTTTTTTTAAATTGAGACCTTACTTGTATTTCTATGAACGTTATTGAAGTCATAATTAATGAAGAGAGCCATGTTATTACATGTAATCATGCGTATGCCTACTTGATTATAATACTTTCTTGTATGATTACAACAAGTGCAAAATATCTTGGCAATGCTTTATTGGTAATGATCTTACTTTGATAAAAAAGCTTCTCCTTAATTTGATAATTCATACACAATTAGGAGAATCCTTAACGAATGCTTGCTTGAAAATATTGTGAAATAGAGGTACCCACAAAGGGTTAAATGATGATATTCTCATGATGACATGCTTTTGTTGATATAATTCTCTCATAAATTATCATTCTTATATAATTGAGAGAATTTCTATAAAATGCTTGATTGATAGTGCTTGTGTCATGGGGGTTTTCTCTTGACCCGTGCGGCCTAGCCTTTGCCTTACTCAAGGGCTCTTAGAAAGGCTAGTAGCCTACTCAATTAAAACAAATTAGGATCATTTAAGACAAGCACAAGTAAAAAGAGAGAGCTTAGGGAACAAAGAGAGAGCTTTTATTTCATAGAATTTAAGTACAAGAGTCATTAGGCTCAAATGAGGGAGCTCAAGGGGTATTTATAAGCCTTAGACCCCTTAGAGCCATTACAAGGCCATTCTTAACCACTAGGGGTTGTTTTGAGCCCTATTGGACCCTCTTGACGTGCCCTAGCCACTATTGCCAATGGTAGGCAACGGCTACCCCGTAGGCCCTGGGCTGGCCAGTGGATCCCACGCCTCAGACAAACTGCATGGGTAGCCTACGAGCCTCAATTTCACGCCAGTCTGCTTGCTATGCTGCGTACCTTTTTCTTGCTGGCTTGGGTGCCCAGTTTGCCTGCTGGCTTGCTCGCCTAATCTGCTCCCGAGTGCCAATGCCTTTGAGCCACAGTGTTGTCTTGACATCGAATTGGAGTCTTAGCCCTTGTTGCTCTCCCATCCTTGAGCTGTCTCACCTCTTCTCGAGCCTCAGTCCCCTACCGTCGAGCTGGCTCGCTCCTCACCACAAAATGGGTGTGACACTTGGACAATGCATGATGAAAATTAAAAAGGTGCTTAATGCAAAAATGATATCTTAAACACGCATTGGAACCAATATGTATACAATTCTTGAAATTATGAGTGTTTGAAGCATATATTAAATATTTATTTAAATACTCATATTTTTCTAGTTTCATGAATGTTTGATCATTTGATTAACACGTTGAAAATCTATTGTAATACTTATCTATCATATGCTCATGATTTATCCCCATATTTGTCTCATGATCCATCCAAGCAAAGGTAAGATTATGCTTTAGTATGATTAATTATTAAATCCCTTCTCCTTGTTGGAATTGATCTAGTGAATACTTAAGGGGGAGATGACCTTTGACATTGTCCTATGATTTTTAAGCACTTGAAATGTTCAACAATGATCTTGGGAAAATCTCAATAAGTGGTGTTCATTGCCATTAGTAATGTCTCTTAAACACATTATTACATTTATGCTTGAAAGGTGATTGTTATACTTCATACTATAGTTGTCTATATATAAATTTGTAAATATATTTGCATGATTTCTTAAGTATCTAGTTAAATAAATATGTGAACATGGTAGCATATCAAGTTGCACATATATCAATAAATCATGTTCACATTATATGTAAACTTACAAATGCCTTATATTTGACTATGCTTATTCAATTTGGACTTAAAAGATAAAATGTCCACAATTTGCTTATAAAAGTATATATGTGGCATCCTTGGTTGATCAATTTATGATATATTTCATAATGCCTTGATTGAATATCTTACATGAAAATATATCTTGGTTGAGAATATCTATATGTGCCTTGATTACAATGGTTGAATATATTTCTTCATACTTGAATATTTTGAGAAGAAATATGTTATGATCTTTGAATATGCTAAATGAGTATATTTCCCTATGCTTTGCTTGAATATATATTGATTGGGAATATATCTTGATTTAATGCTCTCATATCATGATGATTGGATATATTTCTTGTTCTGTTGATTGAATATTTGCATGGAAATATATCTCAATGATTTGATTTGATGGTTAAAGATCATTATTGAATTTAATGCTTATTTATACTTGTTGATTATCACTAATCATTTTCTCTTGAGCTCACACTTCTATTCCTTTTTAATATAATACAAAATGGGAGAAGGTTTGTGAGCACATTGAAATGCTTTATATTAGTTGAATATTCCTTGAAAACATTTTTACATTTCATGCATATATTGAGGGGGAGAATTTTTCAAAGGTCATACTCATTTCCCTTCACATTTACATTCAGTGTTTGCAACATGGGCATAGAGACTAATTATGTTAGGTAGAGGTTTCAAGAAATTTCAAATGCAATATGCTGTCACGACTTAAATTCGAGGGCCATGACCTACACAAAGGTATTGATGGGAGTGACCCTTTAACCCATGCAAGCCTAAGATGAAAAAATAAATCAAATGCTTAGAATTTCCTCATGGGACTCGTCACCATGGAACCGTATATCAAACATACAAGAACATTTTATATCATATAGGAATATGTTATATTAGTTTGCCTGCTAACGTGCTCAAAATGCGGAAGCAACACATATCAAGTAATATATATAGGCCATCATGTGGCATATACAAAGTGTAGCCATCCCATGGTAATTTTTGAAATACATGTCATTTAATACAAGACACAACAAAATATTATCCATGACAGTCAAACATGAATGACCAAACCAAATAAAACTAGTGAAGTATGACTTGAAACAAAAGGGATGACGCCTATTAGATGCCTTACTAAAAACCTAATAAAGTTGTCTATGGAAGTAGCTCCTTCCAAAGGACATCAAGCTCAAGTAAGTACTGATCTGCAAAACAAGTGCATCTTACTTGTGTGAGTTAAAAATAACTCTATGAGTAGATATGGGGAGGGGGAACAAGCTAAACGGGAAAGTGTTTATCAAAGATACTTTTAAAATAAATGCAAGTAATATATTTCAAATAGTATCCAAGTTTACCTTTCAACCATAACAATTATTCAAAGAGATGGGAATTCAATCCCCGAGCAAAATCAAACATCATGGGGTGTGAGTTATGTGTCAAGTAGGATCACGTGTCAAAAGAAAGCTTCAATACCATTGTCTTGACGGGCATAAACTCATTTAAAAAGATTATATAAGGTTTTGTTGAAATTTCATTCATAAGCCTTTGAAATGAGAATAAGAATTTGTAAAACGTTCAAGTATTTTCAAGTAAACAATTTATAAGTATTAGGTCTAAAGGCTTTTGTAGAAGATGTTGAGGAAAACAAAGGTATAGTTTCAAAGAAAATGAAATAATGTCATCACCTTTAGAAAATCCTTAACGAAAATGAATGGATTTCAAAAATAACATAAATTGTATTACATTGAGTAAGTCAAGTCTAAACACCAAAGTTGAGACAATTACCCAATCTAAAGATCAAAGTCAAGACAAATACCAAATCCAACTGTCAAAATAAAATCAATTAACAACTCAAGCACCATGGTCGATACAATTGCCAAATTCAAGGACTAAAGTCTAAACGAATATAAAAATCAAAATCCAAAATCAGAAATATCAATTCCAAAGTTGAAAGTCGAAGCAAATATCAAATTCCAATTTCATAGAGTTGAATATCATTACAAATAGTTTGTGGAGTGCTAGATAGCATGGACAATTAAAACAAAATGTGTCATAGCACCAAAGTGGTCGAATGCATGATAGTCATCGATTGTATCTTAAAAGAGGTAAGATCATATCAACTACCAAACGAAACCAGATCAAAGGGTGTAGGACTTTTTTAACTACCCAATCAAAGCTAAGCATTATGCACAATGGCTAGTGGCTACTGTCACTAGCTACAGATCCATAACTCAAGTAGATTCCACTAAAACATTTTTTTTATGTTTCCAAATATCCAAATATTCGTTTCCAAATGAAAAGGTGAATCCATTCACCATCCAAGATCAAAGGGTTCCGAAAACAAAATAAAGTCAAAATGTTTAAAGTCCATTTTTAAACAAAGGATGAATTCAATCATTTACATAATAGAAGTTCGAAGTAAAAACTAAATCAAAATTATCAATCTCAAAGACAAATTAACCCGGTGCTAGGGTCTATGCAAAACTAATCATTTTTTATTCCAAATTTCTAAATCATCAATCATCCAAATAACCATAGACAAATATCAATTTTTGAGGCATCAAACAATTGAAAGGCTTGTTCCCCATACTCAAAATTATATATATAATAACATATTTACATAATATACATGCATTTCATAAAACAAACTTAAAACCATTGTTGACATCACAAAGTTTATCAAAATACATTTTAATTCGACGTTGCAGAATAGGCATGCTTAATTATATTAAAATAATTAAAAACGTTGTATCTACCCATCTCTTGAAGCTTGCCTTTGACTTTTGGGACTTTTTGTCGAGAGCTTGACTTTTTCAACAAACTCAAATTACTCTAATGGCACCTAAAAATGAGGTTTAATCATCAATGTTTTGAAAAACCCATAATAATTTCAGAATACTTTGAATACCTATTTCTAACTTTATTTAATCTTCACTTATTCCCAATATTTTCCATAAATATTTCATCCAAACCTCATGCCCAACAATTAAACAACTTATTTTACCTACTTTTCCTCGTTGGTAAGCTTATAGTGGAGAGATTTAGACAAATCTTGAAAACCTAGAAAAATTGCTAATTTTTAGAGAGTAAAAAAAAAAATCATCAAAACCAAGTTTTAGGAGTGAAAATCCTTACCTTTAGCACTTAGAATCCAATATTTGATATTGGACTTTGAAGGTCTTGAAAGTTGTGAAATTTGAGAGAAAATGGGTGGAAGAATAAGATGATGTGAGCAAAATGAGCGATTTTTGGGTTTTAGGCTTTTAAGCTTGTTTTATGCTGACTGGGCAGTCTAAAATCAACTATGAGGGGTCTAGGGTCAATCCTTGACCATAAAGTTCGTGTTTCTTCCATTTTTCTTTCATAAGATTGACTATAAAGGGTCTATAGTAGATCTTGGACTAGAATGCATGAACTTCTTTTGTTTTTACTTCACAAGGTTGACCCTTTATGCACTAGGGTCGACTTCTTAGGTCCAGATTTGCAAAAATTGTTTCTTTAAAGGCCTAATCCCATTCTAAATCCTTTCCACAACCTCCATAACTTTTAGTTGTAAATTCTCAAGGATGAAATTAAGGTTTTTAAGTCATCAAAAGCATTTCCTAAGCTTACCAAATTAATTGTCCAATTTATCCAAGTAACGAAAACTACGGGTTTCACATATGCTCATGTTTTTGTCATATTAAAAAGAGGGAGATTGTTAGCCTTGAGTTACATCATGTTTTGATTTGACAAAATCACATGTTCTCTTGAACTTAATATTAAGCATTTGAAATTGTCTCAATTACATTTTTAATCCCTTAAGGTTACATGTTTGTTTGAAAAACCATGCTTTATTAGAAAACATCTTATAAGCTTTCAAACAATGCATATTCAACTAAGAATGCAAGAGCAAACATGCCTTGTAATGTTATTTGAATATAGGTGCAAGGCAAAAAAGAAGTAGTTGGAGAGAAGCATTAAAAAGCTAAGGGAACTTCAAGACACAAGCCAATAGTCTATCTAGAGAAGCTTAAGTCGATTTGAAGGCTGAAAGAGTAAAAAACTTGAAGATCATAAAGCCTGAGTTGACTAGAAAGGACGCATAGTAGATCTTGTTCAAGAAAGATCAAGAAAATCAAGTTCAAAATAGCCATAGTTGACTACAAAAGAAGCATAGTTGACCTTGTTCCAGAAAGATCAAGAAAATCAAGTTGAAGAACAGCCATAGTTGACTATAAAAGAGGTATAGTCAACTTTGTCAAGTCAAAGGCTAGAGGAAGTCAACTTTAAGAAGCCTTGGTTGATTATAAGAGAGGCATAGTCGACTATAAAAGGCCAGATTTGAAAAACATACGCTTTTTGGGAGTGGATCTATTAGAGGAAGATTATACTCGACTATGGAAGTCCTAATTAAGAAATTTGAAGAACATAGTTGACTCTAGAAGCGTTGTAGTCAACCCTCAAGTTTTAATAATGACCAAATTTGATTCAAATTTGTGTCTAACGGCTCTAATTATGCCTTAGCTATAAAGAGACGCATTTGAGCCATTTTGAAGTAGGAGAAGACTTGAACCAAAGCTTGAAACCCTAAAGCGACTGCCCACAAGTTTAGCTTCATTATCTAGCTTATTTTTAGTCTTTCATCAAGCTTTCAATGTTGAATCCTTGCTCAAATCAAGCTGAAATTTCTTCTTTCTATTAGGTGAGGGCTGATCATGCATCAAATACAAATAAAATGCAATGAAAATAATTGTAAAAAATTAAATTACACATCACCCTCTTAAGATCTCTTTCATGCCAAATTGAGTATAGAATTAAATTAAAAATAATATATATATGATTATATCAAGTTTACCTAAATAACAAAGGTTGATGAATCTTTTGTTAAACCACCAAATTAGCCTTCAAAAAACTCAACCACCTCAGCCCGATTGTTGCAAACCAAAGTTGTCCAAGGAATCTTTGTGTAGCCTCTAATGTGATCCACACTAATGAATTAGAAAATCCTTCTTTAAGGGTTGGGAGTTCTATGCCTTGACAATGTGCTAGCAAAGATGAGTTTCATAAACTCATAATCCACACAAAATTTTGGGGCTGAACACTTAAAAGAAATCAAGTGAATGAAAAACTATTTTTTTCTTCACACAAGGAGTAGCAAGGCAAAAGGAATTTCTAATGTGCCATTTTCTTAATTTTTTAGTCGTTCTCTCTCATTTTGTTTGGAGACTATAGCATGGTATTTATTCCTTGGCTTAATTTTAAACCTTAATTAAAAAGTTATTTTGTAATTACCAATTAATCTAATAATTTGATTAAATAATTTAATTAAGTCCTTAAGAAGCGTAGTTAACTTAATTGTTTAATTTAATCAATTAGGCCCAATAACTTAATTAAACAATTTAATTAATTAAGCCCAACAATTTAATTAAACAATTTTAATCAATTAGGCCCAATGACTTAATTAAACAATTTTAATCAACTAGACCCATGACTTAATTAAACAATTTAATTAGTTAGGTCCAATGACTTAATTAAACAATTTAATTAATTAGGCATAACTTAATTAAACAATTTTAACCAAGTGCTTGAGAAGCTCTTATCTTCTAATTTGATTAAGTCCAACTTAATCATCTCTCCCATTTTATTTTCAACATTCATTTTAGGTGTGTGACCTATTAGGCTTTTAACATGTTGGCAATGAACTCAATATATAATTCTTAAGTTAAACTTAGAATTAGATAAATTTAAACTATTTTAAATTTATCATTAATCAAGTCAACTACCTAGAGTTCATAGACCAAGATTGGGATCTAGCAATCCATCATGGCCGCCTAAATGTTAGAAGAGTCAAGATGGTTTGACTCAACTTTTCAGTGATCAACCTTTTAGTGTAATTCATTCCCTCATCATATATTCCTGAGATGATAAGAGCATGGTGCAGTGTTTACTCTTATTGATCTCCATATTCGTTCTGAAAGTTTGATCATCAGCTTTATAAAGACTTATGAAACTCCTTTCATTATCTTTAAGTCATTTTTGCCAAGGACTTCAATAAGTTAATATCAACCAAGAACGACTAGGATATGTCCCCTAAATCACTTGGGGTGATGATTCCTATCTTGACCACTCATTTGCCTTCGCATGCTTCATGCTACACCCAAAAGCATCATGTTTTGGCATCCTTGGTTAGGCATCCATAGGGATGAAATCAAATCATAGCACTCCACACATAAGACAACCTGGTGTCTCAAGTCTAAAGAGTATTTACAAAACTGACACATGATAAGTATTGCATAGACACTTGAGTGAAATACCAAATGCAACTTTCATGGTGGGTCAAGTTCAATGAACTTGCTCTCTTAAGCAAGCACCTATATTCTAGTTCCAAGTATCTCTATACTTCAAGCTATGAGATCAATTGCATACTTCCAAAGTAAAGAACATGAAAGATACTAGTCTCTAAGCATCATTGATGTCCAATCTCAATGATACATTGACCAGGAATATTTTGAGATTATGCTTTGATGCATAAGGATCTCATAACTGTAACCTATTACAGTTCCCTTACAAGGCATATTAATCTCATGGACTTCATCCAATTAGACTTATAACTCATTATAATTGATGTCTTATTGATGAAGGAAAACCTCTAATCATTCAACGTGAATGATATTGTTGCATGATTGGAATCAAGCCTTAACAAATCTTAATTGGCTGCATGGCTCATCCTAACACTCTCACTATAAACAAGCTTAAAATCTCAACACCCAAACTTTGTAGAGGCATTTTCTTGCTTAAAGTTGTACTCCATTGTAAAAGCTCTAGCTTAACCTTGAAAAGCTATCTTATAAAGGTTATCACTTTTTATCAAAAAGCAAGAATCTTTTGCGGATTGTGTGGGTTACCACTTATTTCTGTAAAAAGCAAGAATCCCTTTATGGATTGTATGGATTATCACTTGATCTAGTGAAAAAACAAGAATCTTGTTATGGATTGTGTAAGCGTTATCGCTTCCCATTAAAAAGAAAGAATCCTTGATAATGGATTGAAATTCCTTGATTGCCAAGGGAGTGGATGTAGGCATCAAAAAAGCTGAATGACTATAAGTTTGTTGTGTCTCTTTTAATTTTCGCATTATTATTTATTACTTATACTTGCCTTAGTAAAGTAGATTTATATTGATTTATTGTCTTCCTCTTAGGAAAATATTTTTCTCTTATTTCTCAAAGCTAGCATTTATTTCAAGAAAAATGTTTTATCTTGATTCATTATTTTTATACTTAGTGATTTATTGTTGGGAATTTATTTTTGGATGATAGAAAATATTTTTGGTGAAAAAGTTTTAATCTTTTATTCTTAGATTTTCATAGAAATATTTAATATATCAATTCACCCCCTCTTGATATATTGTGTATTGAAACTTGTACGCTAACATTTTGCTTTGAGAACGATTCTCAAATTTCTATGCAAATTCAAGAAGTTTGGCCTAATGAACTTACTAGCATCAAGTATGCTATGGAGTGATATGTTGTTACTCATTATGTCTAGCAATCATATAATCTAAAAGATTGAACTTGTATGTAAGTGATTTATGCATTTTAAAACCAATTGAAGAGCATGATTAGATCTTTTAATTTGGTTTCTCTAACTATTGTGCGTGACTTAATAGCCCTCCTTATTAAATAAGAAAATAATAATTGAACTTATCAATTAAATCATATGTAACTCCTAGATCAACTAGGTGAAAACTCATAAAATATATGTTTCACTTAACACTTTATGATCATGGGTCACTTTATTTGTTGGGAAAAAGCCATGCAATTATATTACATGATGCAATGGAATTTTAGAACTTTTCCTTTGGACAAAATCAATCAACAACACCAAGCTTGACCATAATTAGAAGATAAAGGTCTTTATACCTTAATGCCTTGGAGTCAAAATCACAAGGTTCCAACATAATTTAATTCTTTTGCAGCAAGCTAGATCATAGCAAATTACAAGTTATCTAAGTGTCTTGCCTCTAATGATGATCCACATGATTGGCAATTGCATATAACTTCAACGAAGAATGTGTTGCTTATGCTTGTAAAGCCTAGTACTAGCAGGGGAGAGGCAATATGTCAAGCCCTACTCTATTATATACTTGTCATGTCATTCATGTACTTAATAGCATATATACATACTGGGATGCCTTGGAGAATCATTAAAAGTCGGTATCGTACCTAGTGGTACAATTAAGTCGATTAAAGCCTCGAACTAGTCCAAATAGAGATTTTAGGATGTATTTGAGAGTTATTGAACCTTAGAATGTCTTAATATGGTGATTCAGAGTTCGAGGATTAATTTGGAGTCAAATTAGGAATTTTCATAACGTAGGGCCAAAATGATCATTTTTGCCACCCGAGGGCAAAATTGGAATGTTGGACAAAATTTTTGACCAAGTTTGACTACTTGGAGCATGATTTGAATTTGAGAAATGAAAATTTTTAATTCTGACATTTTTTCGAACATAAGGGCAAAACAGTCATTTTACTTGTTCATGAGGACGTAATTGGAATTTTTGAAATTTTACACCACCAGAACGCTTGTCAAGCCCATGAATTTTACCTATTATTATTTTATACTTTGGATAATTAAGAGATTACATGTGCTGGTGAGAAAATGCTTAATTGTTAAGTTTTAACCATGGACCAATCACATAATGACACATGTCCAGCTTTAATATTTTTATAATTTCCTGTATAAACTCTCCCATTTCACTCTTCATGGCCGGCTAAAGCAAAGAATAAAGAGAAAAGAATAGAAACAAACCCTAGAGAGGAAAATTCAAGAGAAATTTGTTGAATTTCAAAGAACAAAGTAATCAAAGGTAAGATTTTTCAATTTTAGCTTAAGATCTACCTTTCTCATGCTTTCTTTTTCATTTTCCATGGATGAAACAAAAGTTTCCATGAGGGAATACTTGCTGGCCGAACATAGGGAGAGAGGTTTTGATGGTGGATTTTGCTAGATTTCATGATATCTTAGTGTTTTTAGTTGTTTGATGATGTTTGGCATGAAAAACAAGCAAGAAAATCACATGCCCTTCAACAACCCT
>NC_030851.1:24430644-24442825 GCF_000208745.1 Theobroma cacao | reverse complement strand
GTTTGAATTGATGGCTTATGACAATGTGATGGCATGAATGGCTGGATTTGTGGTTTGTGGATTATATAAACTGTTTTGTTTTACCTTGACAGGCTGGGTAATATTATATTAGCCATGTCATGTTGTCGAAATTTTTATTGATTTAGTGGGTTATTTGTTTAGCTGACTGCAGTGGGCGGGTTTTCGTGGACCAACCTATTAGAGGGGCACGGTAAACCTCGTTATATTTTACTTTAGTATGAGAGGCGCGAAAGGTATCTCCTAAGGTAAGTTTAAAGTTCACTTCACGTCGAACCATCATGTGAGGATGAAACTTAGCCAACACCAAGGAGTGACTATATTTTAAAAGTAAAAACATGTTTTATGGGTATATGTCGTTTTAATATCCTTGGCGGACTCGGTTGGATGAACGGGCCAAGGTGTCCCCGAGTATGAGTTTTGGCACAAGCCAAGTTTTTAAGAGAATCATAAGCTTTGTTGATTATTTTGATGAAATGTAATTGTTTTATATGAATTGAAATGAGTTTTGGAATGTTATGAATTATATTATGATGGGATGATTTAACTGTCTCTATTTACTTGGCTTTAGATATTATAGATGAACTTTGCTTACTCACTGGATTTATAAAAACTCACCCTCTTCTTTTTACCCATTTCAGGTTCAGGACAGTCTGTAGACAGCTGATTTTGTGGACGGTTGCTTTTGAAATTGCATCCTTAGAAATCGAAGGTCTACAGTCTTGTATATTTTCGGTTATTTTGGGGGCCCACATGTCATTGTAAAATATTTTGAATACCTGGTTTAGTGTGTTATTATATATATGAATTTATTTTGCTCTTACGCTATAAAAATTATTTATACAGGATTCTATAAATATTGTTTTATAAAAAAATAAAATATTTTATTTAATATTTTTATTTAGTTTGATTAGCCATAATTTCATTTTAAATGGATGATTTAGGTTACTAAAATTATTTTTAGATAAGAAATGTATATTTTTTGATCGTATGCTGTATTTTCACCAGGTTTCAAAATTTTCGAGTAAAAATGACCAAAATACCCATGTGTGGCAGAAATTACTTTTTGTTTGTTTTGATTTAAAAATAGTTTATATTCCCTTAAAACATGATATTTAGTAACTGTTGCTCACAAGGGAGACGTAAAATTTATGCAAGAGCTTTGTGAGGTTTCGGTTGACATTGCGGGTATTGAATGTTTATCGAGACATCGCGAAGGTTGTCATGGGCTCGAAGGGAAGACCGAGTCGTGACACAATAAGTACTTACTTTTCACTAAAAGAAACCAAAACACAACCAACAACACTAAAGCACATCGATTAGTGACTAAGGCATCAAGTTTTGGGCAAGGTGTGATTCACAAGGTTTTTCTTCCTTGATCGATCCTCAAGGTTTTAAACAATCATTGTTTAAACCATGATCAATGGATCAATTAGCATGAACTGCACTCAAGATTAGAGAAGAAAACAATGGCTGAATAATCGTGAGTGATGATCGATGGTTTCATAAGGCTATTGGGTAGCTAGGTCTATTCTTGGGATTTGGAACTCTTTCCAATTTTTCTTTCACAAGCTTATTAGGCTTTTATCAATGATTTCTAGTAATATAATACTGCTGGTTCACTTCTCAAAGTGTAGCATAAGCTTGATCTTTAAAGGCAATTAATTAATCCTAAATCTTGAAGGATTATGCATAGCCATTTTGCTTAATTACATAATTGCCTTGAGACTAGCTGAACTTTTCAATTAAGTACCTGAAGTTCTAGACTTCTTTTAAATAAGTCCAACTTAATTAACCTTTTTTAAATTCTCAATTGATCTTAATGTGTGTGACTCATTAGATTGTTAACATGTTGTCATTAAATATTAACTATAATCTTAGTCAAACTATAATTAGATGAACTAAACTCTTTTGCATTTGTCATCAATTCCCAATTGCTTAGTCTCTATTTATAAGTCAAGATTAGCGTCTAGCAATGCTGTCACAACCCAATCTTAGGCCATGATCAGCGCAAGGACCAAGTAAGCAAAGCCCATATGACCCAAGCAAGCCTCGTATGCAAAACAAACCTAAGCAAAAGACATAATAATATAATTTGAGAATGCATCTCAACATACATAAAAATATATTTCATCAAATATACTCTATGTCTCAAGAGATAATTAACTGCACCAACATGTGCTAAAGTATTCACAAAATATGTCAAGCCATTACATGTTCAAATATCAAGTGCTAATCTTGGGCAAGTCTTAGTGTGTGCCGCACTTTACAAAATACAAAACATAAACAGACACGAACAACGAAATGGACTCAAGAAGTAAGCAATATTTACCGGAATGCCTTTGATTGAAACCTACCAAGGATAAAAATGGAGACCTCTCCATGAATGATGATGCAACAAGATACAGATTTGAAAACACAACAAGAAATTAAATGGGTGAGTATAAAACTTAGTGAGTAGATACAGGGAAGGGAAACAAGCTAATGCACAAGTGTTTTGAACAAATAACACGTTGTAACAACCCCTCCTCAGTCGCTACCGACGTCTGAGACTTCCGAGAAAGACTTGCTAAGTCCCGAACAAGCCTTACTCACAATGCCCGTTAGTTCACTATATACGAACCCATTCCATATTGATACTAAAAACAATATACTCTCATACCATGATTTAAACCATAAACATAATAATTGATTCAAGCTTTAAACCATTTAATCACAAGTATATACATTGAAATTCACATTCTTCAATTATTTACTTATAACAAAATCAGTATCTATTTACAACTTAATAAATAAAGTGCTACGACTCGATCTCTAACAATGAAGTGACTCAAGATAAAATGCTATGAGATGCCTTTACCTATTTACGGTGGACCATACACGTCGATAATTACATGTTAGGCCGATCCCTGTCTGCAAAAAGGGAGAGATAAAAGGGGTGTGAGTCTCACAGACTCAGTGATCATTGGCTCCGTTAGCAAGGGATAGATGGGAAAGAAGCATAAAGCNAACCATAAACATAATAATTGATTCAAGCTTTAAACCATTTAATCACAAGTATATACATTGAAATTCACATTCTTCAATTATTTACTTATAACAAAATCAGTATCTATTTACAACTTAATAAAGAAAGTGCTACGACTCGATCTCTAACAATGAAGTGACTCAAGATAAAATGCTATGAGATACCTTTACCTATTTGCGGTGGACCATACACGTCGATGATTACATGTTAGGCCGATCCCTGTCTGCAAAAAGAGAAATAAGAGGGGTGTGAGCCTCACAGACTCAGTGATCATTGGCTCCGTTAGCAAGGGATAGATGGGAAAGAAGCATAAAGCAGATAAATTTGAATGATAAAACCGAATAAGAATAATAACCTTGGAATAAAAATCAAATCTCAAATAGGGGTTTGTGCCTTGTAAACATGATACCGTAAAATCATCGTGCAATATTTCACTTGGCAAAACGATGCCAAAATCACGTGTAGCAAAACAAAGTTCAATCATAGAAATCATCACTTTTATCAAAGTACAAGAAATGTTATAAAAGTATGCACGCTCTCAGAATGTGTGGCATGAAAACAAATCAAATTATAAAGCCACATAAATCAATTCATAAGTAAGCACTGAAAGCTTTTATTCAAATAAAGGGAGCTGTAGAGAAACTATTAACTCTCCACCATGCAAAAAAGTACGCGTCGAAAAAAAAACCACAAGGCTCTCGAGTAGGAAAACATAGTATCAACATGTGGACCCACTTCCACATAATAATATCTGGGAGCATCGCTTCCACCAGATTCCCACATGCCATGGCAGTCTCAACGATGTTGGCCGACATCGGAGAAATCAAGCAGTCGCAATCGCATAATCATCTGGTGGCCTAGCCACGTATACATATATCACAAGCCGTGGTCCCTACCACGCCTAACAGCTTGTCAGTGACCCGAAGGTTCTCTAGCTAGAGCTCACTCATGCACGAGGGTCACACTTAACCGAAGTGACAACCGACCTACTCTCTAATCTCTCGGTTTATAAAACCATTTTAAAAATCACTTTATGTCCTCGAACTCTCGTTTCAAAATTTTTTTCCAAAGCATTCAACATAGGGTATGCTAAAATCTATCATTTTCTCAAAATATATTTATGCATGAATTTCAAAACAATAATTTGCATGGTGAATAAGCAATATTACCATGAATGCCCACTACACAAATATAAGGCACAGATATTGAGGCAAAACAGTGCGAAGGGTTTGTTTCCCTTTTTTTTTCAAAACACTTTACATAATTTATACATATATATATATTCAAAACGATTTCTAAACGTAATTTGCAACCACAATTTCCTAAGATTGCTACCAGCACATGCTATCCATAATTTTCGCGTTTAAAATAAGTCATACGTATATGTATATATTTACGAAAATTTTAAAATTGGCATCCCCTACTTACTTCATAATAGCGAGATGTTACTTCGCTATTGGTTCGTGTGTGAATCTTACTATTCTTTCTTACTGATCGCTCGTCATTTTCTTCGACATGCCATCATAGTGTACTATCTTTATTTATTTCTCTTAAATCTTGCAACCCACTTGATATATATATTATTATTTTTTTATGCTGCCACTTTTTTTTTTGCCCTCTCGTAATTCTACTCTTTCTCTTTTCTCTCCTTCTCCTTCCCTTTTTTTTTCTTCTTTTAGCCAAATCGTCTTCCTTTATGTCTTCTTTCCTCTCAAAATCGGTAGCAGCTCAGCCCATTTTTCCTCCTTAAACCGGTAACAGCTCAACCTTTTCTTTTTCTCCTTAAACCGGCGACAGCTCAACCTTTTCTTTTTCTCTTTAAACTAGCAGCAGCTCAACCTTTTCTTTTTCTCCTTAAATCGGTAGCACCAACTCTTTGTTTCTCTCCCATAAGCTGGCTTTGTCTCTTCTCTCTCTTACTGCCGGTCACCTTTCTTTTTTTTTTTTTTTTTTTTCTTCTCTCCCTTCTTTCTCCTCCGACACGCTATTCTTCCTCTCTCTCTCTTTCCTTTTCTTCTTCTTTTATTTCTTTTGGCCGGCCCCTTCATCATTTCTTCTCCTTCTTTCTTGACTTTTCTTTCTTTTTCCGTTTCATCTCCTTTATCTCTCTTTCACTCCTCCCTTTACTCACCAATTTAGCTGGCCCCTACCACCTTCATTTCATTTCTTTACTTTCTTTATTCTTTATTATTTAATCTTATCCTTCTCTCCATTTGGTCACATGGGCTACTAGCCCATGAACCCATGCCTTCCTTTGACTTTTCCTCATCTATTTATGTTTTAAAGCTCATGGCCAACCCTTAAAGTATTATTCACATTCGTCACCTCCATTCTTTTTTTTTTCTTTATCTTATTAGTTCTCTTTCTTTATTTATCCCATCCATTTAATTTACATATCATTTCACATACATTTTCCTTTTAATGCCACCATATCATTCAATAATATCTCATTAGCCTCAAAATATTAAAATTACACATAACCCTAAACTTTTCTTTATTTATCATATAACCCTCCAAACTTTCATCTTNTTCTTCTTTTTTTTTTTTTTTTCTTCTCTCCCTTCTTTCTCCTCCGACACGCTATTCTTCCTCTCTCTCTCTTTCCTTTTCTTCTTCTTTTATTTCTTTTGGCCGGCCCCTTCATCATTTCTTCTCCTTCTTTCTTGACTTTTCTTTCTTTTTCCGTTTCATCTCCTTTATCTCTCTTTCACTCCTCCCTTTACTCACCAATTTAGCTGGCCCCTACCACCTTCATTTCATTTCTTTACTTTCTTTATTCTTTATTATTTAATCTTATCCTTCTCTCCATTTGGTCACATGGGCTACTAGCCCATGAACCCATGCCTTCCTTTGACTTTTCCTCATCTATTTATGTTTTAAAGCTCATGGCCAACCCTTAAAGTATTATTCACATTCGTCACCTCCATTCTTTTTTTTTTTCTTTATCTCCTTAGTTCTCTTTCTTTATTTATCCCATCCATTTAATTTACATATCATTTCACATACATTTTCCTTTTTAATGCCATCATATCATTCAATAATATCTCATTAGCCTCTAAATATTAAAATTACACATAACCCTTAACTTTTCTTTATTTACCGTATAACCCTCCAAACTTTCTCCTTTTATAATTTGATCCTTCTGACATGTTTTAAAATTCTCATTTCCTTCTATCTTTCTTCCTTTATACGTATACAATCAAAATAACAAAGTTACATTTCAACGCGGTATCAACATAATATTTAAATATTTATTCACCCGCGCTAGCTCAATTTTAATACAAACATGCGTGTCACGACCCGAAACTCCCATCTGGTCCATGACAACCGTCGCACTTCCCGATAAGCACTCATTACCCCGAATGCCGATCGGAACCCCATAAGGCTTAGCATCAACTTTCGTATCTCCCCGGTGAGCAACAGTTATTAAATCTCGCATTTCAAGAAATCATAAGTCATTTTCAAATCAAAACAATAAAATATTATTTTCTGGCTCACAAGGGCATTTTCGTCATTTTTCGTCAAAAATCTCAAATCTTGCTAAAAATGTAGTAGGTAAGCAGAAAATATATATATATTGATTTAAAAACAAATTAAGTATCTAAAACATTCATTTGAAGTGAAAATTTGACCATTTGAATATAATAAAAATATTTAATAAAATAAACTATTTTTTTGTAAAATAATTTTTATAAAGCTATCGGTAAATAATTCTTATAGCGTAAAAGTTAATTATATTCATATATACTATAAAGCAAATAACAAAAGCATAAAATTACTTTTACAGTGACACGTGGGCCCCCAACTAACCAAGAAAGTGTAGAGCTACGAACCCTTACTTTCTAGGATGCACTCCGAGATTAATTCCCGTCTTAATCAACTATCAACAAACTGTCCTGAGCCTGAAAAATGGATAGGGAGAGGGGTGAGATTAAATAATCCCAGTGAGTAAACAATTACCATCAAAAGCATCTAAAGCCGAGTAGATGGAGACAATATAAAAACGTTATATCTCAATAATGCTCATAACACAAAATTCGTTTCAATATATACCAAACAATTTCTTTTCATCAAAATTTCCTGGCTTATGAATTTCTTAAACTTGGCCCCTGCCAAAATCATTCTCGCGGGTACCTTCGTCAAGGTATCCCACTGAGACCGCCAAGGCTGTTCAATGACCCATACCCATAAACATGTTTTCACATCTAACACACAACCGTTCCTTGGCGTTGGCTGAGTCTCACTCTCACGTGGTGGTCCGAATGTGAGGTGCACTCAAATCATACCTCAAGAGATACTTCATCCAACATCTCCCCCCCGGAAGTAGTTATATAATTGGGTTACTATGCCCCTCTCATAGGCAGTCCACGAAAACCCCCACCACTACAGTGACCGTTTAATATACCACCAGACCCATAAAATTTTCAGTAGCATAATATGGCGAATAAAATTTAATCCAGTCTACCGAGACCAATCCAAAACTGTTCATATATTTCATGCCAACCCCAAAAATTTAGCCATCATGCTACCATAGTGTCATAAGCCCTAATTTCAATAACATATAAAATCATAAATTTCAACACAGTCTCCATATACTTAATTTTTTCAAAACAATATTTGATTTCAAAACCAGTATAAATATCATTTTTATTAAAAAACATTTTAATTGGAAAATATAATATTTTATAATTTAAACTCACAATTCAATAAAAGCATCAAACAAGTATAATTACTCTAGATATTTAAGACGATAAATTGTCCACTCACAGTTCTAGGAGTCGATGTACTCCTAATTCCAGTCTTCAAGCACAATCTCTGTACTTTTCTAGTGTAATTTGCTCACCACCTATCCACAATGTACAATACATAATTTACCACATCAATGCTTGACCATTATAAAATCAATTCAGGCTCGGTATATATGCATGATATGATATACAACTTATCCGACTACCGCTTAAATGCGGTGCTGACCTAATTCGGCCTATTACTCGATTAAATCGATATACGCGTCCGTTTAAACTCCAAATTAATTTTTTTCAGTTTCTATACCTCAATTGCACCCAAATTGACTTAATGTCCCTTAGTGTGGTGCAAATTATCAGTCCCGATAGCAAATTACGAAAATACCCATAATGGGTAAAAATTCATATTTTTGCTCTGAAAATTCCCATTATTTTTCTAGACTCATAATTCATCATTATTCATCATAATTCCTCAAATAAACATCAAGATCATCAGCCAATATTCCCCTAGAAAATTCGGCCAATAATGGTAATGGAGGAAAATAAATTCTTTTCTTGTTGTTTTATTCCTAAATATGCTAAACTAACTAAAAACACTAACATAACTTAAAATCAAATTAATCTAACAACTTTCTCTTTCTTAACCCATTTTGATCAGCCATCAATTCATCATGAAAACATGTAATTTAAGCATGGAAAATAAGGAGAAATGCTTAAGGAAAATAGATTTCAAGCTTAAGTTGAAAAATCCTACCTTTTTCACTTGTTTTCCTTGATTTTCCACACTTTTTCTCTTGAAATTCCTCACCTAGGGTTTGTTCTTCCTCTCTTTCTCTCTCTTCCTTGCTTGGCCGAATATTTGGAGAGTAATGGGCTGATTTATGCTATTTTTTTAGTTAAATAATAAAATATCCTAAGCTTGACACATGGCATTTTCTTATTGGTCTATTTTTAAAACTTTTAAAATTTTAAACCTTTTATCTCCACCACATGATTAGTCAAAGGTCAAAAATGAGGATAAAGGAAGACCTTGTGCTGGACAAATGTCCTGGTGGTCAAAAATTACAATTTTGCCCTTAGAGTGGCAAAATTACCATTTTACCCCTAAACTCCAAATCATACCGAAATTAAAATTTTTCACTTCTAAACCTCAAATCATACTCCAATACTCAAATCATACTCCAATAAGTCAAATGGGGCCAAAAAATCTTTTCTAAAACTTTCCATTTTGTCCTCAAGTGGCAAATGACCATTTTGCCCCTAGATGGTGAAACTTTCGATTTGACTCCAAATTGATCATCGAACTCCAAATCACCATTTAAGTCATCCCTGGACCATGACACTCTTAATTTCACCTTAAAATTTCTATTTAAACTAGTTCGAGGCTTAATCGACTTAATTATATAATTAGGGGTAATATCGTCTTTTAACAATTTTCTCAAACTTCCTAAATATGTAACCATTCTATTGAGAATGTAAATGACGTCGTAATTATTTTATAAAATAGGGTTTGATAATGCGGGTCTCGCTTATGTCATTTATCTCCAACATTCATTCGTGCTTCTTCTCCCCCACTTGGATTGACCATATAATCCCTCTTCACGACTAATTCCAACTTTCGATTAAATATTAATATTTTAATATTATTTTATTCAAAATTTTTCACTTGTCTCCTCTGGTCCCAAAACGTCTTACCGGGACGGTTACATTGACTATTATACGAGGGTACGGGGTGTTACACACGTTTTCCTTAAACATGCGTCCTTAAGATAAAAATCAAGATCTTACTTAAACCATGTAATAATGATGTTTTAATACTTCAATGTGATGGATTTAAACATGTTTAAAACCCTTTAGAAGTTTGATTTAAAATGGCTGAGCAAAAGCACTTGAAAACCAATTTTAAAAAAGGTAATTTCAGAAAAATTAGTGCAAGGATCAACCCATTGGGAAAGGAGGTCAATCTTTTTCATACCAAACCCTTTTTAAGGAAATCTATCTTGCAGGGATCAACCCCTTGCCCTTCAAAGGTCAATCCTTTTTTTTTTCCAGAAAGCCTTTGTGTAACTTTCAACCTTTAAGGATCAACTCTTTTCCTTAGGGGTTCGATCCTTCATTCATAATTTTCTAGATTTGAGTATCTAAACTTCAAATTTAACACCTTTAAAGGGCCTAATACATCCTTTATGAAAATACTCAATTGTATAAACATGTTTCCATGTGAAAACAAGTTCAAAAAACATTTTCTAAGATGAAAATTCAAATCATGATAGATTTCATTTTAAGAATTCAATTAACACTTAGCAAACCATTCCATTCATGTGGAGCCCTCTCTCAAGAAGTACTAAACAAACCAAGGGTGTGCCTGAAGTACCCCGTATTTTGATATGGTGGCTAATAAAGTTTACGGATGCCAATTGAGGTTAATTATCGAGTTAAAAAGGGTAATTCATAAGTGAACCTGTGAAATCTCGATCTCCATAGACAAATAATGTGGATCAGGGGTAATTTTGTAATTTCTCTTGGTGAGCTCCTACGAGTGGGTTTTTTTAGCTATTAAGGTCTAAATAGGCCTAAGGAATGAATAAATGATGTTTATGGTGGTAAATAAATGAAAAAGATAAAAATAATGATAATTTTCACGATAAGGGCAAAATGGTCATTTTGTATCTCGAGTCTAAATTTTTATGTTTTCGTGAACCCGAGTATTTCTAGACTATTATGGACCTTGCCCTAGTGTCAAAAGAGTAAAAGGTTGCACAAAGGATGAGAGGAAGACAAAGTCACCATGTTAAGGGCATTTTGGTAATTTAAGTGAGAAATGGGTGACTAGAGTAGTGTGAATAACTAGCCATTTAATGGCAATTGGAAGCTAGTTAGGAATAACTAGTGAACTTGATTAGGAAAGAGCTTTTGGATTATATTAATGCCAATTTAGGTTGGTTGTGATGTTGTGTGTGTATAGGTTCCAATAAGGCCTCACATGAAATGCCCTATACTTTGAAACAGTGATTAATAAAGTTGATCGAATGCAAATTGAGGTCAATTAAAATGTTTAAAAGTGATAAAAGATGAAAGGAATAATTTATGATAAAATATTTTACACGCGAGTAAATAATAATAAAATAATAATATTTTATTGGAGGAGAATTTGAGAGATAAAAGGGTGATTCGGAGGTCAATTGAGGTATAATAAGGAACTTTGGCAACCAAGGAGACAAGATAAAAATTTTAGAATAGAATAATATTTTATTAATAAAATAATATTTAAATATTAATATTTAGCAGGATGTCGAAATCAGTCATGAAGAAAGATCATATGGTTGATCCAAGTGGGGGAGAAGATGTCAAGCCTGACTCTATAAAATACTTGTCATGACATACATGTGGTGGATAGCATGTTTGCATGCTAGGACAGTCTCGAAAAATCGACAAAAGTCGGTATTGTACCTAGAGGTACAACATAGTTGATTTAAGCCTCGAACTAGATTAAATAGAGAATTTAAGATGAAAATAAGAATATTAAAGTTCCAGAATGGTTTAATATGGTGATTTGGAGTTCGAGAATCAATTTGGAGTCAAACCGAAATTTTCACTATCTAGGGGCAAAATGATAATTTTTGCACTTGAGGATAAAATTGAAATATTGGAAGAAGTTTTTGATCAAGATTGATCACATTTGACTCATTGGAGTATAATTTGAGGTTGATAAGTGAAAAAAAATTGTAATCCTGGTATTTTCAGAGCATAGGGGTAAAATGGTAATTTTGCCACCTCAGGCACAATATTGTAATTTTACACACCCGACACTTGCCCAGCACATGAATTTTATCCAATATTATCATGGATAATTGAAGGAATTTAAGTGGTGGAGAGAGAAAGCTTAATAGTTAAGAAATTAAAAACGGGCCAACGACATGATACCACGTGTCATGCCTTTATTAATTTATTATTTTTTCTTTTTAAAAGGCACAAAAATCAGCCCATCTTCCACCCCATGGTCGGCCAAACCAGCAAGAAGAGAGAAAAAACAAAAACCAAACCCTAGGGAGAGAAAATCAAAGAAAAAGTGTGAATCTTCAAGGCAATTAAGTGAAAAAGGTAAGATTTTTTCTATTAAGCTTGAGTTTTCTTATTCCCAAGCATTTCTCCTTATTTTTTGTGATTAAATTGCATGGTTTCATGGCTGGTCATATGGGTCTAGAGAGAGAAAATTGTTGGATTGATTTGATTTTGATATATGTTGGTGTTTAGTGTTAGTTTAGCATGTTAGTAAACAAAATATGTAGAAAAACATTCATTTTTCCCATTACCTAGCCTTAGCTGAATTTTCAAGTCAATGGTGAGGAAGAATGTGATGTTATTTTAGGTTATTTGATTATGAAATCAT
>NC_030851.1:24423206-24429586 GCF_000208745.1 Theobroma cacao | reverse complement strand
AACCACCTCGTGATGATGAACTCCGCTAACGCCAAGGAATGGCTGTGTTTTTCAAACTAAAAATATGTTTTACGAGTATACAAAATTTTAACAGCCTTGGTGGGCTCGAGTGTACGCCTCTGATCAAGGTGTCATCAAGTATATTTGATGGCATGAGCCAACTGTTTATCAAAGTCATAAGCCCTAATGAGAAATTAAATGAAATACAACCGTTTGCATGGGTTGGGATGAATTTTCAAATTGTGAAATACTTAAAATGTTGGGATATTTTAATTGTCTCATTTTACTCGACTTTAGCTGATTTAAATGGTGTTTGTTTACTCACTGAGATTTTATAATCTCACCACCCTCCTTTCCACCCATTTCAGGATTAGAGTAGTCTGTAGATAGTTGGTTCCATCAGGGATTTCTATTGGATTGCGTCTTCCAAACTATAGGTTCACAACTTCTTTAATTTTAGTTATTGTGGACCCACTTGATATTGTAAATTTAATAGTTTATTGTGCTACAGTATGAATGAATTTATTTTGTTTTTACGTTACAAAAAGTATTTACGCATAACTCGAAAATTTCTATTTATAAAAGAACAAAATATTTTATTGAATATTTCGTTTTATCTTTTTATTATATTCAAATAATTATAATTTCATTTTGAATAAAGGTTTTAGAGGCCTAAACTTATTTTTAATTATGAATTATGCGATTGGTACTTGTTTACTACATTTTTAACTGGTTTTGAAATTTTTAGTGGAAAATGACCAAAATACCCTTGTGAGATAAAAATTTTTATTTTATCAGTTTTAAGTTAGAAATAGCTCAAAATACTTTAGAACATAAAATTTGGCAACGATTGCTCATCGGGGGAAATGAGAAACTGATATTAAGCATTGCGAGGTTCCGGTTGGCATTCCGGGAGATGAGTGCCCATCGGGGCACCGCAGCGGTTGTCACGAGCTCGAGGGGAGTTCCAGGTTGTGACAATTTAGTTGGTATAAGAGCAAAGGGAAATATAACCCTATTCTTGGGAACTCTCGCATATGATCTATGGCGAAGTATGACTCTTCGCCTAGGAGCTTGGAAAAAGAGGGAAGGGACTGCCCCGCTACCCAACCCAGGGTGAAGTGCACCTCTTGCCGAGTGCTCTGATAGGTACCATTGGATGCCATTATACCCTTAGGGGTGGAGTCGAATTCGGTTGGTATTAGAGCTTTTGGTTTTAAAGATCAGAGTTTCTAGGTTTAAAGCTGGTTTAAAGTTGTTTTAAAGTTGTTTTAAAATTTACAGTATCAGTGTGGCCCCAAGTCCAATTAAGTTAAGATAAGTTAAGTTAAGTTAAGTTAGGTTAGGTTGAATAGAACGCGTACATGCACATATAGAAACCTACCTACTCTTGCGATGCAAAATTGATTAAGTAATTACTACTTGGTCGTGTATAGGTTGTGAGGTGCACGGGTGACATACACATTATGTCTAGAAGAGGCAGTAGACCTGATACCCTTCATAATGCTAGCGAGGGATCTCTAGATTCTACGGCTAGAAGCAAATGGCACCCTGATCTAAGTGATTCGGAAGGTGGTCCATCTTGAATTCCTGATAATAGAATTCCTAAGAACTTATCAGAATGGGTTCATAATAAGGGGAGCTTCGAGAGTAGCAAGAATTTTGAAAGTGAGAGTAGCTCCAATACACTGAAAATTGAACAAGATTTCCTTTCGGAACAACTTGGAGAGCACCCTAGAGAATGGAAGAGGGAAGAAATTGCAAAGGGATATATTCGTTCTAGGAAGAGTGTGACAGTAGTCCGACACTTTCCACTAGGTTGTGGGAGAAATGTAAGGGGACAACCAAAAAAGAATAAGGAAAAAGCAACAATGGCAAGAAAACCCCTTAGAAAGGTGTCAGGTGTACGACATTTTCCTCCCGGTTGTGGAATAAATGCTGCACCAATAAGTGATGAGGAACGTAGGAGAATGCAACAAGCCTGGATTGAAGAACAAAGGAGAAAATCTCAAGAGGAAGAGGATCCATTGATGTGCCCGGATCAGGACAATGAGGAACCTAAAGATGTTTAATACTTTAGTTGAAGTTGTATTGTCATAAATCTAGGCAAGTGTCGTTTAAGGGAAAATGTGGTAGTTATCTGTATAAAGGAGTTAGGAGTGGCTTTTATTTTGTATGACTCGAACAGAATGTAAAATAGCTGTTTAAATAATTGGATATGTATGGGAATCTTTTAGTATAACAGAGATAAATTGGTGATATAATTATTGAGGAAGGTTATAGAAGGAAACAATAAGGTTATAAATGACATTCGAAATGGGTAACGTGATTAAGTTGATGATTGTAATTTAAGCATGAAAGGGATTACTCAGTGATGTTATGATACTATGAGATAATAGTTGGGCACAAATATACCCCAATGAAGTTAAACAATGGAATATGGGGAATATAACATTTAGATTTAGTAAGGATTACGAGAATAAAGTGAGAAGGAAGCTGAGCTGTTTCTGTAGTTAATTATTTCGAAAGTCAATAAAATGATTGGAGTACAAGACAAGGAAGATAATTAGATAGGGATGACAATAAATTTGAGGAAAGTTGAAGATAGTAAGCAACTTATGTGTGGAGTGGTATAAGTATCATGAATTTATTACACCAAATGGAAAGGATGTTTTGAGGTGAAATTTTATGAATGATGATGAAAGTCAAAAGATGACATGAGTTAAAAGTATTGACTTGGCTTAGTATGTATGACAAGAAAATAGAAGGTACCTATACTTATGGAACTCATGATATATGTCTAGAAGGGAAACCCACTGGTTGAGAATGATTGATGTGGTGACTTTGAATACAGACAAATAGCTTTGATGAGGAAATTTCTAGTAGTCACAGCGTCGTAGCACTGATTGTCCAGCGTTGTAATGCTTCGAATACCTCACGCCTATGATGCATGAGTAAGATGGGAATGACATGATAATGAGCTTACAAATTAAATTTTGGTTATTGGTCATTGCATTTTGTTATCTGGGAGTTTTAAATATTCTAGAGAATGTCTACCCGAATGAATTGAAAGCTTCTTTATTGCCTTGTATATGGGCATATAATTAAAAAAAAAATTGAAAGATTCTTGAGATGACTATATTGAGATAAGATGCTAAATGATAAAAGTGTGAATGAAGAATTACGAGATTGGTATAGAAAATCAACTTATATAGAGTATCATTACGAGAATTTACTAATCTTGTTTTGACCTTGTTGAAAGGAAAGGATTAGTGACAACACAACTAAATTACGAGGTATGATAGAAACTTTTGGAGATAAGTTGAAGCATGCGTAGTTGAGCATGCATGTAGATATTTTGGAGAGCAAGTGCATGCCTTTATGGAAATGATATACTTGGAGTATGAAAGAGCAAATAAGTGATTAGATGTTTCAAGAATGCTTAAATACCTTTGAGGAAGAATTATAAATTATACGAGATGAGTAAAAGATGTGTGATTTTGAAACTTGCTGAGGAGTCAAATGGCTAAGTCACGAGTTAAGTAATCATCTGTTGTGAGACATAAGTTTAAGATAGATATTCCCAAGGAAATACTCAAGAGAAGTTTTGCTCTGGATCTCGTTAAAGCAAGCAATAAGTTATGCGATTATAAAAAGGAAGCTGTAAGCTGAGAGTGATATTAGTATTAATATTGAAAAATACTTGAGGAGAATCTAGTTTTAAGTTTTACAATTTCAAGTACAATTTATAAATTGGTTAAGGAAGAATGATGTTATGTTCATATAAAAGAGTGGAACAAAGGATGATAGAAGTTAACTTTGAAAATGAAGTCAGATAATGAAACTTTCTTAATATATTATGGAAATTGGAATTTGAAAATGCTTGAGGCATACATGATTCAACTGAGTTTGAGTCTTAAGTGACAAATCAATATCGTAATGCAAGAAAGATACAAGGTAATGTACAGGTATGAAGGATAATCAAGGAAAGAGGATGACTCTTAGGAATTGTGGTATTGCATGAGATGCAATGATCAAGTTGAGATAAATCTTTGACGCATCAATAGGATTATAAAGCATACATGCATAATAGATTATAATTCAATGGAGATAACATTGTGATGCAATGATATATAGTACAAGGAAACTTAAGCATATGGTTGGAAAAGATATGAATGATATGAAGTTTTACGCAAGTATAATAATAGGGTTGACATGCACTATAAGAATTATTATATTGAAACTAGGATTGGGATGTGGATGAATAAAGGGGAATGTAGTCCAAGGCATGTGAACACATGGATCCCTATACATAATGAGAGATGATGATATTTGAAAATGCATGTCCATATGTATATATATATGAAATTGACAATTTGACTAACTAAGGTGAAGAATTGTTCTTAGTAATTGGGAGATTTTGAAATAATGTCTAGAGAGGTCATGAGCTAAAGTGTTAATGGGCATGCAATGAACGATTAAAGTTATGACTGACTTTGAAGGTAAACCTTGGATTGTTTAAGTTCTTAATGGAACTCTATTAAATGAAGGGTATGGACCAGTATAAGATGAATGAATCAAGGTTGAGAAATTTGGCATGGAGCAAACTAATAAAATGATGATTAAGTATACATAAGGAAGTATGATATGTGATCGAAATCGGTATAATTGAGATGAAGTTATGGTTCAAATTTAATAAAGGTGATAAAGGTATGCTTGGCGACTCGATATAAGAAATCATGATTGTGAAAGGTATTGCTGATCTAGCTTCAAAGGATGATAATTGCCATAAATAAAACATTTAATTGAACTGAAGGTGAACAAGGTAAATAAATTGAATGTCTCTATAGAAGGAAAAAGGAATAGGATCATAGAAGGAGATTGATAACGTAACATTGACGTGAATTTGAGGACGAATTCTATTTAAGTGGGGGAGATTGAAATGCCCCATACTTTGAAACAATGATTAATAAAGTTGATCGGATGCAAATTGAGGTCAATTAAAATGTTTAAAAGTGATAAAAGATGAAAGGAATAATTTATGATAAAATATTTCGCACGCGAGTAAATAATAATAAAATAATAATATTTTATCAGAGGAGAATTTGAGAGATAAAAGGGTGATTCAGAGATCAATTGAGGTATAATAAGGAACTTTAGCAACCAAGGAGACAAGATAAAATTTTTAGAATAGAATAATATTTTATTAATAAAATAATATTAAAATATTAATATTTAGCAAGATGTCGAAATTAGTCATGAAGAAGGATCATATGGTTGATCCAAGTGGGGGAGAAGATGTCAAGCCTGACTCTATAAAATACTTGCCATGACATACATGTGGTGGATAACATGTTTGCATGCTAGGAGAGTCTCGAAAAATCGACAAAAATCGATATTGTACCTAGAGGTACAACAAAGTTGATTTAAGCCTCGAACTAGATAAAATAGAGAATTTAAGATGAAATAAGAATATTAAAGTCCCAGAATGGTTTAATATGGTGATTTGGAGTTCGAGGATCAATTTTGAGTCAAACCGAAATTTTCACTATCCAAGGGTAAAATGGTAATTTTGCCACTTAAGGATAAAATTGGAATATTGGAAGACGTTTTTTATCAAGATTGATCACCTTTGACTCATTGGAGTATAATTTGAGGTTACTAAGTGAAAAAAAATTGTAATCCTAGTATTTTCGGAGCATAGGGGTAAAATGGTAATTTTGCCACCTCAGGCACAATATTGTAATTTTACACACCCGACACTTGTCCAGCACATGGATTTTATCCAATATTATCATGGATAATTGAAGGAATTTAAGTAGTGGAGAGAGAAAGCTTAATAGTTAAGAAATTAAAAACGAGCCAATGACATGATGGCACGTGTCATACCTTTATTAATTTATTATTTTTCCTTTTTAAAAGGCACAAAAACCAGCCCATCTTTCACCCCATGGTCGGCCAAACCAGCAAGAAGAGAGAAAAAACAAAAACCAAACCCTAGAGAGAGAAAATCAAAGAAAAAGTGTGAATCTTCAAGGAAATTAAGTGAAAAAGGTGAGATTTTTTCTATTAAGCTTGAGTTTTCTTATTCCCAAGCATTTCTCTTTATTTTCCATGATTAAATTACATGTTTTCATGATGAATTCAATTCTGAAAAAATGGGTTAGGAGAGAGAAAGTTGTTGGATTTATTTGATTTTAATTTATGTTAGTGTTTTTAGTTAGTTTAGCATATTTAGAAACAAAACAACAAGAAAAGAATTTATTTTCTCCCCCAACCATTAATGGCTGAATTTACCATGTAGTGAGTGAGGATGAGTTTGATTTTATTCTAGGAGAATTGGTTAAGGAATAATGAATTATGAGCCTAGAAAAATAATG
>NC_030851.1:24414975-24422659 GCF_000208745.1 Theobroma cacao | reverse complement strand
GCTGAATTGGTATTTGTGTTGAAATATATGAACTGTGTATTTAGCCTTGAGAGGCTGGATTGTGATATAATTGCCATGTCATGCGGTTGAGATTTTATTGATTTGGTGGGTTTAGCTTGCTGCAGTGGGCGGATTCCGTGGACCAGCCTATTAGAGGGGCACGGAATCCGGATATATATATATATATATATATGTACCTTAGTCAGAGAGGCGCGTAGGGTATCTCTTGAGGTATGGGCAGAGTTCACGTCACGACTAACCACCTCGTGATGATGAACTCCGCTAACGCCAAGGAATGGCTGTGTTTTTCAAACTAAAAATATGTTTAACGAGTATACAAAATTTTAACAGCCTTGGCAGGCTCGAGTGTACGCCTCTGATCAAGGTGTCATCGAGTATATTTGATGGCATGAGCCAACTGTTTATCAAAGTCATAAGCCCTAATGAGAAATTAAATGAAATACAACCGTTTGCATGCGTTGGGATGAATTTTCAAATTGTGGAATACTTAAAATGATGGGATATTTTAATTGTCTCCTTTTACTCGGCTTTAGCTTATTTAAATGGTGTTTGTTTACTCACTAGGATTTTATAATCTCACCACCCTCCTTTCCACCCATTTCAGGATCAGAGTAGTCTGTAGATAGCTGGTTCCATCGGGGATTTCTATTGGATTGCGTCTTCCAAATTGTAGGTTCACAGCTTCTTTGATTCTAGTTATTGTAGGCCCACTTGATATTGTAAATTTAATAGTTTATTGTGCTACAGTATGAATGAATTTATTTTGTTTTTACGTTACAAAAAGTATTTACGCATAACTCCAAAGTTTCTGTTTATAAGAGAATAAAATATTTTATTGAATATTTCGTTTTATCTTCTTATTATATTCAAATAATTATAATTTCATTTTGAATAAAGGTTTTAGATGCCTAAACTTATTTTTGATTGTGAATTATGCGATTTGTACTTGTTTACTACATTCTTAACTTGTTTCAAAATTTTTAGTGGAAAATGACCAAAATACCCCTATGAGACAAAAATTTTTATTTTATCAGTTTTAAGTTGGAAATAGCTCAAAATCCTTTAGAACAAAACTTTGGCAACGGTTACTCACCGGGGGAAATGAGAAACTGATATTAAGCCTTACGAGGTTCCGGTTGGCATTCCGGGAGATGAGTGCCCATCGGGGCACCGCGGTGGTTGTCACGGGCTCGAGGGGAGTTTCGGGTCGTGACAATTCAGTTGGTATCAAAGCAAAGGAAAAGATAACCCTATTCCTGAAAACTCTCGCATATGATCTATGGCGAAGTATGACTCTCCGCCTAGGAGCTTGGAAGAGGAGGGAATGGACTGCCCCGCGACCCAACCCGGGGTGAAGTGCACCTCTTGCCGAGTGCTTTGATAGGTGCCATTGGATGCCATTATACCCTTAGGGGTGGAGTCGAATTCGGTTGGTATAAGAGCTTTTGGTTTTAAAGATAAGAGTTTTTAGGTTTAAAGCTAGTTTAAAGTTGTTTTAAAATTTACAGTATGCGAGTAAGGAGTGCACACATGATGATGTTAGAGTGTGAGAGTAGGGAGTGCACACATGATGATGTTGAAGTGTGCGAGTAGGAAGTGCACACATGATGATGAATGCATATGTATATATATGTGTGTGTTATAGAAAGTTATGAAAATATTTGTGATTGTGTTGCAAGTTGGCATTGTTAATTGCTCTCAAATTGCTTTTCATTTCAACAAGAAAATTGCTTTTGATATAACAAGACCCATTTCAATTAAAATGCTCTGTTACTCACTGCAGCAAGATTCATTTTCGCTGCAGCGAGAAACTCTCAGGTTTTGGGGTCACACTGGCCTGGTTCTCGCTACAGCGAGAATAAATCTCACTGTAGCGAAAAACTCTTGGGTTCTAGTGCAGTTCTTTCACTTCAACGAAAGTTATGACCACATTCCCGTCTGAAATGGGAAAATTGGTAAACATAAAAGTTTTATCCCTACCTCTTATCTTTCTAATGGTCCAAAAATCAGGTCAATTGACCTTTTTTAGTGGGAGATATGATAGAAAAACTGAAACATATGCAAATTGAGACTGTTTCTCGATGCAGCAAGAAACTTGCTACCATGCTTGCTACCTTGCTTGATTTTGACCTATTTTTCACCCATTTAACTTCATGGATTGATCATGGATTTTTTGCAACACTATGAGGTTGTTGATCAAAGTTTGAAATGAGGTGTTTTTAGTAAGAAATTAAATCAATTGCATTGTTTTTGAAACAAGTGCATCATGATTTCCAAATTCCTTCTATCAATTGCTTGTTCCTTTCTTATGTTCACTCACTGAGTTTTATACTCACTTTTTTAAACTTCATGTTTTCAGATTTGGAGGCAGTTAGGAGGACCTAGATTGAGTTGTCCATGTATGCTCGCCTTCTTGGTAGGTACTATGGCATCTCAGTAGCTGTACCTTCACCCACGGTCACTCCGCTGACAGTTAAGGGTATGTTACTTGTGAACGCGTATATGTAATGTAATCTGCTAGGATCCATATATAAGTCAATTATGTATATTTGATTACCGATGCCACTATGAGTTGGCAAACGGGTGACATTATTTTGACATAATAAAATTGTGAGTTTTGGGTCACTATAGAATATTATTGAAATATTTTTAGTTCAGAATTTCAATATGTAGCTTTAGAAATGATGGTTTGGAATGATGATCGGGTTTGCATAAAAGGCTTGCTTGGGCTTAGTGGGCTATGCCCATTGGACCCATGCATCGGTCATGGCTCGGTATTTGGACTGTGACAGTGCCAACCCATGGAGTAGTGCTAAAGTTCTCACTACCCAGGATAACGCTCATCCAATGCATATAATCATTGACGTTATGGCCAATAAAGTATTAAGGGTGCTTGACCCATTATAACATGCATGTGCCTTACTTCACCACATATGACTAGCACTAAAATCCTTGCTAGCAACGAAATCATACATTATGCACAATTAGCGAAAACATTTGCACAAAATGCATTGGGTGAGATCATTTCACCTTCTCATTTCTTACAATTCACAAAATGTGAACTTTCATTGTGTCATCAACACAAGTTTATTCCATTATGACCAAACCTTATTCTAAGGTTGCCTTCAACATTGTTTGAGCATTAAACCTTTCAATTCTTAACTCACTTGTAACGTCAATTTCAAGGTTGACCATCATGTGACCTATTTATCACTCTAACTTAATATCAATTTAAAATATAAAACATTTAAAAATACTTTTGAAAAACTATGCCCACTCACAAAACAATGAGTGCCCTTCCTCAAGGACTTTCAATCTACCAAGACTTCACTCAAATTGGAGCCTTAGAGTCTCAACAACACCCATAATGACAATCATCAACATTAAACTAAATTAAATTCCATAATTTTTTGAATATCGAACCACTTAACAAATCCTTAACCCAAACTTATATTAAACCTAATTTTAGCCCTAATTTCTATTCCAAACTACAAACCCATACTCCAAATTGCCTAAATTGACTCTTAACTTACCTTGGTGAGCTTGTAATAGGAAAATCAATTAAAACCCTAGCATTTAAGAGAGAAACAAAGTTTTAGTGAGAGAGAGAAAATCTAAAATTTGAAACATAATTTGGGAGATTTTGGAAGTTAAAATCTTACCTCTTATCAACTTGGAAATAAAGATTTAAAGGTGGAAAATTCTTATGTGTGAAGAAGAAAATGAAAGAAAGAAGAAAAAGAAGTGAGAAGAGAAAAAGGATGAAGATGGAGTGAAAGGGAGAAGAAAAAAAGTTAGATGACTAATGGTAGAAAAACTTTGACTAGTCAAGAAAGGCAAATGAAAGTTTGAGTAAAATGACCATTTTGCCTTTTTAACGAAATAAATCATTTTTGTTTTTCTCTCTCTTTTTCTTCTTTCAATTGGACTTAAAATTTATGAAAATAAGTTTTCAAGGTTAAACTTTATAAATAATTCGTTGGAAAATATTTACTAAAAGCTCATTGAGAAAATTACCATTTTACCCTTGACGCACATTACCTTAAGCTAGTTTATGCGTAAAGTGAAAATCAAGGGTTTCACAAATGCATCATGACTACTCAAATGTTAAGAATAACCATAGTGGTTTGGCTTAATATTTCAATTCGTAGTTTTTGTAATGTAATTAATATCCCTTCATTATCTAATATCTCGGCAAGACTTAGTGCATTGTGCAATGTCTACTCTAAATTTGACTTTACCATTTCAATACTTCATTCTAGTAATTGAACTCATCTTAAGATTGTCAAAAAAGTATTTGTCGACATCTCTAATTGTTTAAGCCTAGGGCTTCTATGAGTTATCACTTATCAAGCTATAGTGGGATATTCCCATCAAATTCACTTAAAGTGATGAATCCTCTACTGATCATTGAATTTCTTTCATATATCTCATGCTATACCCAATATCTATCCATTTATAAGCATCCTTGGCTAGGACCATTTTAAACTGCATCAAAGTATAACTGCTACATTTGGTTTTGTGATGGGACATGATTGATGCATGAACCAGGACAAATATAACTTGCTAGGCTTAAGCAAGCCTCATTACATGCAATCATTCATAACTTGGTCCATAAATCATAATCATCATCCATAAAGGCATACATTATCCAACACATGCATGCAACCATAGGTAACACCATCTGCTTCTCGTTATGTTGCACGAGCATAATAATTTTACTTGTGCTTGTGAAGCTCGAAGGTTTGGTCTCTTTTGGCCCTTATGGTAGATTTTCTTGTTGTGAACAAATCATAAAGTGTTACCTAACCCTTAAATACACCATTTGGACATATACTATAACCATGAAAGCCTTTTATCTTGTAACAATTACACGAACATTATGTAGTTCAAATTTCTAAATAATGCTGACAACATATTTTCTGTAGTTTTATTCTTCAATTTCAACTTAATATCAAGCAACCAAAACTAGCCCAAAAAATCTCAAAATTTTGCCATGTCTTGTTTACATCATCATTCATCATATTATAAATATGAAGGAAAATCAAGGAAAAATATTGAATTAAATCAACAACCAAGACTGCCTAGAAAATTCTAGAATTTGCCTTAATAAATTTCAACATGTTCTCTTAAATTTTTAAGCAATCAAATAGCATTAAAAGTCAAACCTGTGAGACCTTGTCAAGCTCGATTAAAAGACGGTATTGTATCGAGTGGTACAACTAAGTTAAATCGAGCCTTAAACTAGTTCAAATAAAAATTCTAAGAGGAATTTGAAAATTTTAAAACTCACAGACTGACTTAGAATAGTGATTTGGAGTTCAAGGTCCAGTTTGGAGTCCATCAGGAAAATTGTCTAATTAGGGACAAAACGGTCATTTTACCATTTGATGATTTAATGGAGATTTCTAGCCAAGATTTGATCACATTTGACCAAGAATAATTATATGAAATATAATTATGATTATTGGAGTATAAATGATGTTTAGCAGTGAAAAATTTTGATTCCCGGTATTTTTGGAGCACAAGGGCAAAATGGTAATTTTGCCATTAGAGGACTAAACTGGAATTTTTATAAAATATTTTTTTTGCCCTATTTGGTTAATATTGATCAATATTAGTGTTATTTCAGGTTGAAAAGTAGAAATAATGAGATTCCGGTACATTTCGGAGTATAGAGGTAAAATAGTAATTTTTTCGTCTCGAGGGCAAATCGGTAAATTTTTCGCCCTAGCAGTTGTCAAGACCAAGGGATTTTAATTGTGGTAGGATTGGATAAATACCAGAATATTTGTGGTGGAAAATTAAGAAGAAAAAGTCAAAGTTAAAAATTGGGCCAATAAGCATGTGACACATGGCATGCTTGATTATTTTATTATTTTCTATAGAAATCAGCCCATTAAATCCCCAATTCCCTCACCATATTCGGCCTAGACATCCAGCAACAAGAAAAAAGGAAGAACAAAAGGAAAAACAAGAAAACCTAGGTGAAAATTCAAAGAAAAAGTGAAGAAATCAAGGAAACAAGCTAGGTAAGTTAAAATTTCTTTAATTCTCCTTGATACCTAGCTTACCCATGCTTTTGTTCTTGATTTCCATGGTTGAATATTGAGTTATCATGATGAATTCAATTCTGAAAAATGGGTATGGAAGAGGAATTGTTGTTGGAATAATTTGATTTTAGACTATGTTAGTGTTTAGGGATAGTTAAGCATGGTTATGAACAAAAACACAAAAGAAATATTCAATTTCTCTAGGGTTCCTTGTTGGCCGAACCATGAGGGCTGAATATCAATGGGGGATTGTTTTTATTTCAAGGAAAATGGCATGGAAAATGATGAAGTAAGGTGAAATGGTTATGTAGAAAAAAATTCGATGCTAGTACACCAAATGACCAAATTTTTTCTATAAGGAATTGTGAGGGTTCTAATGCTGAATTTGGCTTTATTTAAATGTATGTGGTAAATTAAGGTATTAGAGGAGAAATGAATTAATTTGGAGGTGATTTGGACACAATCGCCGATTAATCGGGTGATTGGTCGAATTTAATCGATACCGTGATTAAGCGATAATCAGACATATTTTTGCATTTACATATCAAGCATTAGTAATTTAAATTAATTTATATCAATTTAGGGACAATATAGTAAATTCCTCGACTTTGTTATTTGTCAAGGTGGTGAGACTTCCGAAAAAGGCAAAGGAATTACGCTTGAGGACTATTAGTCGGAGTGCACCCGGAATCCAGATTTTCGACACCTGTGAGTGGACTGCCTATCAAAATTGTTTTGGGAATATAACTGTTTTGAACAAAGTGTTTGAATGATTTTATGCAATTTTTCATGAAAATGAATGCTTTGGGAACAAGCTTTTGAGAAAAGGTTTATGTTATGAAATGTGGTTATTATGGATTTCTATGTGGCTGCTTTATGTTGATATACATATATGCTTGAATATAATGTTGTGTAATTATGTTGACTTGGCTATGTGCGAGTAGGGAGTGCGCATAAGCCGAGGATGACCCAGTTATGTGCGAGTAGGGAGTGCACATAACCCGGTGATGACCTAGCCATGTGCGAGTAGGGAGTGCGCATGAGCTAGTGATGATGATGATGAGCTGGTGATGATGATGATGGGTTGGTGAGATGATGATGATGGGCATATACATATTTATATATATATATATACATATGTAAATATGTGTGATATAACAAATTGATGGACAATGATTTATGGTTGTAATGTACATGAAAGTTAACACATTGTACTTTGAGAATTTTCATGAATTTTAAGTTGATTTTATTAGTTTAGCAGGATGGCTTTTTGTTGAGTGAGGAAAAATGTTTTTCTTGTTGCTCTGTTTTCACTGCAGCGAAATTCATGCTCGCTGTAGCGAAAAACTCTTGGGTTTGGAGGGGTTTTAAATAGGAATGAACTAAATTGCATTGTTTTGAAACAAGTGCTTCATGATTTTAAATTCTCCCTAATTGTTGCTTGTTCCCTTCCTTGTTCACTCACTGAGTATTGTACTCACGTTTTATAAAAATTCATGTTTTCAGATCAGGTGACTGTTGGACCCTAGATCGAGGAGTCCCCGTAGTGCATCTCCTGGGTATGTGTCTGGCATTCGATAGTAATCCCTTTTATTGTAAATGTCTCCGCT
>NC_030851.1:24401538-24407004 GCF_000208745.1 Theobroma cacao | reverse complement strand
GTTTTATAAAAATTCATGTTTTCAGATCAGGTGACTGTTGGACCCTAGATCGAGGAGTCCCCGTAGTGCATATCCTGGGTATGTGTCTGGCATTCAATAGTAATCCCTTTTATTGTAAATGTCTCCGTTGGAAGTCATGGGTCCTTGTGTATTATGAATACAATCTAACAATGTGAATATGGGTATGCAATGTAAATTGCTAAAAACATGACTGGTATAGTGCATGTATATTTTTATCGATAATGCCATTGTGTTTGGCTATGTTCACACCCGAAAAAAAAAAGTGTGTGTGTATGCATGATATGATAAATTTGTTAAGCAGAGGTAAATAGATAGGCTTGCTTGAGCTTAGTGAGCTATGCTCATTGAGCTCATGCGCCGGTCATGGCCTGGGAAATTGGGTCGTGACAAAACCAAATTTAACCGATGCATGCCTGTACATTTTACCAACACAAACATACATCATATGCATTAATTTGAAAAATCACATTTTCTTAAGAAACTACTCAAGATTTTCCATTAAAAACAAAGTAATTAGGATTTTAAAAAAGACAAGAGATCCATGGTTGCATTATTTAGAGGGAGTTCACCCGTCCAAATCCAAAATGTGCCATGTGGCATCCTAAAATCCATGACATAAATTTTTATTTTCAAGAAAAGCTTAAAAATACTCGTCAGCACCTACTTAATACTGACACGTGCCACGAGTATCATAAAATCCATGACATAATTTATTTGCAAGAAAATCTAGAAAAGCCATATCAATTTCAGTATGATAGTAGCATTAATAAACACCACATAAGCATTGATTAGACTGCATCAACATATATGTTGGAATATCTTAATGATATTAACGATTGGACCAGTTAACAATTATGAAGAGCATAGGGACTTAATTTGTATAAATAATAGAATATGGACTAAATCCCATTTTCATACGGTATAAGGTCTAATTTTAGAATTTGACCTAAAAGTTTAAAATAAACGATATAAAAAGGGATATAAATCACTAGACAAAGTGAAATTTATTCATGGTGAGAAATGAAAGATAATAGGCATAATATATATTAATTTGGAGAAAAGACATTCAAACCTTACTATTTGAATAAAAGGATGCATGTAATACTATTGGTAAATGTTGAAGTGCAACATATGATACATTAAAAATATGAAGTGTGTTTTAGAAAGAAAAGTTTACTGGGAAGGGTAAATGGCATTAAAAGGCTTATTACATAAAAAACATAGTCCAACGATCCTGGGTGATCGGACTAGGAAAAAAGTCAAAACTCGGCCTTCGAGTGAAAGGTAGGATGCTGATATTATGAAAATGCATAATAAACCCTCTTTTAAGGAGGCTTTGTTAAGTTTTGATGGTGAGGATCTTTTTTTGAGAAAAAGAAAGAAATACTGATCTAAGGGTTGATGGTGATGTGGATATGGAGTTCGACATGGATGGATTGAAAGAGGAAGATTTTTATGTAGGATCGATAAATGGTATTCCATCTATTGATATTGCGAATTGAAAGTAGGGAGACCTAGCCAAATAGTGGCAAAGGTCTGTGATTATACATCTCCTTGGTAGATCAATTTCATACATGTTGCTTTGTGAGAGGATAATTTCTTCGTGGAAACCTAAAGGACGATTTAAAATGGTTGATCTAGATGTAGAGAATTATTTGATCAGATTCATGGATGAAGATGACTATCTTAGGGCTTTTATTGGATCAACCGTGGGTAGTACAATGCATTATCTGATATTGAATCCTTGGACCCCTTTTTTTGTGTGTGGGAAACATGAGCTTTCCATTGTAACTGCATGGGTACGTTTCCCCGATATGCCTTTACGCTTATATCATCAATCGATTTTAAGAAAGATTTTTTCTTTTCTAGGGAGATTGTTGAAGATAGAATATAATACCAGTTTTGAGAAAAGGAGAAAGATCGCAAGAATAGCAATGAAGTAGGATTTATTCGAACCATTGCTACCATGGTTCTTTTGGAATGAGAAGTTACAGAAGATTGAGTATGAAGGTTTGCCTCGAGTATGCTTTGCCTATGGGGTTTATGGACATACAAAAGAGGTATGTAACAGTCAACCTAATGTCTCTAATTTAGTTGAACCAGTAGTACAGCAGGAGGAACAACCTAGAAAGGAAGCTAATGAAGATTCCCCATATGGCCCTTGGATGTTAGTGTCATGTAGGAAGTTATGTTATGGTGATTCAAGGCAAACCAACCAGGAGAATTATGTGGGCAATGAACAAAATAGTCAAGGTTTTCATTTTGCTATTTTGGAAAATAAAAAAGATGAACATTCTAGAATGGTGAACCGTAGTGAGGAAGGCAAGCTAGTGTTAAATGCACATGGACCAATTGACAAGGTTGGGCCTTCAAAGCCAAATTTCTTAAGTTACTAATGTTTGCATGAAGTCAACAAGTCAAAGTATTTGAATGCATTTTGCTTTGTTGTATTGGTATTTTGTAATTATGCTTGCTGTCATCTCTTGTTGTACATGTATGCTTGCATGTTGTTATATAAGTTTATGTTTAACACTTGTCTTGGCATGTCATTACAAGTGTAATGCTTAATGAAAATTAAGTTACAACTACATACTTTGCTCTGTTTTCGAAGTTTCTAGTTTTGGTGATGCCTTTTCTTTCTTAAGCTCGATTATAACATGGCATCAAATCATCCCACGATCCCTGTAGGACCTTAGACAACCTTCTTTTAGTCTTTTTAAGTTTTTAGTGGCCTTTTATAAGCCCCTATTTTCTAGTTTAATCCACTATCACAATGACAAGACCTAATATAACCCAACAGCCTCCTCCAGTCTTCGATGGCTCAAATTATGGTGTATGGGCCGTGAGAATGAAGATGTATTTGAAAGGCTATAATTTGTGGAATGTTGGAAAATAGGATGCTGGTTGCAAGTATGGAGAGAAAATGCTCCTGCTGCACAAGTCAAGCAATATGAAGGAAAGATTGCAAAGAAATTTAGGGCACTCTCATTTATTCAATCTACTGCATCAAAAGACATTTTTAGTAGAATTATGGAGTGTGAGACAACAAAAGCTACTTGGACCAAATTATAGGAAGTATTTGTGGGACATCTAGGACAAGATGCATGAGGGCATGAAATTGTAGAAAGCACTTCGATTTGATGCGCATGAAGGAGCAGTCAGTGAATTAGTACATAGATTAGTTACTTAAGCTTATTAACTAGATAAAAATGTTTGGTGAAGAGCTTAAAGAGGTTCGAGTAGCTGAAAACTTCTCAATAGTGTACTAGTGAAGTTTGAAGCTACAATAGCCTCCTTGTTACAATCAAAACATTTGCTTGACATCTTAATTACAAAAATTGTTAGTGCTCTGCAAGCAGCTGAATTGAGAATATCAATTAAAGATAAGACTTCTATGGAGATGGCCTTGCTTGCTAAAAACAAAGGTAAAGCCTCTGTAGAGATATTTACTAGGAAAAATTCCAAAGAGAAGAATAGAAAATTCTCTCATGCAGGTTAGTCTTCTTATAAAAAGAATAAGTTCAAGGTATGCTATTTTTGTAGGAAACAAAATCATCTTGAAGAAAATTGTTGGTTTAAACCTAATCCTAAGTGTAAGATATGTAATCAACTTGATCAAATTGACAAGGTTTGTAAAAATAAGCCAACTGTTTAAGAAAAAATTCCACAGACGACTAACAAAGCTGAAGTAGTAGAAAAGACTCTATTCATGGCTTCAACTAGTTCTCAGTACAAGATTGATATTAATGAGTGGCTTCTTGATAGCCAATGCTCGAACCATATGACTCCCTCTGAAGTTGAGTTTATCAGTTTAGACAAAGATTATAAGTCAAGAGTAAAAATAGGTAATGGAGTTTATCTTCATGCAATGGGTAAAGGCACTGTAAGAGTGAAATCTCTATTAGGGTTCATATATATTTTTGAAGTTCTCTTAGTTCCTTATATAACTCAGAATCTATTGAGCGTTGGACAGATGGTAGAGAACTCATTTGTCTTTCTTTTCAAAGACTTGGCATGCATAATATTTTATCCTTGTGGAGAATATCTTATGACCATTCCAATGAGAAATAAAAGCTTCTCTTTAAACTTGAAAGAAATCTATATGCAGGCTGCACAATCTGATGGAAATAAAGCTAATCTTTATCATAAGAGACATGGGCATTGCAACTACACTTCAGTTAGCCAAGTAAGTTCCTCTCATTTGCTTGAAAATTTGCCCAAGTTATTTAACAAAGGTGGAGTCTGCATTGTTTGTGAGCTAGGGAAAATATCTAGAAAGCATTATCCTCATGCATCCAAAAACAAAGCTAAGAACAAGCTTGAATTGATTCATTCAAATTTTAGGGACCGTATGAGTGTTGAATCTTTGTTTGGTAGCAAATACTATTTGATCTTTATTAATGACATGTTCAGGTTCTATTGGATATACTTCATGAAGGCAAAATCTCAAGTGTTTGAATTTTTCCTCACTTTCAAAACTAAAGTTGAGCTTGAAACTAGTTGTAAAATCAAAACCTTAAGGTTTGATGATAGAGGTGAATATACCTCTAGGGAGTTCACCGATTATCTCAATAGATCAGGAATCCTTCACAACTAACTGCACCTTATTTGCCTTAGCATAATGGCGTGAGTGAGAGAAAAACTAGGACTATCATTGAAATGTTTAGGTGCTTACTTTTTAAGACAAATTTGCCTAAGAAATTTTGGGCAGAAGTTGCCCACACGTACTTTGATGAACAAAGCACCATTTGAAGCTTGGCATGGCTTTAGACCAAATGTGGATCATCTTAGAATATTTGGTTGCCTATGCTACTTGCATGTGCTTGAAGCTCAACATGACAAGCTCCAACAGAAAGCCATCAGAGGTATTTTTATTGGGTATAGTAATCAATCTAAGATTTATCACATTTACTTACCTGAAACTGATAAAGTTATTGTTAGTAGAATTGTTACTTTTGATGAAAATTCTAATTGGATTTAGAATATGCAATCTACTTGTCACGACCCAATTTCCCGGACAATGACCGGCGCATGAGCTCAACGAGCATAGCTCACTAAGCCCAAACAAGCCTATCCATTTACCTTGCTTAACAAATTTATCATATCTTGCATACACACACACCTTTTCTCTGGTGTGAATATAGCCAAAACACAATGGTATTATTGATAATAATATACATGCACTATTCTAGTCATGTATTTAGCAATTTCCATTGCATACACATATTCATATTGTTAGATTGTTTTCACAATACAAAAGGACCCATGGCTTCCAGCGGAGACATTTACAATAAAGGGATTACTATCGAATGCCAAACACATACCCAAAAAATGCACTACGGGGACTCCTCGATCTAGGGTCCAACAGTCACCTGATCTGAAAACATGAATTTTTATAAAACGTGAGTACAATACTCAGTGAGTGAACAAGGAAGGGAACAAGCA
>NC_030851.1:24363013-24399976 GCF_000208745.1 Theobroma cacao | reverse complement strand
CCAAGAAAAAAAAAGAAAAAAAAAAAAAAAAAATAAAAAAAAAAAAAAGGAAACTATTACCATTTTGCCCTTGTGCTCCATAAATACAGAGAATCAAAATTTTTCAATGCTAAACATCATTTATACTCCAATAATCATAATTATATTTCATATAATTATTCTTGGTCAAATGTGATCAAATCTTGGCTAAAAATCTCAATTTTATCATCAAATGGTAAAATGACCGTTTTGTCCCTAATTGGTCAATTTTCTGATGGACTCCAAACTGGACCTTGAACTCCAAATCACTATTCTAAGCCATTCTGTTGGTTTTAAAATTTTCAAATTTCTCTTAGAATTTCTATTTGAACTAGTTCAAGGCTCGATTTAACTTAGTTGTACCACTCGGTACAATACCGTTTTTTTAATCGAGCTTGACAGGGTCTCACACTACTGTTACTAAAAATGTTTTAGCTCCCATTATTGCAGATGTTAATTTGCCAACAAATGAGTTAACTAACGATGATGTAGATGATGATGTAGATAATGATGATAACTTTGATGATGAGCCTATCAGAGGCACATGATCTATCTATGATGTTTATTGAAGCTTTTCAATTCCTTAAGTGGTATGAAGCAATGTAAGTAGAATTGGCAATGATAAACAAGAAAAAGACTTGGTGTTTGGTAGATAAAGCTCACAATAATCATGTGATTAGAGTCAAATGGGTATTGAAAAGGAAACTTAATCTTGATGGAAGTGTCAACAAGCACAAAACATGTTTGGTAGCTAAAGGTTTTAGTCAATTGCCAAGCATAGATGATATGGAGACATATGCTCTTGTTGCTCGTTTTTACGCAGTTCAATTATTGCTTGCCTTGTCTGTAGCATTTGGTTAGACAATTTATCACTTGGATATTAAATCAACCTTCATGAATGGGGTCTTTGATGAAGAAAAATATTTTGAGCAACCTGATGGTTTTAAGTTATTGCCTAGTCAGAATCATGTCCACAAGCTACACAAGGCATTGTTTGGATTAAAACAGACTCCTTGAGCTTGGTACAACAGAATTGATGAGTATTTAATCAAGCAAAACTTTGCCAAGAGCTATAATGAAGCTACCTTGTATACTTTTAGCTCCAAGATTCACACACATTTGATTGTATCCATGTATGTGGATTACTTGCTGATAACAGGTGGAGATGATGTCTTGGTACAAAATTTTAAAAAGAAATTGCAATATGAATTTGACATGATAGACTTTGGACTTATGAGTTATTTTTTGGGGCTTGAGATTGATTAATCCTTGGATGGAATTAGACTCTCATAAAATAGCTATATAGCAGAAGTTCTAAGGAGATTTCACATGGATCAATGCAAACCTTCATTGACTCCTCTCTTTGTCAATGAAAAATACTCCACCAGTAAAGGAAGTAAGCTTAAAGACCCTTCAATTTACAGAAGCATGATTGGGTGCGTACTTTATATTTGTACTTCTTGACCAGATATTATGTTTTTTGTTAGTTTGATGTCAAGATTTATGCAAAAGCCTTCCAATCTTCATTTTGCTGGTGCTAAACATATCCTTAATACTTGAAGGATACTTAAAGCCTTGCAGTACATTTCACTGACAAATCTGATATCAATCTTATTGGATATTCTGATAGTGATTAGGCAGGTAATGTTGATGACTCTAAAAGCACATTCGGGTTTGTTTTCTCACTTGGAAATGGAGTTTTTGTTGGGATGAGCCCTACAGCTAATTGGGATTGGTTAAGGCTTGATTCCAATCATGCAACAACATTATTCATGTTGAATGATTAAAGGTTTTCCTTCATCAATAAGACATCAATTATAACAAGTTATAAGTCTAACTGGATGAAGTCCATGAGATTAATATGCCTTATAAGGGAACTGTAATGGGTTGCAGTTATGAGATCCTTATGCATCAAAGCGTAATCTTAAAATGTTTCTGGTCAATATATCATTGAGACTAGACATCAATAATACCTACAGACTAGCACATTCTATGTTCCTTACTTGAGAAGAACCGACCTCATAGGTTGAAGTATAGAGATACTCGGAACTAGAATGTAGGTGCTTGCCTAGGAGAGAAAGTTCACTGAACATGACCCGCCATGAGAAGTGTGTAATACCCCATACTTTGATATGGTGACAAATAAAGCTTATCGGATGCAAATTGAGGCCAATTATAATGTTTAAAAGTGATGAAAGATGAAAGGAATAGTTTAGGATAAAATATTTCACGAGGAAATAACAATAAAATAATAATATTTTTTTTGGAAGAGAATTTGTGAGATAAAAGGTGATTCGGAAGTCAATTGAGGCATAATAAGGTATTTTAGGTACTAAGGAGACGAAGAAATTTTTAGAATAAAATAATATTTTATTAATAAAATAATATTAAAATATTAATATTTTATTCAGTGTCGAAATTTTTCCATGAAAAAGGATCATATGGTTGATCCAAGTGGGGGAGAAGAAATAAAAATAAATTTTTGGAGATGAACGACGAAAGTGAAATACGCGTGTTTTGCTAAGTCGAGCCAAACCCAAATAAGTAAATATTTAAATATTATGGTAATACCGCGTTGAAGTGCAATTTTGATATTTTGGTGGTACACGTACAGAGGAAAGAAGATAGATGAAAATTGAAATTTTTAGACGTATCGAAAGAATCGAATTTTAAAATATAAAGGGTGAAGGATTATGTAGTGGAATTAAATGGAAGAAATAAAATAATACAAGTATAAAATAAAAAAAAAGGAAGGAAGACCAACATGGGCAACCGCCCATGTGGTCAATAAAAAGGGTCAACAAATATTTTTATATATGATGGAAAGGGGCACCGGCCATGTGGAACAAGGAGAAGAAGGAAAGAAAGATGGGGGGGTCAACCAAATTGGAAAGCAAATGAAAAAAATATCTATATATAAATAAGTAAATAAATAAAATAAAGAAGAACAAAGAGAGAAGTCGGTTAGTGGAAGAGAAGAAAAAGAAACAAAAAGAAGGCATCGAGCATAAGAGAGCAAAAAGGAAAGCAAAAAGAGCAAAAGAAAAGAAGAGAAAGCCGAACGGTGAGAAAGATAGGGAAAGGAGAAAGAGTTGAGTGAATAAGACGGTTTTGCTACCATTTAAGGAGGAAATGGAGTAGCTGTGGTTGCTTATTTTTTAGGCTTTGGTTGTCGATTTTGAGGGTGAGAAGAGCAGCTTTTAGCTGCTGAATTTTTTAAGGTTAAAAAGGTGTGGTTTTGACTTCTGATCTTGGAAGCTTTGGCTGCTGAGTTTTTAGGGAGGAAAGGGCAGCTTGGCTGTTGATTTTTGGAGGACAAATAGAGCAGCTTAGCTGCTGATTTTTGAGGAAGAATAGAGCAACTTAGCTACTGATTTTGAGGTTGATATGAGTAGCTTTGGCTACTGAAAATTTTGGTTGGAAGAAGTAAGAACTTGTTACCGGCGATGAAAAGGAGAAAGAGGAGGAAATTATGGCCAACTTGTGCATGTAAGAAAGGAAAAAGAAAGACAAGCAAGGTGCTGCTGACCGATGGGAGAGAGAAGAAAGAAAAAGAGAGAAAGAAAAGAAAAGAAAAGAAAAAATATATAAATATAATAATGATGCTAGAATAAAATAAGATATATAGATATTTTAATTAAGTGAGTTTCAATATTTAGGAGAAATAAATAAGTGGTGCATTGTGGTGAAAGGCTGAAGGAAATAACGAACGGTCGTTAAGAAGAAGTAGCGCGATACGTCTTTGAATTAATAGCGACGCAACATCTCGCTATTGTGAGGTGAGTAGGGGGTGCAAATTTTAAAATTTTCATAAATATATACCTATCTGTATGATTTATTTTAAGCGTGAAAATTGTGGATAGCATGTGCTGGTAGCAATCTTAGGAAATTGTGATTGCAAATTATGTTTAGAAATTGTTTTGAATATATATATGTATAAATTATATGTAAAGTGTTTTAAAAATTGGGAAGCAAGCCCTTCACATTATTTTACATCAAAATGTGCCTTATATATGTGCAGTGTGCATTCATGATTATATTGCTTACTCACCATGCAAATCACTATTTGAAATACATGTATAAATTTTATTTTGAGAAAATGATAGATTTTATAATACCCAATATTTGACGCTTTGAAAATAATTCGGCACGAATTTTCAAGGATGCAATGTAAATTTTTTTAAAAACGTTTTGGACAAACCGAGAGCATCGAGAGTAGATCGGATGTCACATCGGTTAAGTGTGACCCTCGTGCACAAGTGAGCTCTAGCTAGAGAACCATTAGGTCGTCGACGGGCGGTTAGGCGTGGTAGGGGCCACGACCTGTGATATATGTATGTGTGGCTAGGCCACCAGATGATTATGCAGTTGCAACCACTTGATTCTCTGATGTCGGCCAACATCATGAGATTGCCATGGCACATGGGAATTCGGTGGAAGCGATGCTCCCAAATGTTATTACGTGGTAGCGGGACCACAGGTTTATTTTCATTCCCTACTCAAGAGTGGCATCTCTGGGTTTACAAACTCATATTTCTTTGCATGGTGAAAACGAAATTTAAAGGTTTTTCTGCAGCTCCTTTATTTTTACGGTGAAATGAATTTTAACTCCTCGAGTGCGAGGTGATTTGTGATTTACGTATGAGTTTGAGTAACATTTGATTTCATGGGAGCTTGCCGAATATATTGATTTGATTTGAGTAAAATGTCAATTGATCTTGATGGTGGAATTTTCTTTATGTAAAATTGTTTTAATTCAATATTTCAAATGGTTGACTTGAATAAGGTTATTGATCTATTTTGTAGCAAAAAATTTTATCTACCTCGGTTGATTTTCCAATTGAAGTGATTACAATGCGTAAGAAATCCTCGGTTTTTCATATAAGGCACAAACTCCCGTTTGAAATAAATTATTTTTATAATCTTGGATTTTAATATTCAACTGATCTGCTATTTGCTTATTTCCTATCTACGCCCTATACACGGAGTTGATGATCACTGAGTCTGTGAGACTCACACCCCTCTTTTTCCTCTTTTTGCAAACAGGGATCGGTCTAACATGTAATAGTCGGTGCGTGCGGTCCATCGCAGATAGGTAAAGACATCTCATAGTATTTTATCCCGAGTTGCTCCGCTGTTAGAGGTTGAGTTGTAGTACTTGGTTTTACTATGTAAACAAATATTAGTTTTGACATAAACGAAAATTTGGGATTTTTGCACTCAATGTATTTAATTGTGATATCATAACTTAAAGTCATATTTTAATGGCTATGCTTGTTGTTGAATTTACGTTATGAATATATATGGTTCAAACATTAATATGGTTTAGTAAAAGTGTACAATGAGTTATTGAGAAATTTCATTAAGGCTTGTTCAGGACTTGATGGGATCTTCCGGAGGTCTCGGAAGTCAGTAGTGACCGAGGAAGGGTCGTTACAAAGTGCATTTGGCATTTCACCCAAGTGTCTATGCAATACTTCTCATGTGTCAGTTGTGTAAATACTCTCTAGACTTGAGACACTAGGTTGTCTTATATGTGAAGTGTTATGCTTTGATTTCATCCCTAGATGTGCCTAACCAAGGATGCCAAAATAAAATGTTTTTAGGTATAGCATGAAGCATGTTAAGGCAAATGAGTGGTCAAGATAGGAATCATCACCTCAAGTGACGCAGGGGACATATCCTAACTGTTTTTTGTTGATATTAGCTTATTCAAAGTCCTTGGCCAAGGCGACTTGAAGATTATGAAAGGAGTTTCATAAGTCTACATAAAGCTAATAATATAATTGCAAGAACAAATATGGAGATCAATAAGAGTAGGCACTACACCAAGCTCTTATCATTTTGGGATATATGATGAGGGAATGAATTACACTGATAAACTACACTTAAAGGTTGTCAAAGAATTCTTTGACTTTCTTAACAATTGGGCGGCCATGATGCATTGCTAGATGCCAATCTTGGTCTATGGAGTTGAATTAGTTAATTTAAAATTGAATATGATTTATTTTAATTAATTAATTAATAAAATTATAATTCAATTCTATTGCCAACATGTTAGGAACCTAATGGGTCACACACAAAGGTTGCAATTTGAATTACATTGAGAGTGTGATGATTTAAGTTAGACTTAAATCAAATTCTAGGTTTTAACTACTAAGGACCTAATTAAAAGAGTTTAATTAGGTATTGGTTAAATATTATAATTGTTATAATATTAAGGATTTATTTTGCAAATTTTAATAAGTTAAACCTAGATATAAATATCACATTATAGCCACTTTTTTTTAGGAAGGAAAAAAATAGTTTTTTTCTCTTGAGTACTGCCACTCTTGAGAAGTTTATTTTTTATAGTTTTTTTGAAAACTTATGCTTTGATTATTTGCTAGAAATCAAAGAAGAAAAGAGGACAAATCATTGTCCACTTGCTAGCCATGGCATAAAGCTCTCTCATTGAGAAGGATCCATTACAATTGTGTGTGCATCATTGAAGGCTAAGCGATTGAGTGGCTGGGATTCTTTCACACAAAAGGTGTTCACATTTTGTCACCAAAAAGGAATCCATTTGATTACGATATCATTTGGAAAGGTAAAACTTTTTCTAATTTTATGTGGTGCTTAACTTTGCATTAAACAACCAAGGTGATCCAAAGATAGGAGGCATGGTTTTTATTTTATTTCAATTTTTGTTGTTCTGTTGCGTTAATGTTCTAACCATGCCGTTCCTAGCAGTTTTTCTCTTAGAGCTCTCACAAGCAATCTCTTGTTGCTTAATCCTCTACTAAAGCAAAATACATTTCAACAGCTGAAGCTTCCAATCAAGCCATATGGCTAAGAAAAATCCTAACTAATCTGGATCTTATTCAAAGTAAGCCTACTGTTCTTTTGGTGGACAAAAAGTTAGCCATTGTATTGACCAAGAATCCAATTTTCCATGGTAAAACAAAACATATAGATGTTAAGTATCAAGCTATTAGAGATGTAGAAAAGAATGGCGAAGTATCAGTTCAACACTGCACTTCAAATCAGTAACTTGCTGATATAATGACCAAGATATCGTCAAAGCTGAGATTTGAATATCTCAAAAGCAAGTTAAATGTCTAGGACGCAAACATTAAGGAGAAGCGTTAATTACTAATGTTTGCATGAAGTCAACAAGTCAATGTATTTGAATGCATTTTGCTTTGTTGTACTAGTGTTTTATAATTATGCTTACTGTCATCTCTTGTTGTATGTGTATGATTGCATGTTGTTATATAAGTTTATGTCTAACACTTGTTTTTGCATGTCATTACAAGTGTAATGCATGTATTATGTGTATATAAGCTTCTATTAATGCTTAATGAAAATTAAGTTACAACTATATACTTTGCTATGTTTTTGAAGTTTTTGGTTCTGGTGATGCCTTTTCTTTTTTAAGCTCGATTATAACAAAATTCACTACTTAAGAAGAACCCTATAGTGACTCTTAAAACTGCAATGCAGGATAAAATGTCGACAGGTGTTATAAACATTGGCAGTAATAGGGTGAAAGTCATGTGAAAGATACAATTTTGAATGATAAAGCTTTGGGCTCAATAAAAGAGGATTATAGAGACAAAGATGACAGGTTGGAATCAAGAGATGGTGAAGATTCACTTATGGAGAATTCGGTGCATGAGATGCAAGATGTGGTAACTTTTCAAAAAGTCTTGTTAGATCAATCCAAGCATTTGACGATGTGGGTTACCAGTACCAATGTGGAGCCTATTACTTTTTTGAAGAATAAGTCCTCCAACTATACGGTAAAAAAAATGGGTGGGGTTCTTTTTCATGGAAAGGAAGGCAAGTCGCCAGATAAGAAGAGTTCGATCAAAGTTAACCGAGCCAGTTTAAAGAAAAAATGTGAGGAATGAATTCGACATAGAAAGAACAGTGGAATTCATTTTCTAGTTTATTGGGTGACGGTGGTTCACAAAATAATAATTCTTTGGCCAAAGCATCAAATGAAAGAAATAATGAGCAAGGATTGACCATTCCTTTGGTGGAGGAGGATAATTTGAAGGCTTTCTTGTAAGCTTTTTCTTTCCTAATTTTCCTTAATCTTATTTTTACTGGATCAAATTGTTGTTTGGAATTATCAAGGAGCCAATGATAAAAGATTTATTCATATGTTGAAGGATATGGTGAAACAATACACTTGCAAGATTTTTGTATTACTTGAACCATGTATTAGTGGTAATTCAGCTGATAAAGTTATTGACATGCTAGGTTTCGAGAGATCACATCGGATGGAAGTTGAAAGCTTTTCTAATGGTGTATGGGTCTAGTGGATGAGTGAAGTGAAAATTTCTGTGCTTAGAAATCATTCGTAATTCATCCACATGTTTGTAGAGTTAGAGCTAAATTCTACTTGGTATTTTTCAACTATATATGGTCACCCAATGCTAAATATTAGAAAAAGATTATGGGACGATTTGTTATGTTTGTCTTCTACAATTACTGGTCCTTAGCTGCTAGTAAATGATTGGAATGTTTTCTTGTTCTTTCATGAAAAAGCAAGGGGTTTAAAAAGAGGTAGCCGCCCATGCCTACACTTTCTAAAATTTATTAATATTGTAGGTTTTTTAGACCTTGGCTTTAAAGAGCCAATATTTACCTAGAGACGAGGTATGGTTTCAAAGAGGATCAATAGGGCGATTAGTAATATAGATTGGAAATTGAAGTTTCGTGATGCTACCATTTAGCACTTACCTCAAATTTGTTCAGATCATAGGCCGATTTTAAGTAGGATGTCGAATGGGAGAGTGAGACATAATAGAACTAATTTTCCTTTTCTAGCAGCTTGGCTGACACATGAGAATTTTAATAACTTTGTTAAAGAATAATGGGATGCAGGGAATGGTATTCAAGGAGTTTTATTGAATTTTGCTTCTAAAGAAAAGGAGTGTAATTTTGTAATTTTGGGGAATATATTCTTTTAAAAGAAAAGAATCCTAGCTCGACTCAATGGTGTGGAAAAAGCCTTAAAAAGCAAGCATTCTAATTTTTTTAAGAGAGTTGGAGTTTAATTTACGTCTTGAGTATGAGACTATTTAGAGACAAAAATAGATTTTTTGGATGCAAAAAGCTAAATTTGAATGGCTTAAAGCAAGGGATTGAAAGACAAGATATTTCCATATTTGTTCTTCGAGGAAGAGCTGTAAATCTAAGATACTTTGAGTCAAATTATCTAATGTCAATTGGTGTGATGATCAAGATACATTAAGGTCCCATGTAGTTGAATTTTTCAATAAACTATATTCAAAGAAAGATGTCATAATTCCTCCATTTCTAATTTAGGGCACTTTTCCTTTTCTAGAGGAAAATAAAAGGGACAATCTTGTGCGACCTTCAGAGGAAGTTGAGGTACAAGATACTCTCTTTGAGATGAAGCCTCATAAAGCACCTAAGAGTGATGGTTTTCCAGATACCTTTTTTCAATCATAGTGGCATGTTGTTGATAAAGATTTGGTGTCATATGTTAAGGAAGTAATCAACGGTGTTGATGTTGGTAATGATCTGTGTAAATTAGTTATAACTTTAATTCCTAAAGTACCATGCCCTAAGGTGATTTCACAATTTTGGCTAATCAGTCTTCTATTTGTTGTTTTTAAGATCCTAATGAAGGTTATTACAAGTCGACTTACATCCATCATGAGTCACCTTGTTGTCAATACTTAAGGTAGTTTTATTCCTTGTAGGCAAAATTTGGACAATATCACTGTAATGCAGGAAGTTATGCACTCATTCAGAAAGAAGCAGAGAAAGATTGGGTGGATAATAATCAAAGTTGATTTAGAAAAAGCCTACAACAGGTTAAGATGGGAGTTCATATATGACATTCTAATAGATGCCAATATTCCGAAATGCCTCATTGACATCATTGTTAGAAGCTGGAATAGTTACTATTCACAAGTCATATGGAATGGATCACTTTCTTACAACTTCTTTCCTCTTAGAGAAGTGAGACAAGGATATCCATTGTCTCCTTATCTATTTGTCTTATGCATGGAGCACCTTTCTCATGACATCAATGAGGCAGTAACACAAGGGCTTTGGAAATTGATTTGCTTTAGTAGAGGTGGGCTTAATTTAACTCGTTTATTTTTTATCGATGATCTTATTTGGTTTGCAGAAGCTTTAATTTTGTAGATGAAAGTAATCAAAGCTATGTTGAATAATTTTTGCAAATGTTTCAATGGAAAGGTTAATGTGGAGAAGACCTCATTGTATTGTTCCAAAAATGTTGGAATGGATGTAATTCATGCGATTAGTGAATGCTCAGGCTTTTCTCATTCAACTAATTTAGGTAAATATCTTGGAGTTCCATTATTGCATGGTCGCAAGGAATATTCCTTATTCAAGTATTTTGAGGAAAAAATTTGTAGTAGACAATCTTCTTGGAAAGCCTCAGCTTTTTCTTTTGCAGACATATTGACATTGGTAAAATCAGTATTATCATTTATTCATTACTACGCAATGCAAACAGTTGCCATGTCGGAGAGAACTTGTAAAAAAATTAAGATGCTTTGTTGTAATTTCCTTTAGGGTGGGGATTCTAATGCTTGGAAAATCCATGCTATGAAGTGGAAGAACACATGTTGACCTAAAGAGGAGGGAGGATTGGGAATTTGATGCATGAGAAAAACAAATAATGCTTTCCTATTTAAAGCCTGCTGGACCTTAATCTCAACACCAACATCTTTGTGCATAAAAGTGGTTAGGAGTAAATATAACATTGGTATAAATTTGATACCAAATAACATCTATATGGTAGGGACCTCGACTTTTCGGAGTTCAATTAGTAAGCTATGGGATGCATTTAAAACCAATGTGAGGTGGGTAGTTGGTAATGATGTTGCTACGAGATTTTAGTTAGGTAACTGGTTGTGTGATTATCCCTTAGCAGCTGCTGCAAGGACCATGGGATCGAAAATTGATGATTCGAGCAGCATTTGTGAGTTCATTTTTTCTAATGAAGAATAGAACCTAAGTCGAGTTGTAGGCAGGTTACTAGTGGAAGAGTTTAATGCTTTGATAGATACACTCCTTCTTTCATCTAGCTTAAAGCCAACTATACCTTTTTGGATGTCTTCTTTTTCAGGTGTCTTCATGGTGGCATTGGCATATGTAGCATTAGGAGGTATTTTGGATGTTAATTTTAGTCATAATAGTAGTCTATGAAATCTAGTGTGGAACTAGTGCGGTCTGGAGAGAATTTTCACCTTTCTTTATCAATGCTTTCATGACAAATTACTGAAGAATAAAGAAAGGTTGCGAATGTTAGTGTAAGCCCTACAAGCCAATTAGTTTCGTGCTTGTAAAACACTACATTAATTAGTCATAGTTCATGTTAAATACATTATGGATATTTTATATAATGCATGAGGTATTTCTTTATCCATGAGTTTATTTATAAAGAGTTATGAGAGACTTATATAGATAAAGTCCTTGAAACATAATGACTTTGCAAAGAAATTATAAAGGTTATAATTATGAGATTTTTATTCTTTAAAGTCTTGTTCCTAAATATGTTCCTGGTCATTGTATTGTCAAGAATAAGGACACTAACAATGCTTAAAGGCTGCTACATGCTAAGCCTCCTTACTTTGGAACTAAGCAATTGATCTCATATCTTGAAGTATGTGAGATACTTGAGGATAGTATGTGGGTGCTTGTTAAGGAATAAGTTCATTGAGCATGACCCGCTATGAGAGTTCAATTTGGTATTTCACTCAAGTGTCTCTAAAAATACTCTCATGTGTCAATAGTGTAAGTAATCCTTAGACTTGTGATACCAGGCCATCTTGTATGTGAATTGTCATGCTTTGATTTCAGCTCTATAGGTCTGGAGGTGACTAGATGGCTAAATAAGGTGCTTTTAGGTGTGGCATGAAGCATGTGAAGATGAATGAGTAGTCTAGAGAGGATTCATCACCCCAAGTCATTTGAAGGGGACATATCTCATTTGCTTCTAGTTTTTATTGACTAAAACTCCTTGGCCAAAGCAATCTTGATAGGTTAATATGAAAGCTACAAGACTAATACGAATAAGTTAGAAAGTAGACATCGAGCTAGGCTTTCTATCTATCTAGGATATATGATGAAAGGATTGAATTACACTGAAATGTTAGTTCAACCATATTGACTCTCCTGACATTTTGGTGGTCATGATGTATTGCTAGATGTTGCTCATGATTTATAAATATATTTCTAAATTCTTAATTGAATTAATTTATATTTATTGTCAACATGTTGGGTACCTAATGGGTCACAAACATAAAGTGAATTGTCGAAACTAATTTGAGTTCAATTGGATGTGATAAAATATTTTTATAAAGGCTTTATCCAATTAAGTTTTGGGCCAAATCAAATATGATTTGATGGAGTTTTAAACAAAGGCCCAATCAGCCTAAGACATTTTCTAATTTTTGTTGGATATGAAGTAGGTCAATTCACTCTATAAAAGAATCCTTTAGCCGCCTCTTGAACGTACAAAAGAGTTCTATTTTATTTTCTCATGTGTTGAGATAGGATCATAGCCAAAAAGAGAGAAACACAAGGGAGCTCAAAATTAAGAGTTTGCTAGAACAAAATTTGGCTTAGGATTGACACAGTTTTAGTGAAAAAATTTCAACAAATCACAGTGTGGATCACCATTAGAATCAGGACAATTATGTTGTTATCATTTGTGAAGTTCTAGTTGGTGTACAAAAGTAAAAAACAAAAGGTCAAGGAAAACTCCACCAAAGAAAGCAGACATCATTTTTCAAGTATGTTGAAATCTTTCTCTTGTGGTTTTTCTATATTAGTTTCAATTAAAGTGATCCATGACTTAGAAGATTAAAATTTTAATAATGTTTAGCTCCATATGATCGGCTTAGCATGATTCGAATCTCCTTTGATGGTATCAGAGCCTCTTTTAATCGATTTAATCTATTTTTATGTTTAGGTGTTGAAGATTACAACAATTGTTTTTGTTTATATGTCGATTTGATGCAAAGTTTGAAATTATTTTTAGAACAATTCTGAAGGCATTTTTCAAATCTGATTTATATTTCAAAAGGCCTTTGATGTCTTGATTTATGGATTTAAAATCTAGATTTAATAAGTCCTTAAAGATTTGATAGATTTGTTTTAAGAAAATTCAAATCTGAAAAAATATATGGCAACTTAACGTGAACTGTTTTGGAAAATTTTTTGAGGCACTTAGAGAAGGAGTTTGTCAAACCCTATTCTATAAAATAATTACAACGTCATTTACATGCTCAATAGAATGTTTGCATATTTAGGAAGTTCGAGGAATTGTTAAAAGACGATATTGCTCCTAATGGTACAATTAAGTCGATTAAGCCTCGAACTAGTTCAAATAAAAATTTTAAGGTGAAATTAAGAGTTTCACAGTTCAGGGATGACTCAAAATGGTAATTCAGAGTTCGAGGATCAATTTGGATTCAAACCGAAATTTTTACTATTTAGGAGCAAAATGGTCATTTGCCACTTGGGGACAAAATGAGAATTTTTAGAAAAGATTTTTTGGCCCCATTTGACTTATTGGAGTATGATTTGAATATTGAAGTCTGATTTGAAGTTTAGAAGTGAAAAATTTTAATTTCGGTATAATTTAGAGTTTAGGGGCGAAATGGTAATTTTGCCACCCCGAGGGCAAATCGGTAAATTTTCACCCTCGACACTTGTCAAGACCAAGAGATTTTATTTATCATGGAAATGGATAAACATGAGAAATGTGTGGTGGAGAATTAAAGAATTAAAAGTCAAATATTTAAAATTTGAACCAATAAGGAAATGCCATGTGTCATGTTTTTATTATTTTATTATTTCTTTATAAAAAGGCAAAAAATCAGCCCATTTCTCCCATAGTGATCAGCCAAACCAGAAGAGAAGAGAAACCAAGGAAGAACAAACCCTAGGTAGGAAAAATCAAAGAGAAAGTGTTGGAATTCAAGGATTTGATCAAGCAAAGATAAAATTTCTTCGATTTTGCTAGTGATTTACCTTACCCATGCAATTTCCCTTAATTTCCATGGTTAAATTACATGTTTTCATGATGAATTCATGGCTGGTCAAAATGGGTATGGAGAGAGAATGATCTTGGATTGGTTTGATTTTTTGGTATGTTAGTGTTTTTAGGTGATTAATGATGTGTAGCATGAAAACAAATGAAGAAAACCATCAAAGGTTTGGAACCCATCAATAGCTGAATTCTTTAAGTGAATAATGAGGAAGAATGGGATGTTATTCTAGGTGATTTGATTAAGAAATAATAGTTTTTGGTGTAGGAATTAATGAATTATGGAGAGAAAATTAAGTAGGAAAAATCATGGAGTTAGTGTACCATTGTTGGCTGAAAGTTCCAAGAAGAAAAGTGAAGATAAATTTTGCCTAATTGTGTGTTAATTAGTTGTGTTTGGTGAGTTGAGGGATTGAAAAAGAAATGGAGCAAGTTGGAGTGAAATTGGACGCATTGGCCAATTTATCGGATGAAAAATCGACTTAGGCCAATACCGGGTCTAGATGGCTACCCGTGCATTTTTCATTTCATATCATGCATATATATCAAGCCTGAAATAGCTTATGACTGTTAGACACAATTTAGTTGGAATATGTGTCATGGATTATGGCTAGGTGGTGAGCCATTAGATACGGGTAAAGGACTATACCCGCAGACTGAAAATAAGAGTATTTCTACTCCTAATACTGTGAGTGGACAACTTATCGTCTTAAATATCTAAAGTTATTATACTTGTTTGATGCTTTTATTGAATGGTGAGCTTAAATTATAAAATATTATGTTTTCTAATTAAAATGTTTTTTAATAAAAATGAGATTTATATTGGTTTTGAAATCAAATATTGTTTTGAAAAAATTGAGTATATGGAGACTGTGTTGAAATTTATGATTTTATATGTTATTGAAATTGTGGCTTATGACACTATGGTAACATGATGGCTAAATTTTTAGGGTTGGCATGAAATATATGAATAGTTTTGGATTGGTCTCGGTAGACTGGATTACATCTTATTCGCCATATTAGGCTACTGGAATTTTTATGGGTTTGGTGGTATATTAAATGGTCACTGCAGTGATAGGGGTTTCCGTGGACTGCCTATGAGAGGGGCACGATAACTCAATTATATATTTACCTCCGGGGGGAGATGTTGGATGAAGTATCTCCTGAGGTAAGATTTGAGTGCACCTCACGTTCGGGCCACCACATAAGAGTGAGACTCAGCCAACGCCAAGGAACGACTATGTGTCAGATGCGAAAACATGTTTATGGGTATGGGACATTTAACAGCCTTGGCGGTCTCAGTGGGATACCTTGACGAAGGTACCCGTGAGAATGATTCTGGTAGGGGCCAAGTTTAAGAAATTCATAAGCCGAAAAAATTGTGACGAAAGAAATTGTTTGGTATAGATTGAAACGAATTTTGCGTTATGAACATTATTGAAATATAACGTTTTTTTTTATATTGTCTCCATCTACTCGACTTTAGATGCTTTTGATGGTAATTGTTTACTCACTGGGATTATGTAATCATAATCTCACCCCTCTTTCTATCCATTTTTCAGGCTCAGGACAGTTTGTTGATAGTTGATTAAGACGAGAATTAATCTCAGAGTTACATCCTAGAAAGTAAGGGTTCGTAGCCTTACATCTTCTTAGTCAGTTGGGGGCCCACGTGTCACTGTAAAAGTAATTTTATTCTTTAGTTATTTGATTTAAAGTATGCATGAATATATTTAGCTTTTACACCATGTTTTTGGCGAGTTTCGGTATTTTCGAAAAAAAATGACGAAAATGCCCCTGTGAGCCAGAAAGTAATATTTTATTGTTTTGATTTGGAAATGACTTATGATTTTTTTTGAAATGTGAGATTTAATAACTGTCGCTCACATGGGGAGATGCGAAAGTTGATGCTAAGCCTTGCGGGGTTTCGATCGGCATTCGGGGTAATGAGTGCCTATCGGGATGTCGTGGCAGTTGTCACGGGTTCGATGGGAGTTCCAGGTCATGACAGAGTTTGTGCGTGATTTTTTGAGGGTAGAAGGTCAAGAGGATCTCAACATCTAAAAATTTACAACATTTAATCACCTCGTTTGGGTGGTGATATGATGATCATTCTGTACAAATAGTTTGCTAAAATTTTATTCCTGAGTGATAAGGACTCTTGCAAAATCATGGCTATTTGTGTTCCAAATTTTCTTGGGTTTTGATATCTTTTTGGCATGATGTTTGGGGCAAGGGATGTCTCTAAATTGGTTCCAAAATCGCAGTAAACGATGGAAGATGGAGCTTCAAAGAATTTAGGACAGCATAGGTGATGTAGACTCAATAAAATTGAACTAACTTATGCAATTTCTTCTCTATATAATTAGGAGTTGTATTAATTTGGTTATGACCTGGATTTAGACTCCTAATTGTTGTGGAATATATCCTAAATAATTTAGGATTGTCCCAAATCAGATTACTAAATCAAATTGGCAAAGAAATAGGATTCTTGGCCCTAAAGATCTAATTCTAGTTAGACTAGGATTGTAAAAATTGAGGACAACAAGAATTAAATTTTCTAATAAAATTAAGAAGCCTAATTGGATTAGAATTCCTTGTGACTATTAATTTCTAATATGATTAAGAATCTTATTGAGAATAAAGGTCAAATTTAAATTCATAGTCCTAAAATGTTTAGGATTAATAAGTCTATGCTTAATTAAATTCCTAGTAAGACTAGGACTTCTAAATTAGCACAAGACTTATTATGAGATTAAGACATCAAATTATTTGGATTAATATCTTAAATGAGATATTATTGCCAAACAACATATAAGATCTTCAATTTGAATTAACATAAGTTTTATATGTTTGTTAAATGATTATGAATGTATGAGGATGGTTATGGACATAGACCATTATAATATCTTATGGATGGTTATGGTTGAATGCATTTGGTATTTATTTTATAAATAGGGAATGTGTGCCCCGCCTTTTCTTTTTTTTATTCTGGAGTTGTAAAATTCTCTTCTCATCTTACTCCACTCAAATGTAACTTAAGGTTTCTTTACATATATGTAATTAGAATTAACTAGATTAAATAAGGAAGAAAATTTTTCAATTCCCAAAATGAAGGACAAAGGCACCAAGGGGACATGAAGATTACAAGACTACAAGATATTGTGACATTTGTATGTAATCCTCTAGGATTTGATCGAACTAGTTTCCTTTGATGGCTCAAGGAAGCTAGATTAGATAAAGTCCATAATCATCCTATGTAGTTAACATGTGATAGATTTATTTTATGCGATAGTATAAATGCTATGCATGCCAAATTTGATGAGACCTAAATCACAAGATAAAAGCAACAACAAAATCCCTCATTAAAATATTGAGTCACATGCTTCACATGATTAAATAGCCTTCCACCATATAAGAAGATAACTAGGCTACCCTTTTAATTAAAGACTTGTTGAGTCACTCAATATCTAACTTTTACACAAGCACGTTTATGTTATTGGTGGGTCTTACTCAACTAAAATTGTGTGGTTTGGATGTGTCACACTTGACCATATGGTCTTAGAGGCAAGGCGAGGTGAAATGGATATGATGCATTTAGACAAGGAGTTGTCACCTAGCTAATATGGAAGTTGCATGGGGATGCTATTGATAAGCTATGATATCTACCTAATTAAGCTTATTGTGATTTGTTAAGTCACTCAAGGTTGCAATAAGTCGAAAAAGGTCTTAACCCACTAGAAATGCCTAGTAGAGATTTTCATATAATAGTGAGGGCTATTATTACGAAATATTAGTGGGAGAATCAATGTAAGATTTAATACCTTGTCTTAAATTGGTTAATAACATGAAAGACTAATACAAATACTTTTTCTATATTCATAGGTTGTTAAAATGGGTATAATAATAATCGCTACTTTGCTTGGCATACTTGATGACATTAGCCTAAAATGTTTGGACTGGTATATCACTTTCAAAAAGTTCTCAATAAATGGAAGGGTGCAATCTTGATAAGTAAATAGATAACTTTAAACATGATTTAGCTTAACCTTTCTACTACCAATCTTAAATGTTGAATAATAGATTCAAGATGTGAATCGCATTTATGTACTAACATAAGGGCTTTAAGGTAAAATAAAAGGCTTGGTAAAAATAAAGTAGTCCGAAGAATGGATAATAGTGCAAAAATTGCAGTAGTTTTTGTTGGGACTTGTGATCTTATTTTACCATCAAGCTTAGTGTTAAAGCTAAATGAGTGCTACTGTGTACCAGCATTAATTAGAAACATCATTTCAGTTTCATACCTAGCTAAGAATGATGATTTCGAATTTAGTATGAAGGGCAATTGTTGTATTGTTATTCTAAACGATATCGTTTATGGATTCGAAACATGTCATGGAGGACTTTATGTTATGGATCTTGATAGCCCAAAGCTCAATACTGATGTCAAGAAAGCTAGAAAAGATAATCCAAGTCAAACCTACATCAACATTATAGACTTGGTCATATCAATGGGACAAGGATAGCCAAGTTATATTAACAAGGTTATTTAGATCCATTTGATTATGAATCATATGGAACTTGTGAATGTTGTCTCCTGGGTAGGATGACTAAAACTCCCTTACTAGAAAGGATGAAAAAGTAAGTGTGCTTCTAAGGCTAATACATTTGGATATATGTGGACCCTTGAACACACCAGCTAGATGAGGTTATTCATATTTCATTGTGTTTATAGATGACCATTCTAGATTTGGTTTTGTGTACCAAATAAAGTACAAGTATGAAACTTTTGAAAAGTTCAAAAAGTTTAAGGTTAAGTTGAAAAACAAACTAGGAAGAGTATTTTCACTCTTAGACTAGATCGAGGAAGAGAATATCTTAGCTAGGAGTTTTTGGATTATTTGACGGAACATGGGATTTTATCACAATAAACTCTACCTGTAACTCCACAACATAATGGAGTGTCTATGAGGATAAATTGACCCTGTTGGACATGGTTTGTTCCATAATGAGTAGGGCAGTCTTTCTGATATCCTTTTAAGGATATACCATAAAAACTGTTGTTTACCTTCCTAACAAGGTTCCAACCAAATTAGTTGATAAGAAACCATATGAGATTTGGTATGGAAAAAGCCCAAACTTGTCTTATACAAGGATTTAGGGATGTACGGCTTGTGTGAAGCGTGCATCGTCTGATAAGCTTGGAGCTAGATCAGACAAATGCAAGTTTGTAGGGTATCTAAATAGGATACCATTGTTACAATCCCACCGAGTAAAAGGTGTTTATCTCGTAACATGCACCTTCCTGGAAAAATAGTTTTTACTTGAAAGGACTAATGGGAGTAAAATAATTCTTAAAGAGGTTTAAGAACCACAAACTAACATCTCTATGGAACCTGAGCTGATGGTTGAAGCATTGGATGCTCAAACTAGTGCTCAAGAAACACAAGTGCTTCATTGATCTATAAGACAAAGACAACTTTTAAAGAGATATAGATTTATGCTGGATAAAGATGCTCTGCCAATTAACAAAGAGCCTACTACTTATGATGAAGCAATATCTTATAGATGGATGCCATGCATGCCAACCAAGTATGGACTTTGGTTGACGCACTTAAAAGGGTAAAACCCATAAGAGAAAGACTGACATGGATAGTAATGTACAAATGTACAAGGCTAGGTTGGTTGCTAAAGGTTACAACCAAGCTGAAGATTATGAGGAAACCTTTTCACCTGCAGCCATGATTAAATTCATTCGGATTTTGCTTGCTATTGTTACATACCATGACTATGAGATATAGCAAATGGATGTAAAAACAACATTCCTTAATGGGAATTTGCAAGAAGAAGTGCGTATGACACAACATGAAGGTTTTACATCTAAAGAGAATCAACATAGAGTATGCAAACTCCAAAAGTGCACTTACAAGCTAAAGCAAGCATCTAGGAGCTAGAACATCAGATTTGATGAAACTATTAAACAATATGATTTTGTCAAGAATCCTGATGATCCATGTGTTTACAAGAAGGTAAATGGACAAACAGTTGTATTCTTAGTACTTTATGTTGATGACATACTACTAATAGGACATGATATATCAATGCTGCAGACTGTCAAGATCTAGCTATCCAAACAATTTTTTATGAAGGATTTGAGAAAAGCAACCTATATTCTAGGAATCAAAATCTATGGAGATAGATCAAAGAGGCTACTAGGATTATCTCAATCCACTTACATAGACAAGGTGCTAAAGAGGTTTAGCATGATTGAGTCCAAAAAAGGGACATTTACTTATGTCTCATGGCCTGCATCTCTCAAAAGATATGTGTCTACAGACTCAAGAAGAGAGGATGAGAATGGACAAAATACCATATGCTGAAGCAATTGGGTCCATCATGTATGCTATGTTATGTACTAGACCAAATCTGGCGTATGCTCTAAGTTTCATGAGCAAATACCAATTGAATCCAAATGAGTCATTAGATTGCTGTGAAAAATATCCTTAAGTACTTACGAAGAACTAAGGATGTTTTCTTAGTCTATGGAGGGGCTGAACTCCAAGTTAAAGGATATAGAGATGCTGCGTTCCAATCTGATAAGGATGCAGCAAATCGTAACGTAGGTTTATATTTACCTACAATGGCAAGCTATCAGTTGGAAATTTTCCAAGCAAGCAATGACTATAGGTTCTATAATTGAGGCTGAATACACCTCCACGTTTGAGGTAGCAAAAGAGGGAGTTTGGATCAAGAAGTTCATAACTGAACTTGGTGTGGTTCCTATCATTGTTGATCTTCTAACATTGTACTGTGACAACAATGGAGCCATTATACAAGCAAAGGAACCAAGGTCTCATTAACAGTCTAAATATGTATTGAGGCGTTATCACTTGATTAGGGAGATCATTAGGAGAGGTGATAATAATATAGAGAGAATACCCACGGAGAACAATTTAGTTGACCATCTCATTAAAGTTTTGTCCTAACAAAAACAAGATTGCCACTTAAAGAGCTTTAGTATTAGATACATGGGTGATTGGCTTTTGTGCTAGAGGGAGATTGTTAGTGTAAGCCCCACAAGCTAATTGATTTCATTCTTGTAAAACATTACATTAATTAGTCCATGAGTTTATATAATGTTAAATACATTTTGAATATTTTATATAATATATGAGATATTTCTTTATCCATGAATTTATTTATAAAGAGTTATGAGAGACTTATTGTGATACCCTAACTTTTATAGGCTTGTGACTAAGTATAGATGTAATAATATGGGCTAGAGGTAGTTTCGTCATTTTCTCTAATAAGCTTCCAAAAGAAAGTTTTATGATATTTTAAGGCTTAAATGGGTATAAGACTACATAAAATGATGTGTGCTGATGAAAACACGAAGAAAACTAGAAGTTTCAACAATTTTCATAACAAGGGTAAAATGGTCATTTTTCACCTCTTGTTAAAATTTTATGTTTTTATGAACCTGAGCATGTTTAGACCATTATGGATATTGTCCCAGTGTTAAAAGAGCAAAAAGATTGCATAAAAGATTGGAGGAGAATAAGTTAATTGGTGGAAGGGCATTTTCGTAATTTTATGGGAATGGATAAGTTGGCCTATAAATATCTGGAAATTTCTAGCACCTTTTTGAATTTCTAGCAGCTGGTCTTCTTCTTCTTCTTCTCCTCTCTCACATTTCTTCAAAACTTCATGGAAGTTTGATTTGAAGCTTGAGTGATTTTCTCTCTCTAGCTCTAGTTTTCACACCTTTGAACCCTTTTGACTAGAACATTTGAATTCTTTCATCCTCTCACTTTAAAACCCTCCAAAAATCTGGTTTTCACACTTTTTCTCACTAGTTGGACGTTCTAGAGAGAGAAAGAGAGAATTACACCATTTATTTGGAAGCAATTTGAAGGGAATTTGACTACAAAGGAGCCCTAGGGTAAGTGGTTAACTAAGCTCAATTTTTAGCTGTAGAAAATGGTTAGTAATTGGGATTTATGAGCTGTTTTATTGATTAGTATGTTCATTACTTTTTAGTGATTAAGATAGTGAACATAGATAGCCATTTAAAGTGGCAATTGAAAACTAGCTAAGAGATAGCTTTTAGAGTTCATAGTGTGTAAATTAATCTATTGTTTATGTTAATGTGATCCTAGGTTTTTAAGGAAGCACCATCATTACAATTGGATCATTACGGGAATTTGAATCCATTAAAAGTTCTACAATCAATTGGTGAGTGGACTACCTTCAAAACTGATTTTGGGAATATGATGGATTTAACAAAGTGTTTGAATGATTTTATACAATTTTTCATGAAAATGAATGCCTTGGGAACAAGCTTTTGAGAAAAGGTTTATGTTATGAAATGTGATTATTATGGATTTCTATGTGGCTGCATTATGTTGATATACATATATGCTTGAGTATAATGTTGTGTAATTATATTGACTCAGCTATGTGCGAGTAGGGAGTGCGCATAAGCCGAGGATGACCCGGTTATGTGCGAGTAGGGAGTGCGCATAACCCGGTGATGACCCAGCCATGTGCGAGTAGGGAGTGCGCGTGAGCTGGTGATGATGATGATGGGATGGTGTGATGATGATGATGGGTATATATATATATATATATATGTAAATATGTGTGTTATAAGAAATTGATGGATAATGGGTTATGGTTGTAATGCATGTGAAACTTGACATGTTAAACCTTGAGAAATTGTTATGTGTTTTCATGTTGGTTTGGACCTTTTGGCAGGGTGGTTTTTCCTTTGGAAGAAAGTTTTTGGCAGGGTGAGAATGATTCTCGCTGTAGCAAGAAACTCTCGGATTTGGAGGGGTACATTAGCCGAAAACTTGCTGCAGCGAGGATGCATTTTCGCTGTAGCGAGAATGACACTGTAGCTTCTCGCTGGAGCGAGAAACTTTCTGTTTTCTGGGTTACAATTTTGCTGCAGCGAAAAACTTTCTGTTTTGATCTCTTATCTTGTTCAATTGCTGCCCTATATTTCACTTTTTTACTACCATATGGGAGCATGGACTTCCAACATTAAGGATTAAAAGAGTTAAGTTTAAAATAAGGAGGTTTAGTGAGAAACCCTCGGCCAGTTGAGAAACCCTCGTGCGGTTAATAACTAAATTCCAACGTTGCTGCAACGATAATTCATTCTCGCTGCAGCTACGTTGCAGCGAGAATGCCTTTCCGCTGCAGTGAAGATTCGTTGTCGTATTTGACTGGCTTGTGTAATATTGAAGTTTTCATTCTTCAAATGGTTTGTTATATATGGGTCCTTGATTTTCAAATGATTAATGATTTAAGGGCTTGATGAGGGGTTTTCAATAAGAATAGAAATAAATTGCATTGTTTTGAAAAAGAATGCATCATGATTTCATTAAAGATTGCTTATGGTATGCTTTTTCCCTTCCTTGTTCACTCACTAGGCTTATACTCACCCTTTCAAATTCATGTTTTTAGATCACAAGGCAGCCGGTAACTAGGACGAGGTATCCTTGTAGACCTGTGTCCATCTTTTAGTAGGTGTCTCGGCATTCAGTAGCTGTACATTCATCCGAGTCCCTCCGCTGGAAGTCAAGTCTTCTTTTTGAGATGTATAGGCGAACCTAATGTATATTATTGGAATACATGTTGTAGACAATGTATGTATATAATAAATGAGAAATGCCAATACGAGTAGGCAATGTCTATTACTATTTTGATTTAAAGTTATAATTTGTGACTTAACGATATTTGATGGAATGATGAGTAGGATAAATCGATAGGCTTGCTTGGGCTTAATAGACTACGTTTATTGGGCCCTTGCACCGGTCATGGCCCGAAAATTTGGGTCGTGACACTTATGTAGATAAAGTCCTTAGAACATAATGACTTTGCAAAGAAATTATAAAGGTTATAATTATGAGATTCTTATGCATTAAAGTCTTATTCTTAAATACGTTTCCGTTCATTGTATGGTCAAGAAGAAGGACATTGACAATGCTCAAAGGTTGGTACATGCTAAGTCTCCTCACTTTAGAACTAAGCAATTGATCTCATAGGTTGAAGTATGCGAGATACTTGGGGATCGTATGTGGGTGCTTGTTAAGGAACAAGTTCACTGAAAGTGACCTGTTGTGAGAGTTCCATTTGATATTTCACTCAAGTGTTTATGGAAATACTCTCATGCATTAGTAATGTAAGTAACCTTTAGACTTGTGATACTATGAAACCTCAACCTCTATAGGCTTGTAAATAGGCATAGACACAATAACATAGGCCAGGGGTAGTTTCGTCATTTTCTCTAATAAGCTCCCAGAAGAAAGTTTTATGATATTTTAAGGTCTAAAAAGGCATAAGGTTGCATAAATGATGTGAAATGATGAAAACACGAAGAAAACTAGAAACGACAATAATTTTCACGGTAGGGGTAAAATGGTTATTTTTCACCTCGAGTTAGAATTTTACGTTTTTATGAACCCGAGCATGTCTAGACCATTATGGACCTTGTCCCAGTGTCAAAAGAAGAAAAAGAGTGCATAAAAGATTATAGGAGAATAAGCTAATTTGTGGAGGGGTAATTTGGTAATTTCAAGGCAATGGATAAGCTTGGGCTATAAATATCTTCTCCTTCCAATAGCTTCTTGAATTTCCAGCAGCTTGTCTTCTTCTTCTTCTTCCATCTCACGTTGCTTCCAACCTCCATGGAAGCTTGATATGGAGCTTGCATAATTTTCTCTCTCTAGCTCTAGTTTTCATACCTTTAAGCCCTTTTGACTAGAATCCTTGTATTCTTTCACTCTCTCACTTTAAAACCCTTGAAAAATCCTACTTCCATACTTTCTCTCACTAGCTAAGTGTTTAGAGAGAGAAAGAGAAAGAAAGCCCTATAATAAGCTTGGGAATTATTGGAAAGAATTTCAAAGTTACAAAGCTATCAAGGTGAGTAGTAAATTAGAATTGAGTTTTAAGTGTTGATAATGTTTAGTGATTGATTTGTGAGTTTATTGTTGAGATTGTGTATTGACTCTAATGTGATTAGGTAGTGAACATAGATAGCCATTTAAAATGGCAATTGAAAGCTAGTTAAGAGATAGCTTTTAGGGTTTATAGTGTGTGAATTAACATAATGCTGATGCTAATGTGATTATAGGTTCTAACGAAGCCCCATTACCCCAATTGGATCATTAAGGGAATTAGAGTCAACTAAAGGCTCAATAATAAATCGGTGAGTGGACTTGCATTTCAAACTTGTTTTGGGGAATGTGAATGATTTTATCCAACTTGTCTTTGAAAATGTACCTTGGGAAAAAGCCTTTGGTGAAGTGATTTTATATTGTGAAAATGTGCTATACAATGGGCTATGTGTTATCAAAATATGATAGTATGCATGATATGCATTGGGTGCTTTTTTGTATGTTAATGTGGACTCGGCTATGTGCGAGTGGGAGTGCACATAAGCCATTGTTAACCTGGCTATGTGCTAGTGGGAGTACCCATAAGCCGTTGCATATGAGATGATGATGAGGGAGGGTGTACATGACGATTGATATATATATATATATATATATATATATATATATATATACATATACATATATGGTATGTGGTTGTAATGCAAAAATGTGAGCATTTGAATTGTTGAAATTTGGGAGTTTGTATGTGTTACATGTCGCTTTTGTTATTTTAGTAGGATGGCTTTCATTTAAGGGGAAAAGGAAACTTTTTTCTTGATGTTCTGATTCTCGCTGCAACGAGAAACTCTCGGGTTTGGAGGGGTGGTGCTGGCCGAGAATCTCGCTACAGCAAGAATGTTACTGTAGCTTTTCGCTACAGCGAGAAACTTTCTGTTTTGAAACCTAGAATTTCGCTGCAACGAGATTGAATCTTGCTAAGCGAAAAACATTCTATTTTTCTCCTCATTTGGCTCGGCTTCTACCCTATTTTCTATTTCTTTGGTACCATAGTTGAGCATGGACTTCTAACATTAAGGAATAAATGAATTAAGTTTAAAATGAGGAGGTTTGGTGAGAAACCCTCGACCAGTTAAGAAACCCTCGGCTAGATGATAATTAAAGTCAAGTGTCGCTGCAGTGGAAAGGCATTCTCGCTGCAGCGTAGCGAGGACCCATTGTTTATTTGACTTGATTCGCATGAATGCTATTAAAGTTTTTACTCTCTAAAACCTTTGTTGAGCATAGACTCTTTTCATTAAATGATTTACTCATGTGGGGTTTACATGAGGGGTTTTAATAAGATCAAAAACAAATTGCATTGTTTTGAAAAAGAATGCATCATGATTTCGTTAAACATTCCTTATGGTATGCTTGTTCCCTTTCTTGTTCACTCACTAGGTTTATACTCACCGTTTTCAACTTCATGTTTTCAGATCACGAGGCAGCCGGTAACTAGGATGAGGTGTCTTTGTAGACTTATATCCATCTTTTGGTAGGTGTCTCGGCATTTAGTAGCTGTACATTCGTTTGAGTCCCTTCACTGGAAGTCGAGTATTCTTTCGTTGTGTATAGACAAACTTAATGTAAATTATTAAGATACATGTTGTAGATAATGTATATACACTTGTTTGGTATGCTAGTATGAGGTGGCAAATGTTTAATATTATCTTGACCCTAAGTTATGAAATGTGACTTAACAGTTTATGATGGAATGATGAACACGTCAAATTAATAGGCTTGCTTGGACTTAGTGGACTACGTCCATTGGCCCCATGCGCCGATCATGGCTCGAAATTTGGGTCGCGACAGATACCTAGTCATCTTGTATGAGAATTGTCATGTTTTGATTTCACCTTTACGAGTTTGAAGGTGACTAGATGCCTAAACAGGGTGCTTTTAGATGTGGCATGAAGCTTGCAAAGATGAATGAGTAGTCTAGAGAGGATTCATCACCCCAAGTGATTTGAGGGGAACACATCTCATTTGCTGTTGACTTATATTGACTAAAACTCCTTGGCCAAGGTAATCTTGATAGGTCAATATGAAAGCTGCAAGACTAATATGGATAAGTTAAAAAGTAGACACCGAGCCATGCTTTCCATCTATCTAGGATATATGATGAAAGGATCAAATTGCACTTGATACCATACACTAAAATGTTAGTCAAAACCATATTGACTCTCCTGACATTTGGATCGTTATGATGTATTGCTAGATACTGCTCATGATCTATAAATATATTTATAAATTCTTAATTGAATTAATTTATATTTATTGCCAATATGTTAGGTACCTAATGGGTCACACGCATAAGGTGAATTGTCGAAATTAATTTGAGTTCAATTGGATATGAACTAATTGATTTTATAGAGGTTTAATCCAATTAAATATTGGGCTAAATTAAATATGATTTGATGGAGTATAAAACGAAGGCCCGATCAGCCCAAGGCATTTTCTAATCCTTGTTGGATATGAAGTAGGTCATTTTACTCTATAAAAGAATACTTTGGCTGCCTCTTGAATGTACAGAAAAGTTCTGTTTTATTTTCTCATATGTTGAGATAGGATCACAGCCAAAAAGAAAGAAACACAAGGGAGCTCAAAATCAAGAGTTTGCTAGCACAAAATTTGGCTTAGGATTCACACATTCTTAGTGAAGAGATTTTAGGAAATCATTGTGTGGATCACCATTAAAGGTAGGACAATTGTGCTGCTATGGTTTGGTAAGTCTTAGCTGGTGTACAAAAGTCAAAAATGAAAAGCCAATGAGGACTCCACCAAAAAAAGCAAACATCATTTTTCAAGTATGTCAAAATCTTTCTCTTGTGGTTTTTATAAATCAATTTCAATTAAAGTGATCCATGGCTTAGGGGATTAAAATTTTGATAATATTTTACAGCGTATGATTACCTTAGCATGATTCGAATCCCCTTTAGCGAAGATGTTTCATGGATGACCCAAGTTGTCCTCAATGTCATCCGGACATCGAGTCAGCATCCCATATGTTGAGGGATTGTCTAGTAATCACTGCTCTTTGGTGCAGAATTTTCACACAAAGCTTACAAGGTGCGTTTTTTAATTCTTCCTTACCTGAGTGGTTGTCTTTGAACTTGAGTAGAAGTAAGTTATTAATTAATGGCATTCCTAAGAGTACGGTTTTTGGTGTTACTTTCTGCTTTAGCTAGAAATGGTGAAATCTTTTTCTATTTGAGAATAAGCTGATGATAATTGAGAATCGAATGTCACTTATTAATAGCTGGGCGGCTTAAATACATCAGGCTTGTGCTACTAAGGTGCCGAATATTATATCAACTCATTCCTTAAGTGAAGAGCGGCTTAAAAGGTGCCAACTTTCTGAACCAAATTGGATTGCGTTAAATGTAGATGGGGCGTTTGGAGCTTCTGTTGGTAAGTCAGCAGGTGGTGGTACATTACGAGACAGTCATGATATGTGGAACGGCGGGTTTTCACTCAAGGTAGGCAAGTGTACTGCTTATAGAGCGGAGTTATGGGGCGTCTACAAAGGCTTGTTATTGGCATGGGATTTGGGGTATAGGAAAATTGATCTTTAAATCGATAATAAAATGGTGGTTCATGCCCTCAAGAATCTGGTATCTCATCCTTGCTCAAATTTTGATCTCCTCCAATCAATTCAACATCTTTTTCTGTGTCAATAGGAGGCACTTCCACAACATGTTTATAGAGAAGGCAATCGAGTTGCAGATTTCATGGCTAATATTGGCTTTTCTAGTTTAGAAAAATTTACTATTTGCAGTAATTCTCCTAGTATTGTTTCAGAAGTATTACGTCATGATGTATTAGGACTTTGTGTTCCACGTATTATAAGAGCATAAATCTCATTTTCCTAAAAAAAAAAAGGTGCGTAGTATATTTTCATGTCTCATACACCTTTTCAGGCACCACTGAATTTGTGGAGTGACTTTGTCACTTATTTCATCATTTCAAGTAAAATTCGCTTTGCCAAAGAGCTAATATAACCTTCACTGCTAAAGGTTTCGTTTCCAACGTAAGAGAAAACGGAAAATTATAAAATATCATCTTATACATCAGTAATGAAATTTTATAATTCTATAAGTGCATTTTAGAATTATCACATATTCACTAAACTACGATTAAGAAGATACATAAACACGGACAGCTCAATAACCTCAAAGGCTTCAAATGAGATTTTGTTTTATATATTGAAATTAAGAAAATGTGACTTTTTTATTGAAGTTAATGAAGCAAGAGCAAATGAGGAAAGAAGAAATCATAAGTGGATATTATAAATTGGAAAAAATTGATTTTATATATACAAAAAAAAAGTGTTGAAGATTATTAAATACATATTATCATTAGTTGATTGAAAATAGAAGAAATAGTTTATGAGATATAATTGAGAATTATTAGCGTTGTGGGAATTAGGAAGTGATAAAAAATCTAGATTTATTAGGCATATAATTAGGGAAGTGAGAGAACGTATCATTTGATTAATTATCTTGACTTTTTACTTATTTTTAGTGAGAAATAAGATAAATAGTTGAGAATTAATCGGGCTTTGGAAATGAGAGAAAATAGATATTTGTTAGGCATGAGAGGATATGTAGATATTTTATTAATTATGTCAATTTTTATATATTTTTAATATAATTAATTATATAATTATAAAACTATAGGTCTATGAAAATTTGGAGCCTAAAGCAAAGGTCTTTGGTCATAAATTAATATATTTATTAATAAACACGTTACAATTATTTATTTTTCATGTGCTAAATTAAAAATTTTACCATCAATATAGAAGATAATACTCTAAATAGAAAACTTTAATACACATCTTGCTTCAAATAGGATGAGACAACTGAACTCACTGAAAGAACATGAAAAATATTAGTTCACTATTCTGATGTGAAAGCTGAACTCATAGAACAATATAAAAGAGAGTAAACCCACTCCACAAGACTGACTCAAACCAATATTAATTATTTTAATTATACAAGCATGCAATTACTATAGCACTGAAAAGACTGCAACCCAATTACTCTACTCTCTACGCACAAACTGACACTCTTGATACCATTTCAAGTCGTATAGAAATTCAGCAATTGGGAAATGGGGAGCCACAAATGCTAGCAACCTTCCGGGCGTTGGGAGAGTTGACAAGCTTTTGAAGATTAGGATCCTTGACATAGTTGCAGAGGCAAGGCCTCTGCTCCTTTAATTTACTGCAACAAAGGGGTGACGGAGGGGTGGAGGATGTGATGGCACTTGCACATGGGCTCAGCTGCAACGCATTGCAAGTTACACCCATCGACACTTGTGCTTTCCCAAGAAGCAGAACAAGCACAACACAGACGGCTGCAACATTGGCATATGACATTTTCATCCTTCGCAATACAAAATGTATTGAACAAAGATATAGAGAGCAAGAGGGAAAAGACGGAATATAAGTTAATAAGATGCGCTGCAATTGGGCAATGTTCTCTGCACAATTTATAGTGGGAGAGTGGCGAAAGGTGGATGGGAATTGTTCAGTATTTTATTTCAATTGAATCATGAAGCTTTCACTTTTTAAGAATCTATCATGATTTGTTGGAGGTTGGAGGCTTTGTCTATATTTCATGAGGGTTTTGCCACAACAAAGCTGGATGCGGCTGGTATATTAATTATAATGAAATTGTAGAGTTTGTGTGGGGCTGGCAGTACGTTAAACCGCCTTATTTCTTTCATCTTTTGCTGTGATGATCAATCAATTGCTCCTGGTAGTAGGCTAGGGACCTAGTTTTTCATTACATTCACTAATCGACTAAAGCATAATTTTCTTTTCTTTGTTTCTCTACTAGTATGTATTCTTTCTCAACTTGGATCGGAGAGGCATCATCACAACCTTGTGTGTGAGCAGTTTAGGCATCGAATATAACTTAATTTGTATCCTTTTGAGTAGGAACTTGTTTCTTAAATGATGGGAAATTGTAAATTCATGATTCAAGTTCTTCAATTTTTAGATTTTAATTGATAATGGAGGCTTGTCACCACCTTTTTGAAGGTTAAATTTTCATAGCTGGGATCAAAATTTTCAAGCTGTTTCTACCTACAAAATAGCGTGTTGTTCAAATGCATAGAACTCATTTGGTGCGAAAATTTTGAAAAAAAAAAATAAAAACAAAAACAAAACATTACAAGAAAAGTCATGAACTAATGATGTGAATATTTATTCAAAAGACAACATAATTCAGAATTGTTATCAGCATGCTAAAATGGGGCCAAAGTAAAATATTAAAACGTGCAAATAAGTTATAAAATAAATAATCATTAAGACTAATCATCTTATGCTTGATAATCATAGGTAAAGAATTTGAGGAATTTCTTTTGTCGCAGTATACCTTTCGGTGATGTGATGTGATGCGCAGCTCTATTTGCTTTTCTGCAATATTTGCTATTTCATGTCCCTTGTAAGCACATCATTCGCTTTTAGCCTCATATAATGGTCGATAAACTCACCTATATACGTATAAAATGGCATATTCAGAATAATTTAATTTTAAGAATGCAAACATAAATTTAAATTTAAAGAAGAAACTGTAAGGAATAATCATCCTTAATAAGGGTATTTTTAAAATAACCTTCAAAATAAATTGAACTGTTTTTAGTCATATTTAATCATGATTTGATAAAAATACCTTTGAAACTACTTTAAATAAATTAAACCATACATCTCAATTTCTATCCATATGTGCTTCTGATTTCTTTCTCTCAAAATCCAACTCTCTATAATTTTATCGTTTCTCTCTTCGACATTAGTCTACGATGCTCCCAATTTCTCTCTTCCCATGATTTCAAGATACCAAACGATGGTTTTGATGTACTTAGAGTGGGTGGCTATTTGAAAATTTTGATTTTTAAGTATTCTGGATGAAACTAAAATGGCAAAAATGATTATGTTTAAAATAACTTTTAATTGGATCAATTTGGGACGTAGATGTCAATAAACTTTAAAATTTGAAATTTATAAACTTAGGGTTTCAAAGGAAATTTTTTCAATTTTTGGTTGAAATAGATGTTTTAGATAAGAAAATTTATGTTTTGCTTTATGAAAATATGCTAGAAACACTTTAATCGGTGTCATATTGTCAAAAAAAAAAAAAGAAGAAATGAAGAGAGTTGAAAGGATTTGAAGTTTTGGTTTGTAAGTAACAACAACATTTTATGCATTAAAGTGTAACAAAATTTTTTTAAACATAACGTGTAACATGTTTTTGTACATAGCGTGTAACAACAATAATTTTTTTTTTCAACATGACATGTAACAACCTTCTTAATCATGACGTGTTATATATTTTTGTACATGACGTGTAACAATAATATTTTTTTAATCATGGTATGTAACATGTTTTTGTATATGATGTATAACAACAATTTTTTCTTTGTTCAACATAACTTGTAACGACCATTTTTAATCATGATGTGTAACAATAATATTTTTTCAACATGGCATGTAATATCATGTAATGACGTATAGCATCATTAAAGGTAATTTTGTTCAATTTAGTTAAAAATAGTCAAAATTATAAAGAAAGATATTTTTGAAAACATCTTATCTTTAATTTTTTTAATTGCCCCTAAATTTAAATGGTAAATATAATTAGTTTGCAAAACTGTTTTACTTTTCTTTTTTTTTTCTCATAAACTTTATTTCCAATGGGATCCAAAATTGTGGTCAAATAAGAAGCTCAACTTTTAATTATGGGAATGGCTGCTGGAGAAATATTGCCTCAACTTATATACGTGAAATTGAAGTGATTAGAGCATGCAGAGAAGTTACGCAGAAAATGGAAAGCGATTCTGTGTTTCATTTCTACTTAATAAAACTGGCAGACATGCTTTTGAGGGACAAAAAATGAAAGAAAGAAATTAAAGTTCACTGATAAGTACTGTATAACGTCGCATTAATTTGTTTCAGGTGGGTTTCCTTTCTTTCTCTCATTTCCCTGGATTCTGGGGGAGAGGCGCTTATAAGATTTAATTCTCGCAAAAATTGGGTAAAAAGATGTGAAGGGAGGCAAAGTAATCTCAAAGAGCCCCAAAATACCGCTAAAAATCTTATTAAAATGCAATAAGAAGAAGTTGGAGCAGGGATTAGGGGAAAGGCTCCTTGGCAATAAAACATGCAAGATACAATCATGGGATGCTCCCAATGATTTGGTTTGAATTAATGATTAGCCAACATCAGGCCTCTACTTTTACTTTGTAATCTTCCTAGAGTTGCTTTTTCTTCGGTAAGTGAACATTTTTCAAACTTTCACTATGCTCTAGTAATGATGGGCTTACGACCATCAAAAACAGTGGTATTCTCACACTTGTTCGTCAATGGTCAAAGATTTTATGTAGAAAGTTACCCTACGTTCGAGCTTTGGATGCGGAAACATTCTAATTCTCTACTTTAATTTAGATTGAATATAAAAGATGTAAAGAGAGGATAAGATAATGATTGCAGGACCATCCATTTTTAATATATAGTAATTGATATCCAATTAGATTGGCTTAACTTTTTTATCCTTGCTGAGATCCATGGGGATCAATATTGGATTTGGAGAGCGAATGCTTGAGTAAATCGCAACACAATAATCTCTCAAGATCAAGATTAATGAATGGGACAACAATATTAGAGTGGAAGACAAAAGTTCTTAATAAATTCTAGTCAAACAGAGCTTTAAATTCAAGTATCATATATATTGCGCCAGTTCCCCATAAATCAAATAATTAAACATTTATCAGTTCTTTAAGTATTATTATTGTGATTAACACTAAAATTGAGGGCGAAACCATAAATAAAATGATTAATAGAAGTTGAAAAAAGTGGTGGGAAAGGGACAAAAAAAGAAGAAAAGGAAGGGAGAAATTGTTTCTCCTTCTCACATTTTGACAAAAAGAAGAAAAATGAAAAGAAAGAAAAAAAATATTTAAGAGTAAAAACATAAAGAAATAATTAATTTAAGTTAAATGAGTTTTTCCTTTGCATTTTTGAAGAGATTAAGATTTAAATGAAAAGGAATGTGTAAATCTACCCATTTTCTTTTCATCTCTCCATTTCTCTTTTCCATGATGAATGAAAAGGAAGAAGGAAAAACCATTTTTCTCAATCCTTTTTCTTTCCTCTTCACTCTTATCGAACACTAATGTAAGAGATTTAGAAAATAAAAAGTTATGAGTTGTTTTGATAATTTCTCCCTTTGCTAAGGTGATAGGTCAAATACATATAGAAGATCATATAATGAACTACTCCTATCTTTCAAATTGAATACCCACTTTTCCCTTTTAGTCCCTTCCAAAACTTGGTTCGCTTTGCTTTTTTGAACATTTACAATTCCTACTTTTTCTATGTTTCATATTAATTTTTAATTTTTTTCTTACTTTTAGTATTAAAAAACACAATTTATTAATGTTATAATAAATTATTTAAAAAATATTAGTGTGTGCTTGTGTGTATGAAGGATTTCCTGATGATTTCAAATTTACAAAGGGCAACATCAATCCTAGAAAACTTGATTCATGGTGAATAAACATTGTCACTTCGTATATTTCTGTAATTGATAATGACGGCTCTATCAGTGCCATGTTTTAGCTATCACTTACTAGGGACCAAGTTCAAAAGCTCGTGGTACTTATCAATGATCATACAACAAGTCTTGATGATGATCCACCAACCTCAAATGTGCTTCTACAAAAACCTTTGCCTGTGTGTGTTTGTTGTGTGTATCAACTTAATAATGGCTGATATGATATCTTATCTTGTTTTCTTAAGTATGCAAAACACAATATTACATAAACATATTGTTAATGTATGTCCTAGAAGCCAATAGGATTGGATTAGAGATACACTTTATTTCTTGTATTTTGGATATTCTTTTATCTTTAATTAATAATATCGAGCTATTCACTTTATCTATAAGTCAATGCATGTGAAGTAGCTTATGTAACACCCCTAACTTTTGATATGAAATATGTGATGTGAGCTAAGTAAATTCAAGACTTAGATTAAATTTTTTTATGCATATGTCTAATGATTTGATAATAAACCTATGTGTATTTAGAGAATAATTTTTGAAACTTAAGGTTTATTTGAGGATTTTGATGATATGTTGTATATGCTAAGAGTATAGGAGTTTGTATTATGGCACTTAGGCAATTTTTGTGAAAATATGTGATGATTCTTGAAGTTTAATGGTTTAGATTGAATTTGATCATGTGTTTGAGGATAAATGTATGAGAAGTATGAGTTATAATAGTTACTTGAAGTATGATTTAAACAAGGAAGGAACTAGAGGGTTGAAATTCAAATTTTTGAAAGTTAGATGTGTTGGAAATATGCATACAAGGGACAAAGGCCCAACTTGATTTTTGAGCTCGATTGAAGCGGATTGGAGCTTTGAAACCACTCTTGACGTAAGATTAAGCATTTTTACTTATTTATTTTCTATTTATAACCTGGAAATCTATTTGCTCCAACTTTGGTGAATTTTTCCCTCTTGATTTTGCTAGAGATTTGAAGTTGAGATTTGAGTAATCCAACATCTAAAGGTAAGGATTTGAGCTTTTGAACCTAAGATTTGGAACCTAAGTTTTATAACTATGAAAGGTTAGAATAAATCCTATTTTGAAAAGTTGGAAAATTTCAAAAGCTAGGAAATTATTATTATTTTGATTTTTCAAACGGAAATTGAACCTATTGATGTATTGGGAAGTCAGAAAACAGTTGGAGCCTAAAAATGGAGCTTGGCAGTAGAAATGGCCTTCGACTGTCACTGTGAGTGGGTTTATTTATTTGAATAAAAGCATGTGATGCTTATCGTATTGTTAATGCACTACTATGGTGCTTGAATGGTGTATGTATGCCTAGATGAATATGCTTAAGCTAGAAAACTATGTGTACGTATATATGTTATATATGATGTGCATGTGTGCCATAGTGCAAGCCACATAGTGGCATACGTCTGAGCCTAAACTAAAAGGTCCACTGAGAATGAAGACGTTTAGGAGTAGCTTACTCAAAACGATTACTCTCTTGAAAATTATGGATAATTGACGCCTTGGAGAGTTAAGGGCATTTAAAACTATATTGAGCTGAGTAATGTCTGAAGCTCATTAAGTGTGATTTGTTATGTAAATGGTACATATGTGGTATCAAAGGGAAGATGGCCTTATTTGTAGAATTGTGTTCCATTCGATATTGAGAATTTGAACGTTGATTTGATTTAAGGTTGAGTAAAGTCCTATTCCCTGTGACTTTGTTCTATGCCTACATGTAACACCCAACCCTAAATTATCTGTGATATATCATTCACATGCTTTGGATAGCATGTTTGTATATTGAATTGTCTCGAAAAACAAGTTAAATGATTGTATTGCTTCTAATGGTACGGTTCAGTTAAATAAGTCTTGAACTAATTTAAACAGAGAATCGAGGATGAATTTGAGAAAAACTAAAACCCATGGATTGATTTAAAATGAGGATTCAGAGGTTGAGGTCCGATATGGAGTTAATCCGGACTTTAAGTATTCTAGGGGTAAAATGGTCATTTGCCACTTGGGGACAAAATGGGAATTTTTAGAAAAGAGTTTTTGGCCTCATTTAACTTATTGGAGTATGATTTGAGTGTTGGAGTATAATTTGAGGGTTTGGTAGTGAAAAAGTTTAATTTCGGTGATTTCTGGAGTGTATGGGCAAAATCGTAATTTTTCCACCCACGGACAAAATTTGAGATTTTGAGAGAATTTAGATCAAATTTGATAAATTGGAGAATGGTATGAGTATAAGGGATGAAAAATATGTCTATGGGCAATTTTTCAGTTTTTGGGGCAAAAATGTAATTTTTGACTTTTACAGGGGCAAAAGTGTAAATTTAAAAATTAACTCCACCAAGACTTTGGATAAGTCTGAGAATTTTA
>NC_030851.1:24342880-24362273 GCF_000208745.1 Theobroma cacao | reverse complement strand
TAAAAGATCGAAATAGGCTAACATCTCGTTTAGGCAAAATTTAGACATTTTGCACTTCATATCATGCATTAGTAGTATAAATTAGTTTATTTTGGTTTAGTACCAAAGTAGTAAACCTCTTAATTGTGCAATTTGTCAAGGTGGCGAATCCTCTGGCAAGGGCAAAGAAATCGCACTCGAGGAGTAATAGTTGGAGTACCCGAATTTAGTTTTCAGAAACTGTGAGTAAACTTATTATCGTCTTAATTATCTAGAGTAGTTTTATACAATTGTGTGATTTTATGAAAAATGGGTTTAAATGGTAAATTGCTATGTTTTAAGAGAAATTGTGATTTATTAAAATGATTTTATAAATTTTCTGGAAAATCGAATATTGGTTTTGAAAATAGAGTAATTGGAGACTGCCTGCTTGTATTGTAAATTTATGGTTTTAAATTGAATGGCTTATGACAATAAATGACCATGAATGGCTAAACTGATTTTGGTGTTAGAATTATTTGTACTGTGTATTTAGCCTTGAGAGGCTAAGTTGCGATAAATTGTCATGTCATGCAGAAAAAGATTTTATAAATCAAGTGGTAGATAAAAGATTAACTACTGTAGTGGTGGGGGGTTCCGTGGGCCAACCTATTAGAGGGGCACAGTAAACTCCTTTATATTCTCGCCTCGGTCGTAGAGGCGCGTAGGGTATCTCCTAAGGTGGGCTTTTTGAGTGCACTTCACGTGGACCATCGCGTGAGAGTGAGACTCAGCCAACGCCAAGGAACGACTATGTTTCAAAATAAAAATAAGATTTATGCGAAATATGAATTTTTAACAACCTTGGCGGGCTCGGTTGGATACCCTTGGTCCAGGTGTCACCGAGTACAGGATTTGGCATGAGCCAAGTTTTGAGTAATTCACGAGCCATATTGATAATTTGGTTGAAATGAATATTCGTGATGTGAAAATTTGCTAAAGTTAATTATTTTTTAATTGTCTCTATTTACTTGCCTTTAGATAGTTTAGATGGTATCTGTTTACTCACTGAGATTTTATAATCTCACCACCCTCAATTCCCCACATTTTAGGTTCGGGATAGCCGGTAGATAGCCGATTGCATCAAGGACTTCAGTTAGCCTTGCATTGTCAAAATTATAAGTTCACAGACTCGCATCTTATTGGTTAGTTGGGGGCCCACGTGTCATTGTAAAAGTAATTTTATACTTTAGTTATCTGATTTAAAATATGTATGAACATATTAAGCTTTTACACCATGTTTTTGGCGAGTTTCGGTATTATAGAAAAAAAATGACGAAAATGCCCTTGTGAGCCAAAAAATAATATTTTATTGTTTTGATTTGGAAACGACTTATGATTTTTTTGAAATGCAAGATTTAATAATTGTCGCTCACCGGGGAGATGCGAAAGCTGATGCTAAGCCTTGTGGGGTTTCGATCGGCATTCAGGGTAATGAGTGCCTATCGAGACGTCGCGGCTGTTGTCACGGGCTCGATGGGAGTTTCGGGTCGTGACACTACAGGTGGTAAGTAGGGATAATGGTATTAATCTCTCTTGTGATTCTGGCCTATTGAGCTTAGTGCCATCCGTTGAGTATCTTCGGATGATGACTTTGATTCTCGGCTAGTTGTTTTAGCACTGAGCGTGATCTGTTCTTCATCGAATGTTTTAACTTCGAGTGTGATTAGACCTTTGTCACGACCCAAATTTCGAGTCATGACTGGCTTATGGGCCCAATGGACATAGTCCACTAAACCCAAGCAAGCCTATCAATATGACCTGTTCCTCATTCCATCAAAAATGCTAAGTCACATTTCATAACTTTGAATCAAAATAATACTAAGCATTGCCAACTCATGGTGGCATACCAATCAAAGTGTACATATATTGTCTAAACATATATTTTAATAATTTACATTGATTTGTCTATACATAACAAAAGAGTACTAGACTTCCCACGGAGAGACCTAGGCAACGTACAGCTATTGAATGCCGAGATACCTACCAAAGAGACGAATCTACGAGGGCACCTCAACCTAGTTATCGACTGTCTCCTGATCTAAAGACATGAAGTTGAAAACGATGAGTATAAACCCAATGAGTGAACATAAGAAGGGAACAAGCAAACAAGAGGGAAAGTTTAAAGAAATCATAATGCATTTATTTTCAAAACAATGCAATTTAGTTTCATTCTTATTAAAACCCCTTGTTAAACCCTTAAATGATTAATCACTTGATAGTAATGATTCCATACATAACAAAGAATTTGAAGAATGAAAGCTTCAGTGGTATACAAGCTACTCATATCAAAGACGAGTTTTCGCTGCAGCGAAAAGGCATTCTCGCTGAATTTTCACTGTAGTAAATTTTGGCTCAAGTTATTAGTTGGATGACGGTTTCTCTTTAAAATTCCTCATTTCGAACTTAATTAAATAAACCCCTAAATGTTGGGAGTCCGTGATCAACTATGGTGTAGATGAAATGGAAAAATATGGAAAGAATCAGCAAGATAGCATACCGAGAAAAAAGTTTCTCGCTGTAGCGAGATTTAAGTGGCCTAAACAAAAAGTTTCTCGCTGCAGCGAGAGGCTCCAGCAAATTTCTTGCTGCAGTGAGGATGCATTCTCGCTGCAACGAGAACCAGGTCAGGCAAACCCCTCAAACCCGAGAGTTTCTCGCTGTAGCAAGAATCATTCTTGCTGCAGCGAGAAACAAGGCACCAAAGAAAAGTTTCCATTCTCTCAAGAAGAAGGCCATCCAACTGAAATGACAAAATCAACATAAAACACTTAAAAATTCCCAAAGTTCAACATGCCAAATTTTCACATGCATTACAACCATATACCATATTCATGAACTTTTATTTCATAACATATATATATACCAATATACATAGATAAACACCAATACCACCATTGTCTCACCTAGCTCATGTGCATCCCCCCACATCATGCACATAGCCGGAGTCATCGTGTGCATCCCCCCACATCGTGCATAGTTAGTACCATCGTGTGTATCCCCCCACATCATGCACACGGGCACTATCACTATCCATCTCCCTCACCACCGTCATCACCAGCATGTGCCTCCCCCCACATCGTGCACACGCACGATTATGATCATCACACAATGTCAGCTATCAATGCACAACATATATATATATATATACATATATATACATATATATATATACATATATACATATATATATATACATATATATATATACTATATATACATATATATATATACATATATACATATATACATATATATATATACATATATACATATANATATATATATATATATACATATATATACATATATATATATACATATATACATATATATATATACATATATATATATACATATATACATATATATATATACATATATACATATATACATATATATATATACATATATACATATATACATATATATATATACCAACATAATGTAGTAATATATGAATCCATAACAGCCACATATCACAACATAGAGACAATTTATCAAGGGCTTGTTCCCGAACGAGTTTTGAAGATAAAACAAATAAAACGCTTTAGGAATTCAATCAAACATAATTGTATGCATATCCCAAAACCTCTTTTTTTTTAATGCAAGCTCACTCACCGGTATTTTGTTGAACCTTTAGTCAACTCTAACTTCCCTAATGGTCCAAATGGGATGGTGGGGCTTCATTGGAACCTATCATCATGTTAACATCACAATTAATTCAATTCTAATACTTATAAATTCTAAAAGCTATCTCTTAACTAGCTTCCAATTGCCATCTAATTGGCTATCTATTTGCACTATCCTAATCACTCCAAAGTGAATGCACAACCTCAACTACAAGACACTCAAAAGTCTAAGCACTAATCATTCTCAACACTAAGAAAAGTTCAATTCTAATTCACTACTCACCTTGGTAGCTTTACAATTGAAATTCTTTCCAAAAACTTTCAAGCCCTTATTGAAACTCCCTCTTTCTCACTTTAAATGCCTAGCTAGTGAGAGAAGGTACGAAAGTAAGACTTATCAAGGGTTTTGAAGTGAGAGAGTGAAAAAGCACAAGGGTTCTATGCAAAAGTGCACAAAAGCTTGAAAATTTGAGCTATTTTAAGAGAGGTTATGGAGGTTTCATATCAAGCTTCCATGGAGGATGAAGAAATGTGAAAGGGAAGAAGGAAGGAGAAGAAGAAGCTACTGGAAATGTGAAAAGAAGCTGTTGGAAGCTGATATTTATAGCTCAAGCTTATCCAACTTCACTTAAATTACGAAAATGCCCTTAGCAAGTTAGTTTATTCTTCTCCAATCCTTTGTGCAATCTTTTCACTCTTTTGACACTGAGGCCAAGTCCACAGGGGTCTAAAAATACTCGAGTTTACGAAAACTTAAAATTTTGACCCAAGATGAAAAATGACCATTTTGTCATTACCTCGGGAATCATCATTATTTTTATTTCCTTCACCATTTTACTCGTTTTTCATCATTCATTTATACCTTAGGCCTACTTAGGCCATAATATTATTTAAAAACTTATTTTTAGGGGTTTACTAAGGAAATGACGAAACTACCCCTAGCCCGTGTTATTACGTCTATGCCTAGTTACGAGCCTACAGAGGTCGAGGTCTCACAACCTTCCACCTGTTGCTTTGACACACGCATGATTTGATGCTCCACTAATGGTTTAGCCCTGAGCATGATTTGACTCCATCAATTGGCCATTATGCGTGATTTGATTATGTCTAGGGAAGACCACTCTATAAGTATGATTTAAAATATGAGCAATATGATATAACCTTGGATTGGCAGAGATGAGTTTGAATTTGATACATTACCTTGGCAATTAGGGTGTGCCTATGGTGATCAACTTTTAAATGGCTTTAAGGATAAGCCTAATTTGATATGCACTATTTTTGGAGACATAGTGGCATATGTGTGGTTAGTGAGATTGTGAACTATCTTAAGGATGATTGATATGCCCTTTACATTGGAGATGTTTGATAGAACTCTTGGTTACATTTATAGTGCAATATACATATGTATATATTATCAGCTTTATATTTGATTTATCTACACTCATCACTAAGTATTAGATGACTCACCCATTTGTTATACCATGTGTAAATAAATAGGCCACTAGGTCATGCATGGCTAGTATTGTACTTTGGGTAGACAATTTTGGCATTTGATACGTCTCTTATTTGATGGGTCCACTCTGTTGAGTCTGTTATGCATTAGCTTCTACCTTTAGATTTTTGTTTTCTACCCATATGTGCTTGGGATATGTGTAGGCACGATGTTGCCACCAAAATCCTGTTGACAGGTGGGTTGTATGGGATGAACCCACTTGTTGACCAATGTGTGGCTTGTATATATTAATGTCGAACTCTAAATATGAGTGTATGTACCAAGGCATAACTTATGTGTGTATGAATTTTTGTTATATTATGATAATATTTGATATGAAAACCCTTGACTATATGTTATATGTTCTATTTTGATTTGAATTTCTAAGGCCTACTCAAGTCTCACAAGCCTTGTTTGCAGGACTCATACACCGGTCACAGCTCCCCAATTTGGGTCATGACAGTTTACTATTCACTTTTTGGATAAAGCCTTTAGAGAAACTTATGCTTTGTAAAGAGATTATAAAGAGCTACAATTATGAGACTTTTATGCATCAAAGCATATATCCTAAATGTTCTTAGGCATTGTATTATAGAGATGGGACATCTATAATGCTCAAAGGCCGGCACATGTTATGTTCCTCGTATTGGTGGGCAATTGATCTCATAGATTGATAGTATAGTGATACTTAGAACAAACATGTGAGTGCTTGTTCAAGCTACAATGTGAATCCCTACCTTGATGTAAGACAAATTAGGAAATCTTTATGCGAGCATGTAGATTTCATGTTTTGAACTTCGAATTTAGTTTTAACCCTTGAAAAGAATTCACTATCACATTAGTTGGCTATCACTATTGAAGCAAAAATTTTTCTAAGTTTGGAAAGGGTCAAAAAATGTGATTTTTATAAAACAATCTTTCGAAAATAAAAAATGGCGGTAATGGTTCTGTTAATATTTAGATAAAAAAATTATTTTTTTTCATAATTATTGGAGTACTTTGCTATGGTAAATCAAAGCCGCAAATTTAATTTTAGTTGAACTTTTTTTTATTTTGTTCTTGAATCCAAAATTTAAATTTTGATTGTTTTGGAATTTGATTTTTTTTATATTTATATTGAATCCAAATGGAAGGTGTTTCCTTATTTACATTAATATCTTATAAATGGAGAGTAAAAAGGAAAAAAATAAAAATAAGCAGGGAAGGTTTTTTATAGGCAATCTATCTCAAAAACTGCATTCTGTCTCAAATGTATCAATGCATGTTCATAATCTATCGATACATATAGCCTAGAAAGGGTTTCTGATGAACATGTGTCAATACAAATTCATAATATATCGATACAATTTTTCCAAAATCAAATATATTGATATATGTCCTAAATATATCAATACATTTCATTGTTTTTAAAAAAATAAAAGAGGTAGGGTAAAAAGGTATTTTCACATCCCATAATATAAATAAGACCCCTATGCCAAGGGTTTTTCATTCTAAGCCACTTTTTGTTAGGTTTTCAGTAACTCTGAGCTCTCTAAAACCCATTTGCAATCGAGATCATTATTTTGGAATATTAAAAGCTTGGTTTTGGGTTTTTTAAACAAAAGTGAGATCTTCCAACTTATAAATCTTGATTTATGAAATTTCCATCACTAAAAATATTATTTTTATACCTTGATTTTTTGTTGAGTACTAACCTCAAAGATTTTGTGTTTTTCCTTAGCATCAAAGCTCACTTAAGGTAAAGAGGAAGGATTTATGGGTTCTAAGCATTTATTTGATTAGGTAGCAGTGAGTTTGTTAGTTTTATCTTTCTTTGAAATAACAAAATTGACTGAACTAAATTGTCACAGCCTAATTTTCGAACCATCACTGGCACATGGGCCTAATGGGCAGAACCCACTAAGCCCAAGCAAGCCTTTCTATGTAAACAAGTTCATACTTTCTTCAAACATTCCTAAAGCCATGTTTTGTAATTTTCCACTATAAGTACTATAATAACATACTATGACAACCAAGAATTTACATTTGTAGTATCCAAAATAAGGTCGTACAGTTGCCATCTCATAATGGCATCATCAAATCCAAATTATACATATATTGTTTATAGCATAACTTTTAGAGATTTACATCACGTGTATATGTACACATGCAATAGAGACGACCAGCGAAGTGACTTGGACGAGGGTACGGCTACTGAATGCAAAGATACTTACCAAAGGGTGAATACAAACGAACAGCTTATTCTAGGTTCCAACTACCTTTGAATATGAAAACATGAAGTTTTAAAGAGTGAGTATAAACTCAATGAGTGAACATAAGAAGGGAACAAGCAAACGATACGAAGAGATTTTGAAAACATGATGCACTTTAGTTACAAACAATGTAATTTAGTTTAATTTCTTGTAAAGCCTCTTAATTCAACCCTTGATTATTTAAATCCATAGCATTGAAAATCCATGACAACCCATGAAGTTGAAAAGAATGAAAAATTTCAGCAAATATCTACGTAAGACAAGCAAAATAGAGAATGAATTTTCGCTACGGTGAAATTCGGACCAAAATCTCGAACCACCCAAGAGTTTCTCATTACAACGAGAATGCATTCTTGCTGTAGCAAAAACAGAGCCAGTGCACACCCTCCCCCAACCTGAGATTTTCTTGCTGCAGAGATTCATTTTCGCTGTAGCGAGAATCTGACCAGATGAAGTTAGGGGAAATTTTCATTGCTATATAAATCCAATCTTGTTGCAATGAAAATCAGCTTAAACACATTTGATAATAATCAAGTTTCAACAGTCAATGCAATCACATATTAATTCCAAGCCTCTCTATATAGTAAATATATATATAAGCATATACACCACCACCGCCTCACCCAACTCATGTGCACTCCCACACCGCACATAGCCAGAGTCACCGTGTGCATCCTCCACATCGTGCACAGCTAATACCATTGTGTGCATCCCCCACATCGCGCACAGGCAATATCATCATCCACACTCCCGCACCCGTTATCACCTGCATGTGCTCCCCCACATCGCGCACATGCACATTTATATTTATTACACAATATTACCTCTCAATGCACAACATATATATGTTTATATCAACATAATAAAGGAGTACATGGATTCATCATAGTCACATTTCAGAACACAACACAAAAAAACCATTTCATCAAGGGCTTGTTCCCGTGTGCATTTTGAAGAAAAATCAATTAAAATATTTCAAGTGATTCATCCAAACATATATACATTTACCCAAAACATTTTAATGCAAGTTCACTCACTTGTTTTTGTTGATGCTTTTGGATTGACTCCAACTTCGACTAATGCTTCTGGTGAAGGTGTGGGGCTTCGTTGGAACCTACCACACACAATAATATCACAACCAACTCAATTTACATAAATTTTACTCTAAAAGCTATTTTTTAATTCAAACTTTACTGGTTATTCCTAACTAAATTCTAATTACCATTTGACTAGCTATCTATTCTCCCTACTCTAGTAACACTAGAAATAAATAAACAAACCTCAAAAAATAAAACAACTCATAACTTCAATTACTAGCCATTACAACAACCTAACATTAATCCTAATTCATTACTCACCTTAGTAGATTTGTAGTTGAATTCTTTCTTAAGAGTTCTCAAGCTGTTATGGATAGTCTTTCTCTCTCTCTTTAAAATGTCTACCTAGTGAGAGAAAGTATTGAGGAAAGACTTTTGAAGGTTCTTGAAGTGTAGAAGTGAAAGAGCATGAAAAATCTTATGACAAGGTATATAAAAACATAAGTTTTGGGGTTACCATGAGAAAATTTATGAAGGTGTCAAAGCAAGCTTCCATGGAAGATGAGAAAACATGAGAAGGGGAGAAGAGATGGAAGGAAGAAGAAGAAGCTACTGGAAATTAGATATTTATATATAAAGTTTATCCAAGTTTTACTTAATTTACAAAAATGCCCTTAACAAGGTGGCTTTATCTTCCTCTTATACTTTGTGCAATCTTTTTACTCTTTTGACACTAAGACAAAGTCCATAATAGTCTAGAAATACTCGGGTTCACAAAAACTTAAAAATTTCGACTCGAGATGAAAAATGACCATTTAACCCCTACTATGGAAATTATTATTATTTCTATTTTCTTTGTTTATTTATCATTATATACATCATTCATTTATTCCTTAGGCCTACTTAGGCCTTAATAATATTAGGAAACCTATTTATAAGGGCTCACCAAGAAAATAAAGAAAGTACCCCTAGTCCATGTTATCGCGTCTACTTCTAGCTACATGTTTATAAAGGTGAGGCCTCACATAAATATGCTTTGAAAATGAATGAAAGATGATTTTAAAAATGAACAAAATCCTCAAAGATGTTTTGAAGATGATCTTAAAAAGAGAGATATCTTGAAATGCTAAGATTGATTAAATATGCTTTGAAAGTGATGATAATGCTCTTGAACTTAAAGATATGCTTCTATGTTTTTCCAAAGATTCCTTGTTTTCAAGCTCAAAGTGCTAGCCTAAAAATTTAATTCTCAAAAGTAAAGATTTGATTCTTAAATGACAAGAAAGCAAAATTTATTTCCTTATCACAGGAAGAATCATTTATGAAGATAGGAGAAGTTAGTTTTTAGCAAACAAAAATAGTGAAAAATTGATTCTTAGAGAAAAAGAAGTCAATTTTTGGAAAAACAAAAGCTACTGAAATTGAGAAAGATAAACACTTTAGAGAGCAAGAATTGATTCTAAGAGAATAGAATACAGAAGGCGAAAATGAAAGAAGAAATAATCGATTCTCCAGTTAGTAGAAATTGGTTCTGAGTGAAAATGAACCAAAGAGTGCAGGTCTGAAGACAAAGAATCGATTCTACATGGAGAATATATCGATTCTTGAATAACTAAAAGCAAGAATCAGAACCTTGGTGACCAAAAAAGAGATGGTGTAAATGGATAAGATTGGAGTGCCAAGAATCAAGCTAAAATTCAAATTTTGGTGCTAGTCAACAGTGAAGAATCAACAACTTGAGGTAGAAGAATCGATTCTCTAAAAAATCAAAAGTGTCACTTTAGAATCAAGTTGTGGAAAAATAGACATACTAGAAAAGAAGAATCGATTCTTTAAAAACAGAAAGTTCCCAAGTTTATGAAGAACCGACATCTTAGAAATAAAAAAGAATCGATTCTTCAGAGAAAAAAAGTTCCAAACCTTATGAAGAATTAATAACTCATGATCAAAGAATCGCTTCTCTATATGTGATAGAAATGTGCAAACTAGCTGAAATGTACAAAAACTTATTCCAAATTCACTCCAACGAGTAAGAAATCATAAGGCCTGTAAACATCCACTTTGAGGACATTAAAGTTGTGATTTTGAGCGATCTTGAACAATTCTGAGAATAATTTGACGTGCCAAAAAGAGGGAAAACAAGCAATAGAGCAAATCAGAAAAATCTTATCCTTGAGAAAAAGCAAAACCTAAAAATCACATTTTTATCCTTTAGCTGATACTCTTTGAGCCTAAAACTCCTTTTAGTTTTCATCTCTCTTGAGAAAGCTCTCATCTTTCTAAGCCTAAACATCTTATTAGCTTTCATAGAGGTTTTAAGTTGATTCTTTTTAAAAATCCACTATTATATTGGTTATACCTCAAAGGGAAAGGCAGAGAGATTTTGCCTTATCCTTTCGTGACACCCAGTACACTCATATTATGAAACCTCGACCTCCATTGACCCGTAACTAGAAGTAGATGCGATAACACTAACCAAGGGTAATTTCGTCATTTCTCATGGTGAGCTCCTGGAAGTAATTTTCTAATGTTATTAAGGTCTAAGTAATCCTAAGGAATAAATGAATGATGCTAAAATAAATGAAGAAGATAGAAACACTGATAATTTCCATAGTATGGGTAAACTGGTCATTTTGCATCTCGGGTCTAAATTTTTACGTTTTCATGAACCAGAGTATTTTTAGACTCTTATAGACTTTATCTTAATGTCAAAAGAGTAAAAAGGTTGCACCAAGGATGGGAGGAAGACAAAGTGAACTTTTTAAGGGCATTTTGGTAATTTATATGAGGAATTGGATAAACTTTAGATATAAATATCTAAGTTCCAGCAACTTCTAGTAGCTTCTTTTTCCTTCCATTTCTTCTCTCCATTTCATGTTTTCTTCATCCTCCATGGGAAGAAAACCATGATTCCTCCATAGCCTTCTCATAAAAAGCCCAAATTTCAAGTTTTGCCCACTTCTTCATAGGGTTTTTTCATGCTCTTCCACTTTTACACCTCAACAGCCTTCAAAAGTCTTTCTTTAGTACATTCACTCACTAGTTGGACATGTAGAGAGAGAGAGTGAGTGATTTCCTTTATTAGCTTGAAGAATTTTGAAAGAGGATTCCACTACAAAGACCATCAAGGTGAGTATGAGTTAGGGTTAATCTCTTTAGTTGTTGGTAATGTCTAGTAATTAGATTTGTGAGTATTTTATTGTTAAGGGTGTTTATTCAATTTTAGTGTGACTAGAGTAGTGCAAATAATAGCCATTTAATAGTAGTTGGAAGCTAGTTAGGGTTGACTAGTAGAACTTGATTTAGGAAATAGCTTTTGGAATGGTATTAATGTCAAGTTGGGTTGATGGCGATATTGTTGTGTGTGATAGGTTCCAACGGAACCCCACACCTCCATTCGGAACATTAGTTGAAGTTAGAGCCTACCAAAACATCAAGAAAGACTGGTGAGTGAACTTGCATTTCAAAATCTTTTGGGAAGTGCCTACATGTTTAAATAAATCATCTGAAAGTTTCATTTGTTTTTGCTTTAAAAATATATTTGGGGAACAAGCCCTTGATGAAATGTTTCTATCTTGTGAAATGTGCAATATGAATAGTTCATGCGTTCTCACATTATATTGATATGTATATTATGCTTTGGATGCTCATTTTGTGTGATAATGAGGACCCAGCTATGTGCGGTGTAGGAGTACACATGAGCTGATGATGACCCAGCTATGTGCGGTGTGGGAGTGCACATGAGCTAATGATGATGATATTGCATTGTGCGTGTAGGGAGTGCACATGAGCTGAATGTGGCAGGATGGTATGCATGATGATATATGTATATATATGTTATAGAAAGTTTATGAAAATAATTGTGATTGTGTTGTATGTTGGCATTGTTAATTGCTCCCAAATTGCTTTTCATTTCAGCAAGAAAATGGCTTTTTGATGTAACAATACCCCTTTTAACTAAATTGCTCTGTTTCTCGCTGCAGTGAGAAACTCTCAAGTTAGGGGGGGTTACACTGGCCCGGTTCTCTCTGCAACAAGAAATTTCCTGAAGTTTCTCGTTGCAGCGAGATTCATTCTTGCTGTAGTGAGAAACTCTCGGGTGGTTCCAAAATTCTAGTGCAGTGCTTTCATTTTGACAAAGATTTTGACCACCTTTCGATCAGAACTAGGCAAAGTGGTAAACATAAAGTTATAGCCCAGCCTCTTAGATTTCTAATGACCTAAAAATCATGTCAATTGGACTTCTGTAGTGGGAGATATACTTGAAAAACCAAAACATATGCAAACCAAGAATGCCTTTTCACTGCAGCGAGAAAACCCTCTGTTTGCTTGTCTTGCTTGGTCATTGCTGAAAATTTCATTCTATTCAACTTCATGGTTTATCATGGATCTTGTAACATCAAGGGATTAAACATTCAAAGTTTGGAATGAGGGGTTTTAACCAAAAATTAGACTAAATTGCATGGTTTTATCGTAAGTGCAACATGTTTTCTAAAACATTCCTTATCATTGCTTGTTCCCTTCTTATGTTCACTCACTGAGTTTACACTCACTCTTTTAAAATTGCATGTTTTCAGATCAGTAGCTAGTTAAGACCAGGATTAGGGAGACCACTCATATTCACTCCTTGGTAGGTATATGGCATTCGGTAGTTGTGCCTTCACCCAAGTCACTCCGCTGGTCGTCAAGAATTTTGCATGTGAATTTACACTTGATGTAAATCGCTAAGATTTAGGTTACAAACAATAGATGTATATATGTGCTATGATGATGCCATTCTGAGATGGTAATGAATGATAGTATTTTGGATTAGTACAAATATAAATATTTGGTTGCCTTGTTTATTATCGAAATACGTATAGTTGAGAATAAAGATTTGTGCTTAGAAATGATGGTGGGAATGATGAAATAGAATTTCATAAATAGACTTGCTTGGCCTTAGTGGGCTGTGCCCATTGGGCCCTTGCGCTAGTCATGGCCTAGAAATTGGGCTGTGACACCTTTAAAAGGTTGTATCTTGTGTAAAAGTTATGGTTGAACTTGAAAAAGGCAGCGCTTTGGTTGAAATTACGTCTCATCTTATGAAAAAGCAGGTTGCGAAGGTCACGCCTGACCGTGTTAAAAGGCATGTTGTAAGGGTTACGCTTGACCTTGTTGAAAAGGCAAGTTGATAGTGGATTCGAACTCTTTGTGCTATCAAGAGAGAGGATGGAAGCATTGAAAGGCTGAACTTTATAAAAATCCAATTGAGTTCTCTTTATCTTTTTACACTTTGCTTTCTTAGTTCATACTTTATTTCTACTACTTTATTTTTCATATTTCTACTGCATTTGCAAGTTCTATTAAAAAAGGGGAATTTTTAATTCTTCACCCTTACTTTTGGTTACTTTACTTTAAGTTTATCTTCCTAACATTTGGTATCAGAGTAAGTTCTCAAGTTTTGCAAGTTTAACAACCTTTGAGAGATCCTTAAGAAAATCTTAAAGTTACAAAGATGGCATCCACAAGCGTCATTGGTAAAGGACAATCAATAATGAGACCACCTTTGTTCACCGGTGAAAATTATCCATTTTGGAGGATGAGGTTTAAGAAGTTTATTCAATATATTGATTTGGATTTATGGTCTTTTGATTCTTAATAAAAAAAATAATCTCAAAATGATTTTATCATTATGACTTAGTATTGATTATCATATATACAAGGCTATACTTAAGGATAAATAATTTAGAACAATTCTAAAATAAAATGAGATGTGATGTAAATATAAATATATAAGCTAAGCATCTCGTGCTAGCAAAATATAAATCTATGTTTCCCAAACATAAAATAAAATATTTGGCCTTAAGCCAAAAACTAAAGCATCTCATCTTAGCAATTATGCCATGATAACATGTTTTAAAATTATTTATTGTTCCACAATCTAATCTAGGCTGACAAGCTTGATCACCATCAAATGAGGTTGTCACCTTCATGGTCTTATTCTTCACTACTCTTTGTTATTAGTTCTTTCAATATGTCATACATATTAAAACCATTAAAACCATTATATCTCATACACATACCAAGTAGTGAAAAATAAATCATCATATAATTCATACCTGAAGTGGAAGTTTTATTTTGTTTCTTCCCTTTGATGGATTCAAGATAATCATTGTAATTGTGCCTCCAGTGCTTTAGTTTGCCACATAAATGGCATTTGTCATTATCCTTGTCCTTTTTCACTCTTCTAGTAGGCCTCATACATTTTGAAGTTGATGCCTTTTCACCCTTATTTTTCTTAGAATTTTTTTTTTTTTTCATTTTTCTTAAAAGAGACAAAATGAACTAAAGGCTTCTCCTTCACAATAGTATTGTCAGCCTATGTGAGCATATTTAATAAGCCCAATAAAGTTACCTCAATCTTGTTCATGTTGAAATGCAACACAAACTATGAATAGCTCTCTAGCAGTGAAAAGAGTACAAGGTCTATGCTTAAATCATGATCCATAACTCAACCCAACTGTTCAAGTTGAGTGATATATCCTATCATTTTAAGCACATAAGGCCTTACTAAGCTTCTCTCAGGCATCTTTCATCTAAACAATTCCTTTGAAATGCTGAACCTCTCTATGCGACTTTTCCTTATCTAACATTTTTATAAGGATTAGAATAATATCCTAGGCATTCATAACTTTATGATGTTTTTGAAGATCTGGAGCCATACTAGCCAACATCACCATCTGGCTTGATCGAGATCATCCATATAAACTCTATAGGCCTCCTTTTCCTCATTTATAACACCATCACTAAATTCCTCAAGAACATGACCATCTAGGACATAAGCCTTTTTTTCTTGATTCAAATAATCCTGATATTGCAAAACTAGTTAATAAAATTTAGTCCTGTCACTTTGTTTGCATCAATTATGCTTCTAAGTGAAAAACTATTCACCATGTTCGATTTATCTCATATACAAACCAACATATATAAAGCTTAGTCATTAACGCAAATTATGTAATCCTAAAGACAAGGTTTTAGAATCTTATATGATTATTCTTAATATTTTGTCAAAAATAATTGTAGTACCCCATACCTTGATATGGTGGCTAACAATGCTAGTTTTATGATATTATATTTATTTTATGTTTTTATAGGAGTAGGATCAAAAATAATTTCAATTGATGAAGAAAGGTGCACAATGGACTGTTGCTTTATTTGCATAAGTTTTAGGTTTTCAAGTATATCTCCCACTAAACAAGTTCAAATGACATGATTTTTAGACCATTAGAAAGATAAGAGGCAGGGCTACAACTTTGGTGTTTATCACTTTGCCCAGTTCTGGTGGGAAAGTGGTCAAAATCATTGTTGAATTGAAAGTACTACGCTAGAGGAACAGAATTTGGTAAAACCTTTGAGCGCTGTGGCACTAGAAATTGAGAGCCGCAGCCCTCACCGTATTTCCACAAATAACAAGTTTATGGGATTTTTGAAGCTAGGGCTTTTGGGGGCTATTTAAGGGACCTCTTTAAGAGGATTTTGGACCTTTTCCCAGTGTCAAAAAGTAAAAGATTGCACAAAAAAAAAGAGGAAGACAAGTGGCCTTGTTAAGGGCATTATTGTAATTGCACAAAAAATTAGATAAGCTTTAACTATAAAGATCTCATCTTTTCCAGCAGCTTTTACAATTCTCTAGCAACTTTTTCTTCTTCCTCCTCCCATCTCACGTTTCTCTCCTCTTCCATGAAAGCTTCTCTCAAGCTTCCCTCACTCTCTCAAACTAACCTTAATTTTCATGCTTTACACAAAATGTTGTAGGGTTTTTCATACTCTTTTACTCCTTCACCTTAAACAAACCCTTAAAAGTCTTTCTTCAATACTTTCTCTCACCAGCTGAACTTTGTAGAGAGAGAAAGAGAGGTTTCATGTTAGCTTGAGGACTATTGAGAAGAAATTTCATTATAATCACCAAGGTGAGTGATGAATTAGGACTAGTTTTAAGTTGTTGATGATGGCTAGTAATTAGAGTTATGAGTTGTGTTATTTGCTGAAATTGTTAATCTATTTCTAGTGTTACTAAAGTAGAGAAACGAAATAGCAAATCAAATGGTAATTGGAAGATAGATGGGAAAGGCTATTGAAGCTTGATTTGGGAACCAGCTTTTGGAGTGATATTCATGTAAATTGGATTGGCTGTGATGTTTTATGCGTGGTAGGTTCCAACAAGGCCCCTCGGCCCCATTTGGACCATTAGGGAGGTTAGAGTCGATTAAAGGTTCAACAAATACCAGTGAGTGAACTTGCATTTCAAAATGTTTTTGGGAAATGTTTACGTGTTTCAATGAATCATTTGGGAATTTTATCGGTTTTTGCTTCAAAATTTCCTAGGAACAAGCCCTTGATAAAATGTTTAATGTTGTGAAATGTGAAATGTGAAAAAGGATGAATCCATATGTTTTTGTATAATGTTGATATATATATATATATATATATATACTATGTCATAAATGGTACCATTGTGTGACAAATGCAACCGTGCATGTGCGGGGTAAGTGTGCACTTGCTGGTGATGACGGTGGTGAGGGAGATGGATGGTGATACTGTTCGGCTATATGCACGATGTGGTGGGATGCACATGAGCTGGGTGAGATGGGATGTCCGGCTATGTGCACGATGTGGTGGGATGCACATGAGATGGGTGAGATGGGATGTCCGACTATGTGTACGATGTGGTGGGATGCACATGAGCTGGGTGAGATGCACATGATGAATCTTGAAAATTTGCCATTAGTTGCAAATTGATTTTATTGCAACGAAAAACATTCTGTTTATACTACCTTACTTGGATAATTGCTAGAAATTTCCCTTCTTTCCAATTTCATGCTGAATACGATTCCTTCATCATTAAATGATTTTACAACCAAGGGTTTAATGGAGGGATTTTAATAAGAACTTGAACTAAATGGCATTGTTTTTAAATAAGTGAATCATGCTTTCTAAACCATTCCTTGTCACTGCTTGTTCCCTTCCTATGTTCACTCACTGGGTTTATACTCACATTTTTAACCTTCATGTTTTAGGTTCTCTGAGTTAAAGGTGACTGGATCCTAAGACGAGGTGCTCCTCCCTATCCATTGCTCGGTAGGTTTGTCATGATACTAAGTGTTAGTACCCACACCCATAGTCACTCCACTGATGGTCAGAGTCTTTGAATGTGTACATGTAAACTGCTAAGAATCGTTTGGCAAACTATTTATGTATATTCTGATTAATGAATACCATTATGAGTATATACTTGGATTTTATGAATTGATTTCAATGAAATTATTTGAACATTATGATTTATAGATCTTAAAAAGCAAGTATGAAAGATACATGGACTAATGTACAAGTTCATACAAAAAGGCTTGCTAGAGCCTAGTGGGCTATGCCTATTGGGTCCTTGCGTCGATCATGGTCCGAAAATTAGGCTGTGACAATAATAGCCTTCCTCTAATATTTCAAGAAATTTAACCTTTAAATTTCTTATTAAATTAAGACCCCTTTCATCCCATTATGACCTTGAGTGACTGAACAAGCCATAAAGACACTAATTAGGTAGGTAACTTAGCTTACCAATTTTATCTTGTACAACTCTTAAATCAGTTAGGTAACAACTCCTTGTCTAAATGCATCATATACATTGTGCTTAACTATGCCTCTAATACTATGAGGTCATGTGTGACACATCCAAACAATATAGTACTAGTTGAGTAAAACCCATCTATACCTCAAACGTACTCGTGCAAAAGTTTTACCATGTATGACTCAACAAGCCTCCAATTAAAAGAGCAACTTGATTATCTTATTATATGGTGTAAAGCAACCTTTTTGACTCAATATATTAATGGGGATTTTATTTATTAATTCATTAATTAAGGTCTCATTGCTTTGACATTGTTGACATTTATCATATTTCACATACATCGTATGTCACGACCTGGAACTCTCATCGAGCTCGTGACAACCGTCGCGAAGCCTCGACAGACATTCTTCACCCCGAATGCCGATCGAAACCTCGTAAGGCTTTCCTATTAGCTTTCACACTTCCCCGGTGAGCAAAAGTTATTAAATATCATAATTCGAAGGATTACGAGTCATTTTCAAATCAGAACATAACATATTGTTTTCTAGCTCACAAGGGCATTTTCGTCAAAAATCTCAAAACTTGCTAAAAATGTAGTAGGTAAGCAAAAAATATATATTTAGTGATTTAAAAACAAATTAAGTATCTAAAATGTTCATTTGAAGTGAAAATTTGACCATTCGAATAAAATAAAGATATTCAATAAAATACACTATTTTCTTATAAAAATTTTTTTTTATAAAGCTATCGATAAATAATTCTTATAGCATTAAAGTTAATTATATTCATATATACTATAAAGTAAATAACCAAAGCATAAAATTACTTTTACAATGACACGTGAGCCCACATCTAACCAAAATGCATCGAAAGCTGAAAACCTACAGCTTTTGCCGATTCAAGTCCCAACGAAGGTCCTTGTCAAACTCAGCTAACTATGGAATTCCTTGAGCCTGAAATGTTAGGAAATGAGGGTGGTGAGATTATAAAATCCCAGTGAGTAAACAGACACCATCTAAACTATTTAAAGGCGAGTAAATGGAGACGAATTGAAATAAGCCATCATATTGTAATTTCATTACCTTTCAACTCATTTCAACCAAATAAACAACTAGGCTTGTGATTTCCTAAAAAACTTGGCTCGTGCCAAAAATCATTCTCATACTCAGTTATCAGGGATACCTTGATTGAGGGTTATCTCAACCGAGTCCGTCAAGGTTGTTAAAAGTCTTTACATCCGAAATTTTAGCCATGCCTTGGCGTTGGCTGAGTTTCACTCTCATGCGATGGTCCACGTGAAGTGCACTCAAATCTTTACCTCAGGAGATACTTCATCCAACATCTCCCCCCGAAGGTAAATA
>NC_030851.1:24336698-24342088 GCF_000208745.1 Theobroma cacao | reverse complement strand
AATTTTCCCATTCCATTTTCTCACCATAAATCATCATTTCATCAATTTTTCAACCAATTCACTTGATCAAAAAATCAATTCATTACTTCTACACTTCACATAGGGTTCGGCCATTGAAGGTTCATGGGGAAAATGGATTCTTTTCTTGTTGTTTTGTTTCTAAACATGCTTACCTAACTAAAAACATTGACATAACTTAGAATCAAATCAATCTAACATCATTCTCTCTCCATACCCATTCCAACCAGCCATGCATTCATCATGAAAACATGTAATTTAACCATGGAAAATGAGGAGAAATGCATGGGAAAGGTAGATCACAAGTCAAAATCAAGAAATTTTACCCTTTGTCACTTATTTTCTTGAATTTTCACCAATTTTCCCTTGAATTTCTCCACCTAGGGTTTTTGTTTTTCTTTTCTCCCTTTGTTCTTCTTTGCACTTGGTTTGGCCGGCCATATGAAAGAAATGGACTGATTTTTATGCCTTTTTTATAAAGAAACAATAAAATAATAAAAGCATGACACATGGTATTTCTTTATTGATTCAAATTTTAAATATTTGACTTTTAATTCTTTAATTCTCCACCACACATTTCTCATGTTTATCCATTTCCATGATGAATAAAATCTCTTGGTCTTGACAAGTGTCGAGGGTGAAAATTTATCGATTTGCCCCCAGGGTGGTGAAATTACCATTTCGCCCCTATATTCCAAATTATACCGAAATTAAAATTTTTCACTTATAAACCTCAAATCATACTCTAATAAGTCAAATAAAGCCAAAAAAAGCTTTTTTAAAATTCTCATTTTATCTCTAGGTGGCAAATAACCATTTTATCCCTAGATAGTGAAAATTTCGATTTAACTCCAAATTGATCTTCGAACTCCGAATTACCATTTTGAGTCATCTTTGGACTGTGAAACTCTTAATTTCACCTTAAAATCCCTTTTTTAATTAGTTTGAGGTATAAATCGACTTACTTGTACTTCTACGCACAATACCAACTTTTAAATATTCTTCCGGGACTGTTCAAATATACAATCACTCTATCAGTCTCATGTGTAACATGGTAGATAATTTAGGGCTGGGCTTGACATCGTATATATATGTATATTGAAAAATAAATCTATCACATGCCAACTGCTAGGTTGATTATGGACTTTATTAATTCTAATTTCCTTGAGCCATTAAGGAAATTAGTTGGTCAAATTCCTAGGGGATTTTACAAACATCGTCTTCAAGCTTTGCTTGTAATCTCGTTGAATCTCCATGACACCTTTAGATCTCCGTCTACAAGTTACAAAAATTTTCTTATCTTACCTTAGTTTTACACTTTGATGTAACTAATTACATTCTACAACCAAGAAACCTTAAGTTACATTCGAGGGGAGTTAGGTGAGAAAAATATTTTACAATCCCAGAGAAAATGAGAGTAGCCAGGGTGCATAGACCTTATTTTAAACTAAATACCATGAGAAATAAATTGAACCATCCATAGCCTAATCTTTTAAGGTCTAAGTCCATAATCATCCTCATGCTTTATAATCGCAATCAAAAGCATAAAAATAAATGCAAGCTCAATATCACTTGGTGATCTTGTGTGTTATTTGAAAAAAGCATCAATTAACTTAGTTAAAGCACTTGATTCAAATTATTTGGTATTGTTTTATTTCAATTTAGTGTATAAGAAATTCCCATTTTCAAAACACTTAAAATAAACCTTTTACTCCTTTTGCTTAAATAGAAATCCATTAAAATAACACTTTCCATTTTAAGATTTTACATTTAAATTATTTCCATAATTAAAACTCTTGTTAATTTTGGAAACCTCTTTATTTTAGGTAAACTTCCTAAAATATATCTAAGAAAACATCTTAATTTCTAACATTTAGAATATAGATTAGTTTCCTAAATTGTATCTTATTCAAGTTACCTAAATGGTAACTTAACAAATTTTGGAAACTTCTAGTCAAACCAAAATTTTAAGGAAAGTTCGATGCTATTACATAACTTTAGGAATTTCTTTCAAAGTAGATAACTATTTCCTATGAATTTCCCAAATTAAAATGCTATCCTTAATTTTAGGAATTTCTTTTAAAGTAGGAAACAATTTCCTACTCTTTATGAATCACCCAAAATTAAAATTTTATCCTTAATTTTAAGAATTCACTTTAAAGTAGGAAACTGTTTCCTATTTTTTATGAACCACTCAAAATTAAAATTGATGACATATAAATACTCTTAAAACTCCATAAATCATGAGTCAAACTCATGAAAAAAGCTGCTGAAAATTTCCAATAGGTGTGTTTAACAATTAAACAGAAAATTCATAAAGAATTAAAACACCAAAATTAATTATAGCTGCCTAAAATTTTCTACATTAAATCTTTGTTGTTTTAGAACTTGAAAACATGATCTTTATGAATCTTTTCATACTAAATCAGCTCTGGCTGAAACATGTAGTAATTTAATTTGATAAAATTAATTTTTAACAATTAAGAAACTGTTCATAACATTTACTCAATGTTAGCAAAAATAAGCGACACATTAGTACCAAAAACACCTCAAAACTATTCGGTTTTGATTTGGCTTTGCAGGCTTTTTAATCCATTCATGAATTCTTCCACTAAACATGATTTTAAACCTTTTAAAATATGTTTTAATGAATTAATTACATGCTGTTCAGATTTGAATTAAAACAAAAAACAAAATTTTAAAGAAAGCCTTCAAAACCAATTCTACTAAATCAACACACAAATCAATCCTATCGATTATCACCAAGAATCAAGCATGTAAATTACATGAAAAAACATCAAACAAAGGCTTTTATACCACTGATGGGATTCGACCTCATGCTCAAACATGAAAATAATCAAGATATTAAAATATAACGCTGCGAAAAAATAAAATATGCAATTAATCAAATAAACAGCCAAATCCCACAAGATCAATGTTTGTCTTTTTTTCATGTAATTTTCAAATTAATTAAGAACATTCATAAGTTTAAGTATTACATACCTTCCTCTAAATATCATAATCAAGAGCCAATTAAATCTAAAAGGCTTGTGATCAAGCAAGAAACTAGAAAAAGAATAAGACGATCTAAAATTTTACAATCGAAATCTTTACTTCTTCACCTTTAAGATTTGTCAAATCTTCAGCCACCCAAGTGTTGGCCTTTAATAGTGATCCACACAATGACCGAATAAGACCTTCTCAAAGGTAGAACTTTTACTTGTTCTAGCAATTTTTGTTTTCAAAACAAAAAAAAGATAAAAAGTTCTTGCCGAATCTTAGTTCTATCAGAGAAAGAAAACTATTTTTCTTTTTCTTATTTTTATGAAATGACTAAGAAGGAGCTGAAGGCTTAGAGTTTTAGTTGGCTAACATAACATATTTATATAACCAAACTAAGTTGTAACCCTAGATACAACATTTGTATTTTTATTCAATTAAGTACTTGTGAACTTAATTAATTTTTCAACTTTATTTTGGTTTATTTCAATTAAGTCCAACTTAATTAATTATCTTTATTTAATCTCAATCATGTTACTTAATGTGTGTAACCCATTAGGCTTTTAACATGTTGGCAATAAATATAAATCTTAATCAAATATCAATTTGATAATTGATTTATATTTATAAATCATGAACGACATTTAGCTGTTGGAATGGCATGAAAATTAGAGATAACAATTATCATACGCAGCGAAAAATAAAATTAAAACATACTGTGCCATGCCACCACCCATAGATCACCTTGGTGGTTTTAATACAAACAAAATTTAAGAAGAGTAAACAAAATATTCCCTAGCCAAGTGATGTCGTAATCACGATGGTAAATCCTCTTGATTGATAGAAGATAAGACACTACTCTTATTTCGAGTCAAGCCCGTTTACACTAAAAAAGGAGGAAGAACACAAGCCACCCAAGCTTTTGGCCTCCAACGGTATCCACACAATTGCACTTGAACCTTCAGCAAGGTAAGAGCTTTTAACTACTCTTTGTGCTAGCAGAGTGGACAACAATTGTCTTTTTCTTCACACAATCTATAAGCTAGATCACTCTAGAGAAATTCATCAAAAGATTTTTCTCTCAACCACAAGAGGCGGCTTGAGAATTTTTGGTTGTTTTTGACAACTAGGTTTTCATAGTCATATGTAAGTAGTTAAAGGTGATATTTATACCTAGGTTAAACAACTCCCATAATTACAACTAAGGGCCCAATATTATAACCCATTATAATATTGGCCCAACACTTAATTAAATCCTTTTAATTAGTCATTGGAAATTAAAATCAAATTAATTTCCTTTTGTCAATTTTGTAATTAAGGTTCTAATATTATAATTATTTATAATATTAACCTTAATCTTAATTAAACTATTTTAATTAAGTCCTTAGAAGTTAAAACCTAGAGTATGAATTAAGTCTAACTTAAATCATCACACTCTTAATTTAATTCATAATACAACTTTTGTGTGTGACCCATTAGGTTCCTAACAAGTTGGATTCTTTGATAACCTTTCAGTGTACAGTCTATCAGTGCAATTCATTCCCTCATCATATTTCCAAGAGATGATAAGAGCCTGGTGTAGTGTCTACTCTTATTGACCTTCATATTTGTTCCTGCAGTTAGATCATTAGCTTTATGGAAACTTATGAAATTCTTTTCATAATATCCAAGTCACTTTGGCCAAGGACTTCAATAAGCTAATATCAACCAAAAATTGTTAGGATATGTCCCCTAAATCACTTGGGGTGATGATTCATTTCTTGATCACTCATTTGCCTTCATATGCTTCATGCTATACGCAAAATGTCAAACCCTGTTCTATAAAATAATTACGATGTCATTTACATGCTCAATAGAATGTTTTCATGTTTAGGAAGTTCGAGGAATTGTTAAAAGATGATATTGCCCCTAATGGTGCCATTAAGTCGATTAAGCCTCGAACTAGTTCAAGGAATTTTGAGGTGAAATTAAGAGTTTCACAGTTCAGGGATGACTCAAAATGGTAATTCGGAGTTCGAGGATCAATTTGGAGTCAAACCAAAATTTTCACTATCTAGGGACAAAATGGTCATTTGCCACTTGGGGACAAAATGAGAATTTTGAGAAAAGATTTTTTTTTACCCCATTTAACTTATTAGAGTATAATTTGAGTATTGGAGTATAATTTGAGGGTTTGGCAGTGAAAATGTTTAATTTCGATGATTTTTGGAGTGTAGGGGCAAAATCGTAATTTTTCCACTCGCGGACAAAATTTGAGATTTTGAGAGAATTTAGATCACATTTGACAAATTGGAGAATGGTATGAGTATAAGGGATGAAAAATATGTCTATGGGCAATTTTTCAGTTTTTGGGGCAAAAATGTAATTTTTGA
>NC_030851.1:24297543-24334885 GCF_000208745.1 Theobroma cacao | reverse complement strand
GATTGCATCAAGGACTTCAGTTAGCCTTGCATTGACAAAATTATAGGTTCACAAACTCGCATCTTATTGGTTAGTTGGGAGCCCACGTGTCATTGTAAAAGTAATTTTATACTTTAGTTATTTGATTTAAAATATTTATGAACATATTTAGCTTTTACACCATGTTTTTGGCGGGTTTTGGTATTTTCAAAGAAAAATAACGAAAATGCCCCTGTGAGCCAAAAAATAATATTTTATTGATTTGATTTGGAAATGAATTATGATTTCTTGAAATGCAAGATTTAATAACTGTCGCTCACCAGGGATATGCGAAAGCTGATGCTAAGCCTTACGGGGTTTCGATTGGCATTTGAGGTAATGAGTGCCTATCGGGATGTCACGGCGGTTGTCACGGGCCCGATGGGAGTTCCAGGTTATGACACAAAAGTATCTTACTTTGGCATCCTTCTTTAGGCACTCGTAAGAATGAAATCAAAAAATAGCACTCCACACATAAGATAACCTGGTGTCTTAAGTCTATGGAGTATTAACACAACTGATACATGAGAAGTTTTGCATAGACACTTAAGTGAAATACCAAGTGCACTTCTCATGGCGGGTCATGTTTAGTGAACTTTCTCTCCTATGCAAGCACCTATATTCTAGTTCCAAGTATCTCTATAACTCAACCTATGAGATCGGTTGCTTACTTCCCAAGTAAGAAACATAGAATGTACCAATCTCTAGGTATCATTGATGTCCAGTCTCAATGATACATCGATCAGGAACATTTAGAGATTATGCTTTGATTCATAGGGATCTCATAACTGCAACCCATTACAATTCACTTGCAAGGCATATTAATCTCACGGACTTCATCCAATTAGACTTATAACCCATCATAATTAACATCTTATTGAAGAAGGAAAACCTCTAATCATTCAACATGAATGATATTGTTGCATGATTGGAATCAAGCCTTAACCAATCCTAATTGGCTGTAAGGCTCATCCTAATACTAGTAATACATCATGATCACGCAAATGTTAAAGAGTCAATTAAAGAATTTGACAAAGCCTTTCAGTGATAAATCTCTTAGTGCAATATGGTCCTTTCCTCAAATATTGCAGATATGTCATAAAGAATAGCTCAATGTCTATTATGACATTCCATGTTATTTCTCATAATTCATGACTAACCTTATAAATTTAGGAAACTAACTTTCCTCAAATTCATCATGCTTTGGCCAAAGACTTTATACAAGTTAATCAAGAATTGAAAACAAGTGAGATATATCCCCTCATATCACTTTGGGTGATGAATCCTTTCTTGGTCACTTTTCCACCTTCGCATGCTTCATGGCATACCCAAAAGCACCTTGTTTAGGTATCTGGTCACCTCCAGACCCATAGAGGTGAAATCAAAATATGTCATTCTGCATACAAGATGACTTGGTGTCTCAAGGCCAAGGAATAATTGCACGAGTATCACATGAGAACATATTCCAGAGACATTTGAGTGAAATACCAAATGGAGTTCTCATAGATTATCATGTTCAGTGAACTTGTTCTTTAACAAGCGCCCACATGTTATCTTTAAGCATCTCATATACTTCAATCTATGAGATCGATTGCTTACTTCCTAAGTAAGGAGGCTTAACATGTACCACTTTTTGAGCATTGTCAATGGCTTCTCTTGACAATACAAGGACTAAGAACAATTTTAGGAACATGGCTTTAATGCATAGAAATCTCATATTTGTAACAACTTTACAAGTTTCTTGCAAGGCCTTTATGTTCCATCGACTTCATCCAATTAGTACTTAATAAATCCTTATTATTGAACTAATATGAAGAAAAACCTTCATTACATATAGTTATGCGATTAGGTATGCATTCAATAACAATATTTTTATTCCTTGACCAATCCAAGTGGCTCAAGGGCATATACCAACATGTAATTCATTCCTTCATCATATATCCTAAAGATGATAAGAGCTTGGTGCAATGTCTTCTCTTATTAACCTCTATATTTGTTCATACAGTTAGATCATTAGCTTTATAGAGACTTATGAAACTCGTTTCTTAATCTCTCAATCACTTTGACCAAGAATTTGATTAAGCTAATATCAATCAAGAACTAATGAGATGTTCACTTTGCCCAAATTAGCTTGTAAAAAAGGAGAAAATTGCATCACAAGTTAAAGTAGTGCAACAAACAACATGTGGCAAGACAAAATGTTGGGCGCCGCAGCCATGGATCAATAGACACATCAGCACCATTAAGAAGAAGAGTCCACCAACCATGTCAGATAGCTCGGCACCAAGGCGCTGAGGGAGTGGCATTGCAGCACTGACACAATATCTTGAGTTTTGCAATTTTCAAACTCCTATTTCGATGAAGATTATAAAGCTTATTTAAAGACCCTTTCAAAGAACTTAAGAATAACAATTAAGTTGGGTTTTCTCTTAAGAAAAAAAGTCGTCAAGCAAGCATGAAAGTGCAAGAAAAACCCTTAAATATTGAAGGTTGAAGACTTGACAAATCCGAGCTTCCTTTCTTCTTAGTTCTTTTTATACTTTCTTTGTTTTGTGTTGATGGTTAAACTGTTTTGAATGATATTTTCAGTAGTTATGAGGAACTAAATTTCTTATCTAGAATTACAATTAAACTCGACATGTAGTTTGAATTTTTAATACTCTTTTTTGCTTATGATTGATAGTGTTTGAGTTGTTTATTTCAATTCTGTTCTAAATGCGTCTAATTGCCTAATCACCAATTAGATTGATAGGGTACATAAACATAATTGAAAAAGGGAGTTTAAGCAAATCTTGGATAAAATAAAATATGTTCAATATTAATCACATGAGATGATTGATTTTGTCACGACCAGGTACTCCCCTCGAGCCCGTGACAACCGCCGCGGTGTCTCGATAGACACTCATTACCCATAATGTAAACCAGAGCCCCGCAAGGCTTTAATATCAGTTTCTCATTTTCCCTGTGACTAACCGTTGCCAATTTCATGTTCTAAAAGATTTTAAACTATTTCCAACTTAAAATAATAAAAAAATAATTTTCATATCACAGGGGTATTTTAGTAATTTTTCCCATAAAATTTCAAAACCAGCTAATAATGTAGTATACGGGTACAAAACACATATTTCATAATCAAAAATAAATTTGGATGTCTAAAACATTTGTTTAAAATGAAATTATGACTATTAGAATAAAATAAAAATATTAAATAAAATATTCAATTTTCTCATAAAACAATATTTTTAGAACACTGCGTAAATAATTATTACAACGTAAAAGCAAAATAAATTCATATATACTGTAATACAGTAAACCAGAGTATTTAATTTAATTTACAGTAACAAGTGGGCCCTCGAATAACCAAAAGTATGAAAGACTGTGAACCTACAGTTTAGAAGATGCAAATCCAATGCTAGTCCTCGACGAAATGTGCTATCTAAGACCATCTTGAACCTGAAATGAGTGGAAGTGAAGGTGGTAAGATTATATAATCCTAGTGAGTAAACAAATATCATCTAAAATATCTAAAGCTGAGTAAATGGAGACAGATAAAATAGATTACCATAAAATAATTCATAGCCTTTCAAACTCATTTTTATGAGATAAAATAAATTTATTTCATCCAAATAATCATTGAGGCTTATGATTTCCTGAAAAGCTTGGCTCGTGCCAAAAAAATCATTATCATACTCAATTATTAGGGATACTTTGGCCTAGGGCTATCCCAACTGAGTCTGCCAAGGTTGTTAAAAAAATTATATACACATAAATCATGTTTTTATATTAAAAACATAGTCGTTCCTTGGTATTGGCCGAGTTCACCCTCACGTGGTGGTTTTGCATGAAGCAAACTCTAAAGTGTTAACCTCAGGAGTTATCCACCCACACCTCTCATATTGAAGTAAGATATAACGAGGTTTACCGTGCCTTTCTAATAGGCTGGTCCACGGAAACCAGCCCATTGCAGTAAGCTAATTGATATCCACCAAATCAATAAAATTCCAACAGCATAACGTGGTAATAATTTTACAACACAACATGTTAAGGCAAAACAATAGTTCATACATTTTTAGCACATTTACCAAATCCAACCACTCATGCCCACATTATCATAAGCCATTCAATTCAACCCATAATTTACAACACAACAACTAGTCTCCAATTACTCCATTTTCCAAAACCATCATTCAATTTCAAGACAATTTTATAAAATCATTTCATTTAATCACATTTTGCTTTTAAAACATAAAGATTTACCATTTAAATCCATTTTCCATAAAATCACGAAAACGAATAAAAACTACTTCAGATAATCAAGATGATGATAAGGTTACTCACGATGTCTAAAGTGCGAATTTTCGAAGTACTCTGACTACTAGTCCTCGGATGCAATTTTCTTGCCTTTATCGGAGGACTCACCACCTTGACATAGTACATAATCGAGAAACTTACTACATTGGTACTAATTCGAAATTAAACTAATTTAGACTACTAATGCATGATATGGAATGCAAAATGCACGGGTAACCATCTAAACCCGGTATTGGCCTAATTCGTCTTATCACCCGATTAATTGGCCAACGTGTCCAATTTAGCTCCAAATTGCTCCATTTCTTTTCCAATACCTTAATTCACCAAGCACAAGTCAAATAACCTAAAATTTGGCAAAACCATCTTCACTTTTCTTCTTAGAATTTTGGGTCAATAATGGTGCATTAACACCGTGATTTTTCCTACTACTTTTCCATACCATAATTCATCATTTTCTAACCAATTCTCTTAAAATAAAAATCAAATTCATCCTCACTCAATACAAGGTAGGTTCGGCCATTGATGGGTGATGGGGAAAATGAATTCTTTTCTTGTTGTTTTGCTTCTAAACATGGTAAACTAACTAAAAACACTAACATAACTTGAAATCAAATCAAATCAATCCAACATCATTCTCTCTCCATACCCATTCGGCTAGCCATGAATTCACCATGAAAACATGAAATTTAATCATGAAAAATAAGGAGAAATGCTTAAGGAAAATAGATTTCAAGTTTAAATTGAGAAATCTTACTTTTTTCACTTGTTTTCCTTGATTTTCCTCACTTTTTCTCTTGAAATTCTCCACCTAAGGTTTGTTCTTTCTTTGTTTCCCTCTTTACCTTGCTTGGCCGAATATTTGGAGAGAAGTGAGAGGTTTATAGGCTGATTTTTAAAGGAAATAATAAAATATTCTAAGCTTGACAAGTGTCATTTTATTATTGATCCATTTTTAAAACTTTAAAAATTTAAACTTTTTATCTCCACCACATATATTCTCTCACCTATCCATAACATAAAAAGTCAATGGATGAATTCTATGAGCATGACAAGTGTTGGTGGTATAAAATTACAATTTTGCCACTAGGGTGGCAAAATTACCATTTTACCCCTATGCTCCGAAAAACACCGAGATTACAATTTTTCACTTCTCAACCTCAAATCATACTCTAATAAGTCAAATGTGATCAAAATCTTTCAAAAATTTCCCATTTTATCCTCAAGTGACAAAATTACCATTTTGCCCCTAGATAGTGAAATTTCTGGTTTGACTCCAAATTGATCCTCAAACCCCAAATCACCATTTTAAATCATTCTTGGGCTGTAAAATTTTTAATTTCACCCTAAAACCTTTATTTGATCTAATTCAAGGCTTAAATCAACTTTGTTGTACCTCTAGGTACAACATCGACTTTTGTAAATTTTTGAGACTCTCCTAGCATGCAAACATGCTATCCATCACATGTATGTCATGACAAGTATTTTATAAGGTCGGGCTTTACAAATTTAATTTGCATGTGAGGTAGACATACACTTGCATGTCATATGTAGCCAATATTAGAATTTAAACTTAATGAATCTTTCTTAATTGCAATTTGTATAGTGAATTGGTTTAGAGAGATATTTTTATAAGAAATTCAACGAAGACTTATAAATACATTAGAATTCTAGGTTAACAATTCAGCTATCTAGTAAGTAAAGAGATGGTAAAAGAGATTCAAATGAAGTGTTGAAGGGATACTGTAATTATAGGTCTTGTTTGATTGATTAATTCTATTTAAATTATGATTCTTATTCTTAGCTTCAGTTTCTTTAATTTTTAGAAGCCTTAAAATTGGTTGTTTGGATAAGCTTAAGTTAAGTTAATTTAAGTACTTAGCAAAAGATTTTGGTGCAATTCTCTATGGGAACTATATTCTACCCTTTATTATATTCCTTATTAACAATACATGCATTGCGCGGTAAATCAGACAACAAGTTTTTGGCACTATTACTGGGGAGTTGTTTGCCAAAATTTTTTTTTGTTAATATTTATTCCAAGTAATCCTTGTCTTAATTCAAACTTTCTTTTTCTTTGTTTCAGGTACTTTTGGTCATCGTATGCAAAGAGTTATAAATTTGGAAATTTTTCTTTTTTATCCAAAAATTGAAAAGACTTTTCAAAGACTACAAAAGGAGAATCTACTAGTTTTGACTCACCGCAACACAATGGCTGATCAACAAAAAAAGAACAAATTCTTGAGGAATTATGTTGTTCGTCTTGCCCAAGGTCTTCCTTCTAGCATTTGTAGACCTACCATCCAAGCTAATAATTTTGAGATTAAGCCAGCAATAATTCAAATAATTTAAACTTCAGTTCAGTTTGGGGGATTGTCGAATGATAATCTTAAACACATACTGTGAATTTCCTAGAGATTTACAATACATTTAAAACCAATGGTGTTTCTGATGATGCAATTAAATTGAGGTTTTCTCGTTTTCATAAAGAGACAAGACAAATAATTGATTGAATTCACTTCCAGTTGGATCTATTGGTACTTGGGATAATTTGGCTCAAAAATTCATGGCTAAGTTCTTTCCACCAGCTTAGACGGCAAAAATGTGGAATCACAATATAAGGCTTGGAAGAGGTATAAGGATTTACTTAGAAGATGTCCTCACCATGGGTAACCTAAATGGTTGCAAGTACAAACTTTTTATAATGGTATGTTGGAACCAATTAGAACCTGTAACGACCACTCCTTTGTCACTACCGGTGTTCGAGACCTCCGGGACAGACTCGCTAAGTCTCGAACAAACCTTACTAAAATAATTCCCAATAGTTCACTATACACTACCACCAATCCAAATATTAACGCTTACACCATGTATTCTCGTGACATAATTTGAACCATAGACATAATGAATCAATTTGCTCCTTAATTCATACAATCATAAGTGTATACAATGAAGTCTAAAGTCTCCAATTTGTCATTTATATCAATACCAATATCCATTTACATATTTATAAACAAAATACTACAACTAGACTTCTAACAACGGAGCGACTTGGAATGGAAGGCTAAGAGGTGCAATTACCTACGGTGCAGTAAGTCTCGATGTGCTGAACAGTGCATTGAGAAAACTACTTATCTACAAAAGGAAATAAAGGGGGTGAGTCTCACAAATTTAGTGATCATGACTCCGTGAGTAAGGTGTGGATGGAAAACAAGCATGAAGCAGATAAATTTGAACATTAAAATGCAAGATTATATAAACAAATTAATCCAAAGGAAGTTTGTGCCTTATATGAAAAATCGAGAATTTCTTATGCATTGCAATCATTCCAAGAAGTATACCAAATCAGGGTAGGTAAAATTTTCCACGTCCAAACAGATTAATAACCTTATTCAAAGTAAGTCATTTTAAGTATCACTTTAAATCCAATGTAAGTAAAAGATTTCTACCGTCGAAATCATTTGTCGACATACTCAAATCAAATCCATAGAATCAAGCAAGGTCCAGCGAAATCAAATATTAATCAAGCTTATACACAAACCACAAATCACCTCATACGCAAGGAGTTAAATCCATATCATCGTATAAATAAAGGAGCTGTAGAAAATCTTATAGTTTTTCACCATGCGTAGAAATACAAGTTTAAAAACCCAAAGAGATGCCACTCTCGAGTAGGAAATAGAAATAAAACTAGTGATCCCGCTACCACGTAATAACATCCGGGAGCATTGTTTCCACCGAATTCTCACATGCCATGGCAATCTCAACGATGTTGGCCGACATTGGAGAAATCAAGCGGTCGCAACTGCGAATATCACTTGTGGCTGAGCCACATATAACAACCCGTGGCCTTGCCATATATATCACAAACCATGGCCCCAACCATGTCTAATAGCACGTCGGCGACCCAAAGGTTATCTAGCTAGAGCTCACTCATGCACAAGGGTCACACTTAACCGAAGTGACATCTGGCTTACTCTCGAATCTCCCGATTTGATAAAACCATTTAAAATCCAAATCGAGTTTTCAATGGATCATTTCAAATCATTTTCAAAATACCGATCAAGTAGCATACTAAAACCCCTCTTCGTAAAACTTTGCAACATAAAACCTTTTGCATGACATTTGAGAGTCAAATCAGCATGGTGAATACGAAATTCATTCATAAAGGCACACCACACAAATTATAAGGCAAATTTTGGATAGAAATCGTATTCAAAAGCTTGTTTCCCGGCTTTAAAATCCTTTACGTATATAGCTTTTATATGTATACATAATCAAAGCATTTTCAAACATTTTCGCATCCACAAAATACCTAGGATTCTACCAGCTCATGCTTTCCACAAATTTACATTTAAAGTAAACCATACGCATATATAAATAGGTACGGGAATTTTAAAATAAATACCCCATACTCACCTTACGATAGCGGGATACTACGTCGCTATTAGTTCGAAGGCGTATCTAGCTATTCCTACTTGCCAGTCGCTCGTTACTTCCTTCGACACGCCACCACAGCACACTATCATTACTTTTGCACTTCCTAGCAACAATCCAAATTCAATATCTTTAGTGTATATAATTTCCACTTATCTTTCTCATTCAATCATGAATCCTTATTCAACTAACTTATATCTTGACACATTTTTACCAAAGTCATTTATATCCTTTATTTGCGTAATTCTTTAGATTATAAACACCAGCAACTTATTCACGACTCTAGCACACATATTAATCTTTTCTAAGGGTATTTATCGTATTCAACCATCATTTTCACACCAATAACCTAGCATATGTAGTAAGTATAATTTACTTCCATTAAGCATTTTCTAAATCCACATGCACCACAATTTACATCTACATGCTGCCACCAATCATAATATCAATATTCATTCATGCACACCTATATTCATAGCCTTTGAAACCTCTCACAACAACACGCTTTCACACATTACATTGTTCTAAACTTTAAACTACCACAATTGCTCCTAACCGTACCCACAACATCAATTAACATCACACTTTGTATGTCTTACAATTTTTCTCTCACCTTAATTCCACTAGACACCCACGGGTTTGGTGGCTTGCATGTCACCAAATGGTCTCCAAATCTAGCCTATCTTTGCTGCCACAAGCACAAAAAATCAACATATATCTCATTTTTCCTTTCTACTTGTGATTTAGAGGTTAGAACACTTACCCACGGCGTAATCTAGCTTAAAAGCACCATGCATTCCAAGATTCTTCCACATGCATGCCTCGGGTTCCTTGGATCTTTGTTGACCCTTGCTACCACAAACAAAACCTCACATTACAATTGATTCAAAATGCATGAATTCAAACAAAACAACAATTTCTACCTTCCTTACCTTGGAATCTTCGAGACAAACCACCAAAATCTTTCCAAACCTCAACAATGGTGTGTGGGTGGGGAGCAAAACCTCTCAGTTTTCTCCTTTCTCCTCCAAGGCTGAGCCCCCCCCTCTAAGCTTTTCTTCTCGTTCCTTCCTTCCCCTTTCTCCTTGTTTTTCTTTTCTTTTTCTTTCTCTTTTTTTCTTGCTCTCGGGTGGAATTTTGTCAAGCTTTCTTTCTTTCTTTCCTTCTCTAAATGGCTGGCCTTCTCTCTCAATTTCTCAAGCTAACCACATCTCTTTCTCTTTTACTCACTCAAAGGCACGGTTTTGCTAAGCCTTCAAGCCATTTTTTTTCCTTTCTCTTTCTTTTTAATTATTTATTACATTGCCACTCATTTGGACTAATCACATTTCATGCATTCTTTTTCTCTTCATTTGATTTGGCCAACTTCCAAGACCAATCAAAATACAGGTATCAATTTCCTTTTATTCTTATTTGGCCATTTTGCCAAGCAATAAGCTTTCATGCACCAATTTCCTTTCTTCCCCATCGGCTAAATATCCATCCTTCATTATCCTTTATTTCTTTATTCCACCAATCATACTTCATGCACAACTTAATCTTATATTTTATTTGGTCTTCTATTAATTTATTCAAGTCATATACACATCTCATCTTCCTTTTCTTATTTGGCCACCTAATGCACCAATACCATTGCATGCGAAATAGATTTAATCTTACTTTTACTATTTTTCCTTTTTACCATGTATGGTAGGGGTCCCACATGTTCCCCACTAACTTCCTCCTTTTTACATGCCATCATTTGCATGTAATAGTGAATTTTGTGTGCAAATTCCATCATTCCACATAATTTAACTTCCCTCGGCTAGTAAATTTCCACTTAGCTCCAAATTATAGTAATTGCACATAAGTCCTTGACTTTTCCTTAATTACCATTTGTCCCACCAAACTTTTCATCCTTTACAATTTAATCATCGATCATTTCTTTTAATTCCAATTTCCTCCTATCTTTCTTCCTTTACATGTATACAATTAAAATATATAACTTGCACTTCACCAAAATATCACCACAATATTTAAATATATACTTACCTGTTTGTGCTCTATTAAGTAAAGACACACGATCCCACTTACGTTGTTCTTCTCTAAAAATTCTCTCATTCTTCTTCTTCCCCACTTAGATTGACCTTATACTTCTCTTTCATGACTAATCTCAACATTAAATAAAATATTAATATTTTAATATTATTTTATTAATAAAATATTATTTTATTCTAAAATTTTGCACTTGTCTTCTTGGGCCTCAAAACGTCTTATTATGCCCCAGTTCACTTCCAAATCACCTTTTAACGCACTAATTTGTCCTTGACAAAAATAATATTATTTATTATTATTTTCGCACGTGCGAAATATTTTACTCTTGAACATTCCTTTCACCCTTCACCGCTTTTTAGCACATAAATTCGTCAATTAATCCTTCGTCTTACCGATACGGTTACATTGACTACTATGCGGGGCTATGGGGTGTTACAGAACTACCATTGATGTTGCAACAGAAGAGGCACTAATGGGTAAATTTATTGATAAGGCTTATGACTTATTAGAGAAGATGGCTTCTAACAATTATCAATGGTCATCTGAGAGATTGGATTTAAGAAAAGTTGCTAGTATTCATGAACTTGATGCAATTAATGCCTTCATTGCACAAATGATTGCTCTCACTAAGAAAATTGATACACTAGGTATTCATGCTATTCAGAGTCCTTTTATAACATGTGAGTTATGTGGAGATAGGCATTCCAGTGATCAGTGTCCAATTAGTACTGAATCCATATAGTTTGTTAAAAATTTAATAGACAGCACATAACCCATATTCCAACAACAATCTTCGTTGGAGGAATCATCATAATTTCTCATGAAGTAACAACCAATGATCCTTATCAATAGCAAAACCAAATTTTCCAATTGCTTTTTCACCACAAGCTAAAGCTTTTATGCTTGAAAAAAAACCAACAATGGAAGAGATGTTCATGGAGTACATGCCAAGAATGATACTATCATCAAGAGTCAAAACAACACCACTTAAAAATCTTGAGACACAAATAGATCAGTTAACTAATGCCATTAATAATAAACCTCAGGGTACTTTACCTATTGACACTGAACTTAATCCTAGAAGAGAAGGTAAGAATGATTGTAATGTAATTACACTCAAGAATGGTAAAGAGGTAAAAGGTAGTAATTTGCAATCTGATGATCCAATTAAGCCTGTTGAAAAAAGTTTGAAAGTGGCAATGTTGAAAGATATTATGGTTGAAAGTTCTGATGAACAAACTCAAGACAAGAAACCTTAATTAAATCTATCACAACCGCCACCACCCTTCCTTTAATGTTTTTAGAACTAGAAGCTTAACAAGTAATTTCAAAGATTTCTTGAGGTATTTAAAAAGCTTCGTATTAATATTCTTTTTACAAAAGCTTTGGAAAATATGTCAAGCTATATGAAGTTCTTGAAAGATATTTTAACCAAAAAGATGAAATTGGGCGAATTTGAGACTATTGCATTTAATGAGGAGTGCAATCCCATAATTTAGATTAAGCTTCCACCAAAGCTTAAAGATCTTGGCAGTTTTATCATTCCATGTGTCCTGGACTACTCTCCTTCGCCTAAGTATGCGATAGTTCGTGCGGCATTTGAGTAGACGCTTTCACGCAAGTCAACCAATACTCGATTATATCTATTCCAAGAATCATAATAGTAACAAATCAGACTAAGGGAACACGTATCAAAATCAAAAGGCATACCAAATGCCATATATGCAACCACTGAGTCATAACAAGAAAAAATGTTATATTAATATAAAGTTAATTACAAAGGGACCAAGACATGCCATCGTCGAGCCATAAGGGCAGCCCTAGATGATTCACTATAAACATACCTTTACCGGTGAGGCAGCCCAATAATCCGTCGACTGCTCACCCCCTATAAAGAGTTTACAAGATTTTACAAGCATTCTACCAGTAGCCATTACAATGCTTGAAATAAAGACATTCCTTAGCTAAAGGGTCTTTCCCTCTAAAGACTTAACAAGTATTTGTTAAGGTGTCACCACGAAACATTACATTGTTTGAAAGAGAGACATTTCCCTTATAGGTACAAAAGACTCAATCTCATAAACAACTTTACCCTATCATAATCTAGTACAAGGTTGGCTCATGACACCATGCACTATTGGTACATAGTGTTTTGCAAAAGCTTTATGTGATTTGGGTGGAATTATAAATTTAATGTCACTACTCGTTTATCGGCAACTTAGTTTATGAGAGATTAAGCCTACTTCTGTGACTTTACAACTTGTTGATCGAAGCTTTACCTACCCAAAAGGTATTATGGAAGATGCCTTGGTAAAAGTTTGGAAGTTTATTTTTCTAGTAGATTTTATTATGTTTTACATGGAGGAAGATCATAGAAGACTATTCTTAGCTACTAGTAGAGCTCTAATTGATGTTAAAAAATGTGAACTTACCTTAAGGGTTCAAAACCAATAAGTATCTTTTAATATTTTGGAGCTTTAAAATTTTTAAAAGATTCTTATAAGTGTTTTGTAATTAATGTGGTGAATTAAGTCACCAATGAGGTATTTATGGAGAATTATTCTAATAATCCACTTGAGGCTTCTTAATCTCTACTTGTGAAAGTGATGATGATGAAGTTCTTGAATGTGCAAAATTATTGGATTCCTCATCACACTTAATTAAACCTCAATTTGAGTCCTTGGAATAACTAGCTTCTTCATCATCATCAACCAAGCCTTCCATTGAAGAGCCACCCACAATTGGGCTTAAGCCATTGTCTAATCATTTAAGGTACGCCTTTTTGGGAAATTCATCTACTTTACTGGTCCTTATTTCTACTTCTCTTACTAACATGCAAGAAAACAAGCTCCTTCGTGTACTAAGAGAATATAAAAAGGCAATAGGGTGGACCATTGCAGACATCAGAGGAATTAGTCAATCTATTTAAATGCATAAAATCCATTTTGAAGATAACCATAAAGCAACCATTGAGCATCAATGTCGGTTGAATCCAATCATGAAAGAAGTGGTTAAGAAAGAGATTATTAAGTGGTTAGATGCTGGTACTGTATATCTTATCTTAAATAATACATGGGTAAGTTTAGTTTAATGTGTGACAAAGAAAGAAAGGATGACTATAGTTTCCAATGCCAACAATGAACTCATTCCTACTAGAATTGTGACTGGCTGAAGGGTTTCTATGGACTATTGAAAGCTCAACAAAGTTACTCAAAAGCATCACTTTTCTCTTCCATTTATCGATCAGATGCTTGATACACGTATTGGTAAGGATTTTTGCTACTTTTTGGATGGTTATTCTAGGTACAACCAAATTGCTGTTGCACCTAAAGATCAAGAGAAAACCACTTTCACTTGTCTTTTATGGGGCTTTTCTTTTCGAAGAATGTTATTTGGACTTTGTAATGCTCTAACTACTTTTCAAAAATGCATGATGGCTATTTTCACTGATATGATTGAGCAATGTTTAGAGGTATTTATGGAAGATTATTTAGTTTTTGAAGATTTTTTTATGATTGTTTATGAAATCTTGCTAGAGTGTTTAAGAGATGTGAAGAAACCAACTTGGCATTAAATTGGGAAAAAATGTCACTTCATGCTGCAAAAAGGTATAGTTCTTGGACATAGAGTTTCTAGGAAAAGTTTAGAAGTAGATAAGGCAAAGCTTGAGACAATCGATAAACTTCCACCTCCAATATCGGTGAAAGGAATTCGAAATTTTCTTGGTCATGCCAGTTTTTATAGGCGCTTTATTAAAAATTCTCTAAATTCTTCAAGCCACTGTGTAATTTTTTAGAGAAAGACACCTTTTTACTTTGATGATGCATGCCTTGAGGCATTTATGGAGCTAAAAAAGAGATTAGTTTCTTCACCTATTATCACAGTCCTGAATTAGAGTCTTCTAATTGAGCTTATGTGTGATGCAAGTGATCAAGTGGTTGGTGTAATCCTACGTCAACGAAAAGAGAAAATACTCATTTGATTTATTATGCCAACAGAACATTGACTGAAGCCCAAATGAACTACACCACCATTGAAAATGAGCTACTTGTTATAGTGTTTGCATTTGATAAACTTCGCTCTTACCTTGTTGGCACTAAAGTCTTTGTTTATACTGATTATTTTGTAATCAAATATCTAATTGAAAAGAAAGATGCCAAACCCTATTTGACAAGATGAGTGCTTTTGCTACAAGAATTTAACTTAGAAATTTGAGACAAAAAAGGTATAGAAAATCAAGTGACAAACCATCTTTCAATATTGGAGAATGGGACACAAGCTGGTAACTCAACTGTTATCAATGAGAATTTTCCAAATGAACAGTTGTTTCATGTGAAAAAGCTGAAATGATTACATTGGTATGCTAATTTTGTGAACTACATTGTAAGTAATCTTTTTCTTCTCGATTTGAATTCTCAACAATAGAAGAAATTCTTGCATGATGCTAAATATTATGTTTGGGATAAGCCTTTCTTGTTTAAGCAATGTGGAGATCAAAATTTTAGAAAGTGTGTTCCAAAGGAGGAAATTGAGAATATACTTCACCATTGTCACTATTCCGATTATGGAGGTCAAAGAACCGTTGCAAAGGTTCTTTGATTAGGTTTTTGTTGGCCTACACTTTTTAAAGATGCTTATTATTTTGTTGAAAAGTGTGATAAATGTCAGTTAGTTGGCAACATCTCATGAAGACACGAGATGCCTCTCATTGATATCCTCGAGGTGGAGATTTTTTATGTTTAGGGAATTGACTTCATGTGTCCGTTATACCTTCATTTAATAATCAATATATCTTGGTTACCATTGATTACGTGTCTAAATGGGTTGAAGCTACAGCACTCCCAACTAATAACTCTAAGGTGGTGATGAACTTCTTGAAAAAGAATATCTTCACTCGTTTTGACATCCCTAGAGCTATTATTAGTGATGAAGGTTTTCACTTTTGCAACAAGTATTTTGAGGCACACTTTGCCAAATACGAAGTTAAACATAAGATTGGCATAGCATACCATCCGCACACTAGTGGTCAAGTTGAAGTATCTAATAGAGAAATCAAGAGAATTTTGGAGAAGACAAGTCATCCATCTAGAAAAGATTGGTCCAAGAGGTTGAATAATGCATTATAGGCTTATAGGACTGCCTTCAAAACTCTAATTAAGATGTCTCCATTTAGACTAATTTTTGGTAAAGCTTACCATCTGTCAGTTGAACTTAAGCATAATGCATATTGGACCATTAAAAAACTGAATTTTGATCTCTATGCAGCTAGTGAAAAGCGTTTCTTGCAACTCAATGGGATGGATGAGTTTCGCCTTCAAGCTTATGAGAATGCAAATATCTACAAGAAGAAAACAAAGCGATGGCATGACAAAAAGATCATCAAATGTCACTTCGAACTAGGCCAACATGTTCTCTTTTATAATTCTCGATTGAGATTATTTCTTGGTAAGCTCAAGTTTAGGTGGTCAGGACTATTCATTGTTACGACAGTATTCCGTCATGGTGCAGTAGAAGTAGCTGATGTAAGCTCAAATGATAAATTTAGGTGAATGGGCAGCATCTTAAACACAATTAGGGAGACAAAGTTAATCATCAAAGATCCTCAATCACTCTTCTCAACACCAAATGAGCCTGAGAAAATCAAGTCGATGACTATAAATCAAGCGCTTTTTGAATAGCAACCCAAGCTTTCTACATTTAAACTTTCTTTGTTAATTTATTTTTCTTTATTCTTTATTTCTTTTATTTGCTAATAAAAATTTTTTATTTTATTTGCAAGTACTATATAAAAAAAGCTAGCACCGCGATGCCTAAAGGACAACATCGCAATCCTCAAATCCAAAACAAACGACACCAAGGACAACAAGGTGGGTGTCGCGGTGCCCATGACACAACGTCGTAGTGCCCAAATGCAAAAAAATAACTGCATGGCAAATTACTCAACACCACGGCACCCTAACCCTAACACAGCGATGCCTATCCGAGCCTAAACCATCCCCCTTAAACCCTTTTTCTCTCCCAATTTCAAACCCTAGCCTTCAAAAACTCTTACTCCACCAAAAACACTCTTTCTCTCTAAATATCTCACACACCCATTCAAACTTCTGCAATTTCTTGCCGCTTAACACATCAAAAACCCATCCAAACTCCACCAAACCATCAATAAACAAGTGCTACAAATGTTTCAAGTTTTCTCACTTTTGAAAGATTTTATGCAACTTTGAGGAATTTGTGGTTTATTGATATTTATAATAGTTTGTTGATAGTTTTTGTTGTGGATTTAGTACACAAAAATATACCTATCAAACAAGTAATATAGAAAGCAAGTCTAGAATCGTATCTCACAGATCAATTATGACAGATCAATCTTATTCAAGTAACTCGATTTTGTAAACAATAAATGATAACTCTATTATATAGAGTTATTTTGACACTTTTTGGGAGCTTAAGTAACTATTCTGAGAGTTTTTGTTTGAATTTTAGCATTTTAGATGTTTTTTAAGTTTAAGTTTGATTACATGTTCAGTATGTAATTTAAGATATTGGAGTTTAATTTTATGTTATTTTGTTTTAAATTACTTTAAAAGTGGTATTGCTAATTTCTCTTATTACTTTTCTAGAAAATTTGATGAAAAAGGCTCATTTGATGAAAATCCATGCAAGTACAGTGATGGCTTCATTTGTATATGTTGAGGTGATTCATAGACCACTAGAACTTTAAGAGGAAGGGCTACAACTTTTATGTTTACCACTTCACCCAGTTCTGATAGGATCGTGGTCAAAATATTTGTCTAAGTCAAAGCACTGCAACAGTATGCTTGGACTGAACATGATTCGATATTGGGAGCATATCTTTCAACCTAGAAGTTTAATTGACTTGATTCTTAAGCCATTGTAAAGTTAAGAGCTAGGGCTACAACTTTTATATTTACCATTTTTCCTTGTTCGGAACAGATCAGGATGAAAATTATGTTCAAAGTTGATAGACCACGATAATGCTGGGAGAACATGGCTACAACACTGGTGAAAAAAAGCTCACCAAACATTTTCTCGAAAGCATAGCACCATGGTGCTGAAAGAGTAGCGCTGCGATGCTCCCAAGGAAAAAAATCAGCACTGCAACACCAAGAAATCAAGGTCGCGACGTTGGACGATTTTCCAAAAATAAAAATTTGACAAGATTTTGGAAATTAGGTCACTTGGAGCCTATTTAAGGGATCTTTTTCAGAGGTTTTAAGAGGGAGGTAGCACGGAACCATTCTGGAGATTTAAAGCCAAGAACAAAGCAAGGAAACAAGAGAATTTGAGAGAGAATTGAGATTGCAAACCTTCAACACTTAGCTTCTTTCTCTACTTCTGAGTTTTTCCTATTTTATTTGACTTGGATTCATGGCTAAATTTATTTGGATGTTGTTTTTGTTAGATATTATAAACTAATCTTTTTTTTCTAAGATTATGGTGGATTTCAACATACAGTTTGAATATTAGTTTCTCATTTATTTATCATGAATGAATGTAGTTTTGTTTATTTAAATATGTTCTTAATGCTTTTGATTGTTTGGCTAACAATTAACTGATTTGTGAACCTAATTGAGACTCGACAAAGAGATTTTAAATTAGACTAAGGTTTGAATAGTGTATGTTCACGTCGTTTAAGTGATCTGATTCACGATTTGGGTAGACATACGCCAATTGCCATACATAAACACATTATGACACTTGCTTAATGAACTTAATTTAATTTATTCCTATAGACATATAGTGAACTAATTAAGTTAGATATTTGCACAAGCAACTCGATGGAGACTTGTCAATAGCTTTGGATTCTAGGTTAGTAAAACCACCCAGAAAAGATAAATAACAAGAAAAGCTAGTATCAGATGAAATCTTGAATAAACCCATAATCTTAGGTCTTTAATATACTGTTTTGCTCAACTTATTTAGTTTATTAGTTTATTTAGTGTTGATTTTTAATTGTTTTTAATTAGTTTTTCTTCAATTTTTAGATTACTTGAATAAGATTAATTTGTTTTATAATTTTAGTACTTACAAAAACTTTAGAAACAAATCTCCGTGGAAACGATACTTTCCTTCATCACCATATTACTTGTTCGATACATATACTTGCATGTGAAAAATCGACAACAATGAATTAAAACTAAATTCAATCAAAAACTAAACTAATTACCAAAACTAAAAATTCACTAGAGAAAGGCAATAAATTAAAACCTAGGATTATGGGTTCATTCAACACTTCATCTAACATCTGTTTCCCTCAATATTTACATTTATGGATAGTTTTGCTAACCTAGAATCTAAATTTATGCACAAGTCTCCATCAAGATGCTTGCACAAATACCTAACTTAATTGGGTCACTATATGTCTATAGTAATTAATTAAATAAAGTTCATTAAGCCAGTGCTTTAAATTGGCTATATATGGCATTTAGGCGCATGTCTACTCTAATTGCAAATCAAATCACTTAAATGACGTGAACATATACTTTCAAACTTTAGTCTAATGTAAAATTACTTTATCGACTCTCACTCAAATTAACAAATCATTCAATCGTTAGCTAGACAAACAAAAATATTATTAACAAATTTGACTAAACAAAATCACACCCATTCACAATAAATAAAAGAGAAACAAATATTCAAACTACATGTTGAAATCCACCACAATCCTAGAAAAATAGTTTAGCTCATAATCTCTTAAAACCATTATCCAAAGCAAATTATCAATCCAAGTCAAAGAAATTATGAGAAACACAAAAGTTAAAAGAGAAACTAATAGTTAAACTTTTCGATCTCAATTCTCTCTCAAATTCTCTTGCTTTCTTGCTTTGTTATTGGCTTTTTTCTCTAGAATAGTTACTTGCAATCCATCTCTTGAAACCTCTAAAAAAGGCTCTTTAAATATGCTCCAAAATCCTTAATTTTTGAAATCTCGTCACAAGTTTATTTTTGGAATCTCGTTTAGTGCCACGACCCTACCTTCCTTAACGTCACGACACCACGCTTACGGACTCTAATACGGTGTCAACTTCCTTGTGGCGACATAACACCACGTTCCTTAACGCCACAACCTTCCACTCTCGAGTCCACCTATAGATTGTTTCACATCCATTAGCACCGCGACCTCAATTTTCCAACATCGTGGCACTTTACTCTCAAGTCTTACTATGGGACACTAATGCATCTTGACGCAATAACCTTGAGTAACTCAAGGCCGCAGCCTTCACTTCCTCATGCTGCCTTGTGCAAAACTACATCACTCCAACCTCTTCCAATGTGATTTTTACATTGATCTAATCCAAATTGGGCAAAATGGTAAATATAAAAGTTGTATCCCTATCTCTTACCTTTCCATTGGCTTAAGAATCATGTCAATTAGATCTTTTTATCTTAACTTATCCTTGAAATACTGCAGCATGTAATGAAGTCATTACCATACTTGCATGATTTTTCATCAAATAAGCCTTTCGCATAAGATTTCCTACAAAAACAACAAAAGAAATCAACAATAACCAAACTTAAAGTAATTTAAAGAAAAATAGCATAAAATAAAACTAAAATAACTTAAATTAAACTAGACAACATGTAATCCAACTTAATTAAGAAAAACACCTAAAATACTAAAATCTGAATCTAAAATCTCAAAGACCTAGTGACTTAAGTCCCCAAAATGTGTCAAAATAACTCTATATAATAGCGTTGTTAGTTTTTTATAGAGTTCATGATTTTTGAGTAGACTATGTTTAGATATTATTGGGTTCTTACAAAAGTTGAAAATTTTGATTTGGGTGACTTGATTTTAGATTCAATTGTGGCTTAGATTTTAGGTTGATTACTTGTGTTGATTATTAAAATTTTAAAAGATATTATTCTTGCAATTTGTTTGAAGGATTGAGAGTTGGTGAAATTAATAATTATGATTATTTGATTTTGAGATTTAGGGTCTTAAATAGTTGCTGCAAATTTTTGCTTTGTTTGGGTTTTTCTTTGCTTTGGTTGTTTCTTGAGATTTATTGTAGAAAAATTGATAATGGCACTAAAGAGAGCATAAGTTAGTTCGAGTAGCTCATTGTCTCTATGGATGTTGCCAAAAGACATAATAATTCCTTCGTCAATAAATTCCCAATTCAAGAAAAGGGATTTGATAATGGTCTAATACGCTACCTTGGGATATAAGCCTATATTGAAGAAAAGCACTAGTAAAAATTCTGTGCCTAACCGAAGGCTGCCGTCATTCCATTGGCAATAGAATTTTACGCTATCATTTTTTAACATAATGATGGTGTTGTTTTTATACCAGGTAAATAGATACCCTTTCATAGCCAAGCCATCAACACTTTTTACGAGGCTCCTGATATTAAGAACAATGGTTATGGGCAAAATCTATGCGATCATCAAGATTTAAATAAAATTATCTCCCTACATTATGAAGAGGGTGCATAATGGAAGTTGTCGAAGGGTGAGCCAGTATCCTTCAAAGCTAGTGCGATGAAGAGGGATATAAAGGTGTGGCTATACTTTATAGCAACCAAGATGTTTCCATCCACACACATTAGCAATGTTACACGAGAGAAAGTAATCCTTATTTATGCCATTGTTACGGGAAAATCCATCAACATTAGCTAAGTGATCTTCAATGCCATACTACAAATAGCTCGTTCAAAATAAGATGGTCTATGGTTCCGTTCTTTAATAACCTCTTTATGTGGAAAAGTTGGTGTCCACTCAAAAAAAAGTGAAAAGTTGTATCCAAAAGCTCCCATTGATGTGGGACTTATTCAGAGATATTATGATCCCTCTGCTACTAGTGGTAGTTCTTCCTTTGCACCTAGACCTAGAGCCACTCAGCCTCGAGCTCAGAATTTGACATTGCCTCAAAGAATGGAAGGTCTTAAGCTCCAATATACATAGCAAATGTCATATCAAATGGAGTGCAATCAAGCCATTAAGCAGATATTCTGAGGCTATGCCAACTACATGGGGATGGATATGAGCAACTTTTCTACTTTACCAAATCCTCCAAGCATAGGCAACAATGAAAAAGATGAGGAAAAGTAGAGTCTCTCCACAAACCAAGGGAGTATTCTTTTACCATTTTTTTATCTATTTCTAACATTGAGGACAACGTTGAAATTAAGTTTGGGGGAAGTTTGAATTTTTTTTCCTAAACTATGGCCTATTTCTTTTGAGTATGATTTTATCTATTTGTATTTACGTTTTTAGGCTTTAAGTTTATCATTTACTTTTATTTATGTTTTGTTTTAAGAATTTTAAGCTAGAGTTGATTATGCCAATTTTCTAATAATTTTCCTATCCAATGATGAAAATGTAGTTATCTTGTTATCTTTAGCTTTTGGTAAAGATGGAAATTGTTTGGTTTATGCTAAATTCTTATGCTAAGAATTGTTAGAATGAGATTTCTAATAAATTGAGCACATTGTCTTTCGCTTAGAATTGTTGTGCATATTTAAAAATGGTTTATTTTGATGTCAATTTGGTTATGTCATGAATTCTAGAATTTGTTTGATTCACTATCAAGGCGAAATCCTAGGTAATACTTAGTTAAGGAAATGAATTAGGTCATCATTGGACCATTTGAGCCTACCTTTATATTTTTTTATCCCTAACATACCCCCTTTGAGCCTAATATTATCTTTTCTTTGTTAAACATTTATTTTAATTTGTCATGACCCGAAACTCCCATCGAGCCCATGACAACCGCCGCGAAGCCTCGACAGACATTCTTCCCCCAAATGCCTTTTGAGACCTCGCAAGGCTTTTGTACCAATTTTTCCATTCCTCTCTCTTTCTTCTTTTTTTTTTGAATAATAAAATAAAATAAAAATATTAATTAAAATAATCTATTTTAATGTAAAATAATATATATATATATGTATATTTTTGAAACATCAAAAATTAATTTTTTGCACATAAAAACAAAATAAATTTATACATACTGTAATATAGAAAACTGAAGTATGCAATTTAAATTACAATGACACGTGGGCCCTCAAATAACTAAGAATGTTTAAGTCTATAACCTTACTTTCTAGGATGCAACTCTGAAATTTACTTCTCAATGCAATTGACAGTTTACTGCCTATTCTGAGCCTGAAAAATGTATAGGAAGAAGGGGTGAGATTATAAAATCCCAGTGAGTAGACAGACATCATCAAAATAATCTAAAACCGAGTAATAAGAGACAATTAAAATAATTCATCCCAACCCATATAAATAATTGGATTTCATCCAATTACTCAACATGGCTTATGTACTTTTCAAAAACTTGGCCCTTGCCAAAAATCCATTCTCGGGGATACCCCGCGAAGGCATCTTACCGAAACCGCCAAGGCTGTTTATTGTCACACACACAAACACATTTCACCTCTGACAACACAAGCGTTCCTCGGCGTTGGCTGAGTCCCAATTTCATGTGGTGGCCAGCGTGAATTGTACTCAAATCCTACCTCGGGAGTTATCCTACGCGCCTCTCCAATCAAGGTAAGCTCAATAATTGGGAACCGTGCCCCTCTAATTAGGTTGGCTCATGGAACCCTCGTCACTACAGTGCCCACTTTATAATCCACCAACCAATAAAATCACAATAGTATGACATGGCTCACTTAACATATTCAAGGCAAATCAAAGCAGTTCGCATATTCTTTAAATCATAAAAATAACCAGTCATACCCACATTTATCATAAGCCATTTAATGTAAAATCATGGATAAACAACACAATCATAGTATAGGTCTCCAATTACTCTATTTTTGAAATCATTATTAAATTTTCAAAAATTTTATAAAATTATTTTATAAAATCTCATTTTCCCATAAAACACAATAATTTTCCAATTAAACCATTTTTCCATAAAATCACACAATTAAATAAATCTACTCTAGATAATTAAGACGATAGTAAGTTTACTCACTGTACTAGGAGTAGATATACTCCTATTCTCGGTCCTCGGGTGTAGTCTTTTACCCGTATCAGATAGCTCACCACCTATCCACAATACATGACACAAAAAATTCAATAATTTGTGTCAAATCAATATATATTATTTCAGGCTCTTATCCATGCGTATGCACTAGATAGGGTGTGAAATGTTTGGACAATCGCTTAATCACAGTGTCCGACCTAACTCGCCTATACACGGTGTAAATTTCTAAAATCTCCAATTCAACTCCAATTCCATCCATTTCAATTTCAATTATCCAATTATATCCACAATACCTCAATGACTGTGAATGTGGTCCAATTTATCAGTTCGGACCACAAATTACGCTTTTACCCCTAGTGGGTAAAAATTTCAATTTTTTTGCACCAAAAATTCCCATTTAATTTTCAACCTCATAATTCATCATTTTTCCATCTAATTCTCTTAAAATAAAGTCAACCTCATCCTCACACACCATTGGCTAGATTCGACCTAGAGAAATTCATGGAGAAAATGAATATTTTTCTTGTTGTTTTACTCATAAACATGCTAAACTAACACTAAACACTAACATAGTTCAAAATCAAATTAATCTAACAACTTTCTCTCTCTAAACCCATATGATCAGATTTGAATCCATCATCAAAACACATAATTTAACCATGAAAAATAAGGAGAAATGCATGGAAATGATAAATCTTAAGCTAAGCTTGAAAAATCATGCCTTTAAACACTTGATTCCTTGAAAAATCACATTTTTTCTTTGAATTTTCTCACTCTAGGGTTTGTTCTTATTTCTCTCTCTCTCCTGCTGGTTTTGGCTGACCCTCCCAATGAATAATTCTGGAATTTTCAAGCCTTTTACCTTTTGAATATTTTATTATTTTATTTTTTCTAGCCATCTTTTTTACTTTCTTTTTCTACCACTCAATCCTCTTCACTTATCCATGTCTTCCATGAAATTTCTAGACTTTTCCAAAGTTTTGGTGGAGCAAATTTTTAAAAATTACACTTTTACCCCCGTAAAGTGAAAAATTATGTTTTTGCCCCAAAAATTGAAAAATTACCCATAGACATATTTTTCATCCCTTATACTCATACCATTCTCTAATTTGTCAAATGTGATCTAAATTCTCTCAAAATCTCAAATTTTGTCTGTGAGTGAAAAAATTACGATTTTGCCCCTAGATTGTGAAAATTTTGGTTTGACTCCAAATTGATCCTCGAACTCCGAATTACCATTTTGAGTCATCCCTAAACTGTAAAACTCTTAATTTCACCTTAAAATTCCTATTTGAACTAGTTCGATGCTTAATCGACTCAATGGTACCATTAGGGGCAATATCGTCTTTTAATGATTTCTCGTACTTCCTAAATATACAAATATTCTATCGAGCATGTGAATGACATTATAATTATTTTACAAAGTAGGGTTTGACATAATTAGCCTAAACCATAAAATAAATTTCCAAATTTGCATCCTTCACTTCTAAGTACATTAATCATTTTAAGAAGTGTATTGAACTTGGTGTTGAATAAGGTACAAGGTGAAGTTGATGGAAAAGCTTAAAAATGCTTAGCATTCACCCCACTATCTATCATAGAAAGAAATAAGTTGAAGGGTCTAAAATTATGAAGAAAAAATATAAAAGAATAAAGTGTTGAATAAAAGTAAAAGTTGACATCAAAAAAGAAGGGTGTTACTAGGAAGTTTGACTAAAGCTCTATATAGGTCTTAGAATGATTATGTGCTTAGGGTGATTTGAGCCTTAATATATCCTTTATCCTATCTTGACCCTAGCCATACATTACAAGCTTAATAAAGACATAATGATCCTTGACTTAGTATTAGTGGAGAGAGAGATGAAAATTAAACTTATGACATTCTCGTACTAATTCAAATTTTGCATTGGTATAAACTCATCCGGATTAAATGATGTCCTTTGTAAAAGATTGCACATAGAAAAATTGATCTCAAAATGAGCTTGCATATGAATTGAAACATGAATTTAAATGATATCTATGTTTTACCTCGAGTTGAGATTTGAAGATAACATATGAGGAAATTAGGGGAGATCATTGGCTTAGTGCAACTCATCTCTAGTTAGCTAATTGTTTTCTTTATTTAAGTGTTTTCATCATTTACATTTTTTTATTTTGTTTAAGTTTTCTTTTATGTTTTGCTCGAGGACTAGCAAAATCTTAAGTTTAGGAGTGTGATAACTCTATTTCATATAGTCATTTTGTCACATTTTTAGTATTGAATGGGCTAAGTTCTTGAGATTTAATTTAGGAATTAGCTGTTTTTATTTATTTATTTTATTTCGGTAACTCATGTTGGGTCAATTTAATTTAAAATGTTTTAAGTTATTTTATAATAATTTACCATAATTTTAGTTATTCTTTAAGTTAGTTTTTTGTTCTTGTAAGTGTGCACTTGAAAGGGCTTAAATTGATGAAGAAAAGTGCATAAAAAGCCCATGCTTCTTCTGTAAATGTTTCAATATTTTGATTATATCTTTCATTCTAGAAGTAAAATTGATGTGATTCTTAAACCATTAGAAAATTGAGAGACAAAGTTACAACTTTCATGTTTACCACTCTTCCCATATCAGCTTGGAAGAAGGAGAAAATCGCATTACAAATTGAAGTAGTGCAACAGATAACATGTGGCAAGAAAAAATGTTGGGTGTGCAACCATGGATCAATGGGTGCCACAATGCCATGAAGAAAAGGAGTCCATAGATCAAGTCAAAGAGCTCAACGTTGAGGCCTTGAGGGTGTGGCGCCAAAACGACAACACGGTATCTCGAGTTTTACAATTTTCAGACTTCTATTTCGACGAGGATTCTAAGCACTATTAAAAATCTTGTTAATTCCAATGGAAAATTTCATAGGAAAAAGTCCAATTTTTGTGGAATTGACTATTTCCAACGAATTTTCGACAAAACATCTATTGGAAATTCCATCACCAAAGGGGTCATCAGAAAAGCTTGTTGTCGAAAATCCATTGGAAATTTCTAACAGAAAATTTCCATCAGAAAATTCCCTCTAAAAAAGCAATAATATTTTCAAATATTTTAATATCAATCCATTAGAAAAGACTAAAATTATCGACGAAAATTTCATCGAAAATATAGTTCCAACGAAAATCTATCAAAAATTACCAATGAAATTTTCCATCGGTAATATGTTGCCGATGGAATTCCATTAAAAATTACAAAAGGAATTTTTGTTGATAATTTAGTCTTTTTCGGTGGAATTCCCATTGGAAATTACCAACAAAATTTTTGTTGGTAATTTAATTGTTTTCAGCGAAATTTCATTGGAAATTACCAACGAAATTTTTGTTGCTAATTTAGTCGTTACCTACAAATTTCCTATTGGAAATTACTAATGAAATTTTATTAGTCATCATAATTAATCTATGCAATTCACAATTAACATCCAATATTCAAAACAAAAATATGCATTAAAATATGAAATTCAAAATCAAATTGATGCTTTTATAAATCATCATAAACACAAAATATTTAAACATAAAGTTAAATGTACATGAAATATCTAAACATAAAAAGTTCTCATGTTAGTTCTTATATTTCCATTTCTTTCATTATACTGTTAGCCACTACCAGAAAAGTATCTCTGAGTGTCAAACGGCTGGTTTTTGGAGTTTGTATCATAGCTAATCAAGGTTGTTTCTCCATTGGTGAAAATGCTGGAAAATACATGTACATCAAGACTATAAAAACATGATTGATTCACATATTTTATACTATTAAAAAAAGAGAAAGTAGGTAGACAATAATCCATCTCAGATAATTTTTGCATGTCATGCATAAATAAAATTCTCAAGCATTTTATATGACATGTTGTGAAAATTTATTACACTCTTGAACCATTACTAAAAGTTAAGGTTCTGCATGAATAAATTTATTGATGAGTTCAGTGCACATGTGAATTTCATGGATATTTTAAGCTTCAGTTTTGCAGTAATGACATCAATTGTCTATGACAACCTTGTAATGTATGGCTAAGCATTCTAATATTGCAAAAAATTCAATGAAAGGATCTAAAATTACAGCATATTAAAGATATAATTTCACATAGTAAGTAGAAATATTTGTAAATCACATTGTGTAATTTATCAGCTAGATGGAAATGCATATTGATGAAAGGCCTCCTCATCAACATGATCAGTAATGTGCAGTCATAGGAAGAAATTAGCTTAAGCATCAAACTCTATATCAAACAATTGGCAAAGAGTTTAATGCATTTTCATCAGTTAAGAGTCACAGTAGTCCAAACCTTGATCTTGACAAGGCCAAAAACTTTTGCAAAAGAGCTTATCTCTAAAAGCTTAAAAAGTAGGAGAAGAGTAAAAATTTGCAAAGTGTGGTAATTTAATGAAAATATCAAGCTGACATTTAAAATTGAATTGAGAAAACCACAAAACCATAAACTACAAAAGCCTATAATTATTTAAGTTTAAAACAAATTTACCATTTGACTATTCAATGTTGACATCATTATAGGAAGAGTTCACACTCAGCTCGGCTCAACTAAGTACAATGCTTCAACCAGTTCCTTTCAAACACTTGCTAAAAAGAATTAGAGCTGGCAAGTAGTTTTAGGGAAAAAAAGGAATTTATTTTTAATCAATTAAAATTTCAAAATCTAAAAACCTAATGCTTATCAACTATATATCAACATAGTGGGAACACAAATTCACATTTAACACATGAAAGATTCCCAAACACCTCTTTCGTATGATAATATCTTTAACATTCTAAGGAGCTCAAGGACCCAAATTAAACTTGTTTTTAAGTGGCGTAAAAACAAACATATTTACAAGCCTACCAGAGATAAGTTATGGGAAACCTCAAGCTTAGTTCATTTAGTTAGTTAAGAACTTTGGCTAAGCCTTAGTACCTTATTAACAAGCAAAGATACAAAATAGCTCAAAAAACTATTGAATATATTTTAAGTTGCTTTCTTCAACCAACATGGACACCTTTCTGACAAATTGAGACCAAGGGATCCATTTAGAGGTGGTAATTGCTAAAGATGTCAAAGAGTAGGGTACCTTATAATTTTGAGGTACCCAAACCCTAACCTTATTAAAAATCAACTACCCTAACCCTATTAACTACCCAAATAATTTTAAAATTACTACCCTAACCCTATTACATTGTTACTACCATATAATTACCCTAACCCGTTTAAAAACCCGATTAAATTAAAAAATTATTAAAATCTTCTTATTGGGTAATCTAATAATTTTTTTATTTATATATATTAATGTCATCACATTAATAATTTAACTAAGTATATTTTTAATATTTTTGTCAACATTTAACAAAAGAAACTGTTGGTCAAGATGGTATAGACTTTGGTTGTCTTCTTTCCTTACCTGTGTTCGAATCCAATCAACATCAATTTTATTCCATTATTTAAAGAATAAAAAAACGGGTTTGGGGTGAGTACCCGCCAAACTCTGAATATAACATAATCGGGTTCAGGTAACGGGTACCCTAAGAGTGATACCTGAACCCTACCCGAATTCATTTATTGGATACCCTAACCCGGTTTAATCGGTCGAATACCCGCGGTGCCCTATAATAGGGTACCCGTTGACATCCCTAATAATTGGGCAAGTTGTTTCTAGTTAGGGTCAGGTTTTGATTGCTCGCTTTTAAAGTCAATTCAAGTTTGCTTGTAGATGGTAAGATATGCATTTTGATAACTCTTTTATATAGAGTTATCATATGGTTCTTTTGAAGCATGAATTTTGCTTAGTTTTTTTTTAGTTTTTGTGTAATCCTTAGGAAATTTCTATGCTTTTTAGTAGTAGTTTAGCTTATATAGTATCAAGATCCATTTATGAAATTTTAGTTTAATTTTTTTTGTCAACATAGCCTAATTTCTCAAATAAGTAAGAAATTGATTCCTTGGTATGCTGACTTTGTAAATTATTTGGTAAGCAACATTATTCCCCCAGATTTAAATTTTCATCAAAAAAAGAAATTTTTGCATGATGTTAAATCTTATGTGTGGGATGAGCCTTTCTTGTTTAAGTAGTGTAATGATCAAATTCTTAGAAAATGTGTCCCAGAAGAAGAAGTTCAAAGCGGGCTTCATCATTGCCATTCTTCATATTATGGAGGACATTTTGGAGGAACAAGAACTGCTGTTAAAGTCCTCCAATCAAGTTTGTATTGGCCTACATTGTTTAAAGATGCTTACAAGTTTGTTTTGCATTATGACAAATGCCAAAGAGTGGGTAATATCTTCAGGCGACAAGAAATTCCCCTCCAAAACATGTTTGAAGTAGAAATTTTTGACATGTGGGGTATTGACTTCATGGGTCTGTTTATATCTTCATTTAACAATAAATATATCTTGCTTGTTGTGGATTATGTCTCCAAATGGGTTGAAGCAGCAGCCTTTCCTCACAATGATTCTAAGGTGGTGATGAAGTTTATCAAGAGAAGCATTTTCACTTGATTTGGCACTCCAAGGGTAGTTATTAGTGATGACAGGAGTCACTTTTGCAACAAATATGTCGATGCATTCCTTTCAAAATATGGAGTTAAACACAAGGTTGTAACTGCGTACCATCCTCAAACTAGTGGGCAAACAAAAGTGTCCAATAGAGAAATCGAAAGAATTTTGGAGAAAATAGTTTGTCCCTCAAGAAAGGACTAGGCAAGAAGATTGGATGATGCATTGTGGGCTTATCGAACTACTTACAAGACACCAATTGGCATGTCTCCATACAAGTTAATCTTTGGAAAAGTTTGTCATTTACCGATGGAACTTGAGCATAAGGATTATTGGGTAGTGAAGAAATTAAATTTGGACCTACAAGCAGCGGGTGAGAAAAGGTTGTTGCATTTGAATGAACTTGATGAGTTTCGCCTTCAAGCTTACGAGAATGCCAAATTGTATAAAGAGAAGACAAAACAATGGCATGATAGGAAGATAGTGGAATGAAGCTTTGAGCCTAGTCAATTAGTGTTGTTGTATAATTTTTGCTTGAAATTATTCTCGGGAAAACTAAAATCAAGGTGGTTAGGGCCTTTCATTGTTTCAAAAGTCTCTCCACATGGTGCTGTGGAAGTAATGGATAGCAAGACAAATGAAACATTCAAGGTTAATGGACAACGTTTGAAGCACTATTTCGGAGGGAACGTTGATCGTCAACGCTCATCAATCCACCTAGCCGACCCTCACTAAGCCTTCGAAAAGTCTGGCTGAAGACTTTAAAGCAAGCACTTCTTGGGAGGCAACCCAAGTTCCTCACTCCTAATTCTCTTGTTTTAAAGTTTAATCATTAGGTTATAAAATGCTTTACATTTTTATTCTCTCTTTCTTCCATTTTTGCTTTGATACTATCATTTTTAGTCTTATTTACTTATCATTTCCATACATAGCAGTAGAGTTTTAACTTTGTTCTTTATAAACTTTTTGACAGAAAGAAGGGGGGCAACACAGAAAGTTTCTCGCTATAGCAAATTTTTATTCTCACTGCAACGAATTTTAGACAACAAAAAATGGGCAAAATAGAAAGTTTCTTGCTATAGTGAACTTCAATTCTTGTTGCAATGAAGTTAGTGTAGAGAAGACCAAGAGACACAGAAAGTTTCTCGCTGCAACGAGAATCCAACCTTGCTGTAGCTAGATAAAAGCTAAGAAAACAAAGTAAGAAACAGAAAGTTTTTCGCTGCAACAAGAACTCTACCTCGCTACAGTGAGAACTTGTTTTGAGGCTACACTCCTTACCCGAGTTTTTCACTACAACGAGAATCCATTCTTGCTGCAATGAGATGTCGAGCCTTCCTCACTATAAATGTTGCATTTTTCCCCCTCTTCCATTCTCTCAAATTTTAAACCCTAACTCCACTCTCCTTCCAAAATCTTCTCCCACAAACTCCAATTTCTCTCACACCCATTCACAAAATCTTCACAAATCATCAAATAACTGCCACCAAATTCAAGGTTTAAGGATTTTAATCAAGGGTTCTTCATAAAAAAAATCAAGGTTTGGGTAAGCTACTCTTTAGTTTTGCCTAAATTTTCAATTTTTAAGGAAGTGATTGTATTGGAAATTTTGGTGACTAACTTTTATTGGGCTTTGCTTATCTTTAAGAGTAGTGGCAAACTCTTTGAAATTTGATGAAGTTTATATGATGGATTTAGAGAATTTTGATAATTGTTGAATTGGGATATTGGTAATTTTTTGCATAGTGTATGGTATTTGAGAGTTATCTGCATTAGAAATATTTTAAGGCTGTTGGAAGGAAATTTTGAGAGAATTGTGGATTGTGGTTGATTGTGATAAAAATTTGGTGATTAGTGGGTATTAGGTAGTACTAGACTTGTATTAGGATTTGTAAATTGGATAATTTTGAGAAAACCATGGCCCCTAAAAGAGTTAGGATGGGTAATGTTGGGTTTGATAGAACTAAATTTGTGTCAGCTGAGGCTTTACACAGACACACTCAGTCCTTGCTACACAAATCTCCGATACTTGAAAAAGGGACTGATTTACCCCAAATCCGTTATCGCCATATCTCGAATATAATTGAGGAAAGAATATGGGTCACTTTTTATGCACAACCTGAACAGATAGTCATTCTTGTAGTTAAGGAGTTTTATGCCAATGTAGTAAAACATGAAAATGGAGTGGCATTTTGTAGAGAAAAGAGAGTACCATTTGACAGTTACACCATTAATAGGTTTTACAATACCCCGAATTTAGAAAATGATGGGTACACACAATACATTAATGGGGAGGTGGACTTAATGGAGGTAATTAGCTTGTTCGGCAACCTGGGAACCACATGGAGATTAGCTAGGGGGTTCCGGCAACGTTTAAGGCAAGCGCTCTCAAAAGTGAATATAAGGTTTGGCACCACTTTGTTTCAACCAAGATGCTACCAAACAAGCATACAAGTGATGTGACCAAAGACTGGGCTGTCTTAATATATTCCATCCTCTCAGGTAAGTCCATTAACATTAGTCAATTAATTTTCACTAACATTCTTCACACTACTAGTTCTACTAAGGATGGCTTATGGTACCTGTCACTCATCACCGTGTTGTGCAAACAAGCGAGTGTCCAATTGAGCCAAGACGAGGAAATCATGCAACCAAAAGCAAAGCTCCAGTAGACAGTGGGATTGTACAAAGGATGCAACTCCATGAATCTCAAGCTACTAATGCAAGTTCATCTGCTCCGTCAAGACCTTCATCTTGTAGTAGACAAATTACATTGCCACAACGAATGAATTGCTTAGAGCGACGAATGGGTAACATGGTGCAGATGTTACGAGCTATTGCAAAGCACATGGGGATGGATATGGCAAATTTCCCACAACCAACAAAGGACACAACTGATGATAAGGACGGGGAGGAGGACAGCAAATCTTTTTGAAGGGGAGTGCTCTTTCCTTAACTTTAATTAACATTGGGGACAATGTTACATTTAAGTTTGGAGGGGAGTTTAAAATTTTTTTAACTTTGCTTTTATATTTCTTGCTTTTAGGTGTTAGTGATAGTTTTTGCTTTTGAATTTCAAGTTAGGAAGTTAGCTTATCTAATTTCTAAAAATGTTGGATTTAATGATTCATTGCACCAATAGTTTAGATTTACTTATCCAAGAAGAAAAATATTTGCCTTTTATTCTTATGCTCTTAGTGAATATGAATATTGTGTAAGTATTTTGTTGAACTTTATTGCTAAGCATCATTGTAAATTGTGTTTTTCCACCTTATTATGCACATGTTTCTTGCTTTAACTAATTGTGATCACTTAGAGAGAGTTTATGCAAATGTGAATTTTTCAATAAAATCTTGAGTTTTAGAATTTGTTTTAGTTTCTCTTAAGGCGAAATCCTAGGCTACACTTAGTTAAGGAAATGACTTAGGCCATCTTTGGATCAATTGAGCTTTTCAAGCCTACCATATATAATTATATCCTTAGCCACCCTTGTTTAAGCGAAATTTTTTTTCCTTTCTTTCATTACACACTTAGTAAAAAGCCTTAACCTATAAATAAAATTTCCACTTTTAACATCCATCACTTCTAAGTGCATAGATTATTTTTAGGATATGTTTTGAGCTTAGAAATGGTGAAAAAGGTAGAGAAGTGGAATTGGAGTAAAAAAAATGGTATAGAAATTCACCCCACTACTTGTCATAAAATGATATAAGTTTAAGGGTGTCAATTCAAAAAAAAAAAGAGACGAAAATGAACAATCCAAAAACAGAATAAAGTGTTTGATGAATTTAGAGGATGATGAATTGAAGGAAAAAGGTGTGATTAGAAGAAGTGAAAAGCAAAGCTTATTAGAGATCCTAAAATAATCATGTGCTTAGGGTGATTTAAGCTACATTTTATCCTTTATCGTACCTTGACCCTAACCACTCATTACAAGCTATATAAAGTCTTAAGGATCCTTGATTGAGTGTTAGCCTACACTAGTGGAGAGAGAAATGAAAATCAAACTTATGAAACTCTTGACTAATTTAAATTCTTGCATAAGCATAAACTAATCTGAGTGACATGATGTGTATTGCAAGGAATTTTACACACACCCACGGGAAACCAATTCAAAATGAGCTTGCAATTTTGTTGATACATATATTTGAACAATATTTGTGATTTGCTGTGAGCTTGGAAAATTAGGCAACTTATGAGGAATTTAAAAGTAATCTTTGAGTTGGTACAATGAATTTATAATTTAATGTTTTCAGTCTCAAGTGTCTCTGATTGCTTTAAGTTTTGCTCAAGGACTAACAAAAGATTAAGTTTAGGGTGTGATAACTCTATTATATAGAGTTATCATATGGTTCTTTTAAAGCATGAATTTTGCTTAGGTTTTTTTAGTTTTTGTGTAATCTTTAAGAAATTTCTATGCTTTTAGTAGTAGTTTAGCTTATATAGTATCAAGATCCATTTATGAAATTCTAGCTTAATTTTTTTTGTCAAAATCCCTCAATTCAGCCTTTGATCATTTAACCTCTTAATATTAAGGAATGATGGCCAAAAATGAAGCTGAAAGTGAGGACCATAGCAACTCTGCACTAGGCAACTTGAAGGAGGAAAACATGGAAACAGCAAGCCCAAGACTACAGCACCAAGCTTCTAGTGCTGCAACACTGTCCAGTGAAGAAAGGCAAAATGTCCAAGGCAGAGAGTTTCTCACTACAGCGAAATTCCATTTTTGCTGCAGTGAGAAACAAGGTAAATGAAGTCAGAAGGATTTTCGCTGCAGCAAAAATCCATTCTCGCTGTAGCGAAAATGAAGTTGTTTGCAATGCCAAGTCAAAAAGTTTCTCGCTGCAGCAAAATTCTATTCTCGTTGCAGTAAGAACACGTCAGTAAAGAATATTTTTGGCACGGGATTTCAAGTCAAGCTAAAAATGAGAGGGGGTATAAATAGAAAGTTTTGCACTAAAAAAAAGGGAGGATTCGGAGAGACACTTTGGGCAAGAAGAGGCAAGAACAAAAAGGGGAAAAAGAAGAAGAATCAAGTGCTGAAGGCTTGAAAAGCTACAACAAAACATTTTCCTCTCTCTATATTTTATTCTCTCTCTCTATCTCATTTTGTAAAGCAATGCTTTTGTTTGCTGAAATGTGTACTTTCCTCTTTGACATGTTGAGCTAAAACCTTTAATCTAAGATTATGGTTGATTTTAATATGTAGCTTGGATATTGTGTTGGTTTGTCACTTATTCTCAGTGGAAATATTGATGTTTACTCAAATTGGAGTTTATTGCCCATTTATTTGCTTGATCAACATTTAAATGTGTCAAGTATTTAGATGACACTTGAGAAAGTTAGTCTAAATTAGACCTTGATTTGTGTAATGTGTGTTTAATACACTTAAAATGAATTTCAGTGTTTTAATGTGCAATTAAAGTAGATAAACATTTAATTGCCACACATAGTCAATTTGTAGAACCTTGACTTAAAGAACTTAATTTAATTGTCTCCTATAGACATATAGTGATTCAATTAGGTTAAGCATGTCAAGCCCAACTCTAATATATACTTGTCATGTCATTCATGTACTTGATAGCATGTCTGCATACTTGGATGCCTCGAAAAATCGTTAAAAGTCGGTATCGTACCTAGTGATATAATTAAGTTGATTAAAACCTTGAACTAGTCCAAATAGAGACTTTAGGTTGTATTTGAGAGTTATTGAACCTTGGAATGTCTTAAAATGGTGATTCGGAGTTCGGGGATTAATTTGGAATCCAATCAGGAATTTTTATAACGTAGGGGCAAAATGGTCATTTTGCCACCCGAGGGCAAAAATTGGAATGTTGGATGAGATTGTTGACCAAGTTTGACTATTTGGAGCATAATTTGAATTTGAGAAGTGAAACTTTTCAATTCTGACATTTTTTCCAAGCATAAAGGCAAAACGATCATTTCACATGTCCATAAGGACATAATTAGAATTTTTTAAATTTTACACCACCTAGACACTTGTCAAGCCCATAAATTTCACCTATTATCATTTTTATACCTTGGATAATTAAGGTATTATATGTGGTGGTAAGAAAATGCTTAATAGTTAAGTTTTAACCATGAACCAATCACACATCGACACGTGTCAAGCTTGAATTCTTTTATAATTTTCTTTATGAACCAGCATAAACCTTTCCCAATTCATTCTTTCATTGCCGTGCAAGCCAAAGAAAAAGGGAGAAAGAATAGAAACAAACCTTGAGGAAGAAAATTCAAGAGGAATTCATCGGTTACCGAAAAATGACGCGATCTGAGGTAAGATTTCGCAATTTTGGCTTAGGATTTACCTTTCCCATGCTTTCTTTTTCATTTTCTATGGTAGAAACCCAAATTTTTGTGAACGAAGTCATGTTGGCCGAATCAAGGGGGGGAGGTTTTGATGATGGTTTTTGTTAGATTTCATGCTATCTAGATGTTTTTAGTTATTTTGTGATATTCGGTATGCAAAACAAGTAAGAAAACCACATGTCCTTCACTAAACCCTCCTTAGCCGAATTTAATAGGGGATATATTGATGATGAATTGGATGTTTTGGCTAATTAAATAGTGTATAGTTTGAGTTAAGTCAAATACCATTTCAATCCGATAACAATTGAACCTACGTAGAATACCAACTTTAAGTGATTATTCGAATATTTCTCATTCAATTTCATGCATTCATATAGAGCCTGAAATAGTTCTATAATAGTTTGGTACAAATATAATGAATTACTTGTTGTATATTATGTATAGGTGGTAAGCCCTCTGGTAAAGGTAAGGATTTCGTGGCCGAGGACCAAAAGTAGGAATACTCCCATTATAGTGAGTGAACAGAGTATCATCTTAATTATCTAAAGTAGTTTATACTCGTTCTTATGATTTTAAAGAATAATGAACTTAAACTGTAAATTATTATGTTTTAAAATTGAAGTGTTGGCTAAATGAAATAAGGCTCATAAATTGTTTTGAAATTGAATGATGGTTTTGGAAATTGAGTAAGTTGAGACTATATACTTGTATTATATATATATATATATATATATATATATATATATATATTTT
>NC_030851.1:24289525-24295223 GCF_000208745.1 Theobroma cacao | reverse complement strand
TTTACTCATTGGGATTGTAAAATCTCACCCACCTCCTTTCCAAACATTTCAGGTCTGTGGTAGCTTATAGATACCCTATTTTGTCGAGGATTCCAGTTGACATCTCTACCACACAGACAGTAGGTTTCTAGCACCAACACTGGGTGTATTTTGGGCCACTTGTCATTGTAACCATTATTGTACATTATAACTTAGTAAATTTTTGTATGTATGAATTTATTTTACTTACACATTACAAAAGATTTCTTACACGCGTTTCTATAAATATTGTTTTATATAAAAATGCTACATTTTAATCAATATTTTGATTAGTGATATTTGTCTATAAATCCCTTTTAAAAAAAAATTCTTTGGATTTATTTGAGCCAGAAACGACCGGTAATTGTTTTAAATGGAATGTTTAACAACGATTGCTCACAAGAAAGAAAAGAAACTGATATGTAAGCCTTGCAGGGTTTCGATTGGCATTCCGGATAATGAGTGTCAATCGGGACGTCACGACGGTTGTCATGGGCCCGAGGGAGGTTCTAGGGCGTGACAATTTGTGTTTGTGTCGAATATATGAACTGTTTTGTTTTACCTTGACAGGCTGGGTAATATCATATTAGCCATGTCATACTATCAAAAATTTTATTAATTTGGTGAGGTAATTGATTAGCTTATTGTAGTGGGTGAGTTTCCATGAACCGACCTATTAGAGGGGCACGATAAATCCCGTTATATTTTACCTTAGTATGAGAGGCACGAAGGGTATCTCCTAAGGTAGTTTAGAGTTCACTTCACGTCGAACTACCACGTGAGAGTGAAACTCAGCCAAGGCCAAGGAACGACTATGTTTTTTAACGTAAAAACATATTTTATGTGTATATGTCGTTTTAATAGCCTTGACGGACTCGGTTGGATGTCTTGCGCAAGGTGTCACCGAGTACGAGTTTTGGCATGAGTCAAGTTTTAAGAAAGTCATAAGCCATATTGATTTTTTTATGAAATGTAACTGTTTTATATGAGTTGAAATGAGTTTTAATGTTATGAATCATATTATGATGAAATGTTTTAACTATCTTCATTTACTCGACTTTAGATGTTATAGATGATCTTTGCTTGCTCACCGGGTTTATAAAAACTCACCACCTTTCTTTCACCCATTTTAGGCTCAGGGCAGTCTGTAGACCGTCGATTTTGTTGAGGGTTTGCTTGTGGATTCACAACCTTAGAAATCGGGGGTTTACAGTCATGTTTATTTTTGTTATTTTGGGGCTCTCATGTCATTGCAGAATATTTTTGTATACCTTGGCGCAATGTGCTATTATATATACGAATTTATTTTGTTATTACTTTTCATTAACTATTTACGTAAAATTTTATAAATATTGTTTTATATGAAAATGAAATATTTTATTCAATATTTTTATTTTGTTTGATTAGCTATAATTTCACTTTAAATGGATGATTTAGATACCTAAATTTATTTTTAGATATGAAATATATATTTTTCATTTATATATTGTATTTTTAGCAGGTTTCAAAAATTTTAAGTAAAATGACTAAAATACCCCTGGACGGTAGAAATTACTTTTTGATTGACTTTGATTTGAAAATAGTCTATATTCCTTTAAAATATAATATTTAGTAACTGCTGCTCACAAGGGAGACGGAGAACTGATGCTAGAGCCTTGCGAGATTTCAGTTGACATTCAGGGTAAGATATGTCTATCAAGACATCGCGGCGGTTGTCATGGACTCGAAGAGAGTACCGGGTCATGACAAAGCAAGTGTGTAATATCTCGACGGAGAATTACACATACTTTGAAATTCTAGACTAACATCAACTTTCATTGAGATTAAGTAATTAAGCAAACCCAATTCCAAGTGAAATATTAAAAGATACCATAATCCTAGACTATTAGACCATTGTTTCCACCTCAATTTATTATTTGCACCATTTAGATTAGAGTTAGTTAATTAGATTACATTTTAATCATAGATCAAAATTTGATACTTGGATAAAATTCGCTTGTTTTAATTTTAGTAGTTAACAACAACTATTAAATCAACTCCTTGAGGATCGACAACTCAACTTATCACTTTACTACTTGTTGCGATCATGTACGCTTGCACGTAATCTTTGCTTGTATTTTGCATTGAATTTTGGGCGTATCCCATATTGCATAATCAAAAGATAAATTTTTCACGACATCTTTTGAGTTTGGACCAACTTTCACTGCATTTTACTCTAAAAGCATACAGTCATCTTATTTGGGTTCAAACTATTTCAAGTTTCAAGTCAAGACTAGATTTTCAAGAAATTGCCTTCTCTACTAAATTCAGGTTCGTTCATATAGATTGAGCATGTTGATTGGGTCAATTCAGCTCTTGCCACCTCTAGATCTATCCAATAGAAGCAAGAGCAGAAAATAGAATTTTTTGTATTGAAAAGAAATTAGCTAGAAAGAATCGAACATACCTTTTCCTCTCATTCTTTTTTCTCTATCATATTCAATCTTAACCCGAATTTAATTAACCTTCTCCAAGTTATCACTTTGCCTATTTCTCCCAAAGCTTTGGTCATGCAGTCAAATTACATAATGCACTGTAGTGTCTAGAAAGAAGTTATTAAAAACCAACGAAAGTTCCAATACGAAACATGGGATGGCCAAAATTCTTGAGATTGAGTTTTATTTCCTAAGTTACGCCACCCAACAAGTCATTCTATCAAGATATGAAAAAAGTTATACCTTCATTAGATCAACTTGGGGTTGCCTACTCTTATAACATAAAGCAAAAGGATGAATGATTAAGCATTTCTAATTGGCATCTTTAGTCACACAAATCAATGCTAAACAACGATGCAAAAAAATAAGAATAACTAAGTATACAACCTTCTAAGATTTGGTAACATAATATATCTAAACTTAAACAAAGAAAAGAAGCAGAAGATCAAGTAAGAATATCTAAAAATGTGCTGTGTTCATTCACTGACATTTGCCTAGTCTTTTCTAAAAGAAGCACGTAGAGGAGCAAGGCGCACCGAGGGTCACCAAGGGTCAACAAAGGGCAGCAAGGGGCGGCAAAGGGCAGGGGCACTACTGTTCACATTGTTTGCTAAAAGTTTTTGTTACATTACTTGCAAGAGTCTACTGATGTTTGGAAGGGAACAGCATTGGTCTTTTCTGCTCATGGGCAGTAAGTTTTTCATACTCAAGTTACTTTTTCCAAGCATAAAAAGACCAAGTGAAAGCTCTATGAAAAATTAGATGCAATTAAACAAACAATAAGGCAGAACGACAATTCTTTATCCACTGACAAACAACAAGGCAACAATTAAACAAGAAACAAGGTAAAAATGCCGACTGAAATAAGAGGCAGCATGGGTTAATGAGGCACTAACACTTTAGATAGACGACAAGGCAGCAAGAGGAAGCGTGGGTCAGCGAGGTGCACTGAAGTTCAGCGAGGTTCATCGGAGGTCAGCAAGGTTCAGCTCGACAAGGGGCGGCAACGGGTAGTAAGGGTTTCGTGGGTAGAGAGATTCTAAAAGCTTGAAAATTTGGGGAAAACATTGGGCGGCAAGGTTGCCAGGTTAATTAGGCTTTTTTTTTTGGTTTAAAATTAAAAGGGTAAGAGTTTTAATTTTTAACAAAGAAAATCATAATATATCAAGTACTAATGTATAATATATATAATTTTATATTAACTATATATGAACTGTCACGACCCGAAACTCCCCATCGGGCCAATGACAACCGCTGCGAGGCCTCGACAAACATTCTTCACCCCGAATGTCGATAGAAACCTCGCAAGGCTCTCGTATCAGCTTTCACACTTCCCCGGTGAGCAATAGTTATCAAATATCAAAATTCGAAGGATTACAAATCATTTTCAAATCAAAACATAACATATTGTTTTCTGGCTCACAGGGGCATTTTTGTCATTTTTATCTTCAAAAATCTCAAAACTTGCTAAAAATGTAGTAGGTAAGCCGAAAATATATATTTAATGATTTAAAAATAATTTAAGTATCTAAAACATTCATTTGAAGTGAAAATTTGACCATTTAAATATAATAAAAATATTCAATAAAATAAACTATTTTCTTGTAAAATAATTTTCATAAAATTATCGGTACATAATTCTTATAGCGTAAAAGTTAATTATATTCATATATACTATAAAGCAAATAACCAAAGCATAAAATTTCTTTTATAGTGACACGTGGGTCCACCTTTAACTAAAATGCATCGAAAGCTAGAAACCTACAACTTTTACCGATTCGAGTCCAAATGAAAGTCCTTGTCAAAGTCAACTAACTATGGAATTCCCCGAGCCTAAAATGTGAGGAAATGAGGGTGGTGAGATTATAAAATCCCAGTGAGTAAACAGATACCATCTAAACTATCTAAAGTCGAGTAAATGGAGACAATTAAAATAAATCATCATACTGTAATTACATTACCTTTCAACTCACTTCAACCAAATAAAATCAATCCATAAAAATCGAGTAATCAACTTGGCTTATGAATTTCTTAAAACTTTGGCTCGTGCCAAAACTCATACTCGGTGATACCTTGCGCAGGGCATCCAACCGAGTCCGCCAAGGCTGTTAAAATTTTTGTATACACTTAAAATATATTTTTAGTTTAAGAAAAATATAGTCGTTCCTTGGCGTTGGCTGAGTTCCACTTTACGTGGTGGTTTGACGTGAAGTGAACCTTAAGCTTTACCCTAGGAGATACCCTACGCGCCTCTCCGTTTGAGGTAAGAATATAATGGAGTTTACCGTGCCCCTCTAATAGGTTGGTCCACGGAACTCCCTCTACAGTGAATAATTAATATATATTCCACCAATCAATAAAATTCATTCTAGCATGATATGGTAATTTATTGCAACCTAGCCTCTCAAGGCTAAATACACAGTACAAATAATTCTAACACCAAAATCAGTTTAGCCATTCATGCTCATTTATTGTCATAAGCCATTCAATTTAAAACCATAAATTTACAACACAAGCAAGAAGTCTCCAATTACTCTATTTTCAAAACTAGTATTCGATTTTTCAAAAAATTTATAAAATCATTTTATAAAATCACAATTTCTCTTAAAACATAGCAATTTATCATTTTAAACCCATTTTCCATAAAATCACACAATTGTATAAAACTACTCTAGATAATTAAGACGATAATAAGTTCACTCACAATTTTAGGAGTCGATGTACTCCTAATCCCAATCTTCAAGCATAATTTCTGTACTTTTACCAGTGTACTTTACTCACCACCTATCCACAATGTACAATACATAATTCATCACATCAATGCTTGACCATTATAAAATCAATTCAGGCTCGGTATATATACATGATATGATATACAACTTATCAAACTACCGTTTAAATGCGATACTGACCTAATTCGGCCTATTATCTCCAATTTAACTCCAAATCAATTTTTCTCACTTTCTACACTCCAATTATACCTAAATTACCTTAATGACTGTGAATGAGATTTAATTTATCAGTCTCGATAGCAAATTACGAAAATACCCCTAATGGGTAAAAATTCGTATTTTTGCTCTGAAAATTTCCATTATTTTTCTAGGCTCATAATTCATTATTCCTTAACCAATTCTCCTAGAATGAAAATCAAATTCATCCTCACTCAACACATGGTAAATTTGGCCATTAAGGGTTGTGGGAGAAAA
>NC_030851.1:24284039-24286686 GCF_000208745.1 Theobroma cacao | reverse complement strand
AACAACTTTCTCTCTCCTAACCCATTTTTTCAGAATTGAATTCATCATGAAAACATGTAATTTAATCATGGAAAATAAAGAGAAATGCTTGGGAATAAGAAAACTCAAGCTTAATAGAAAAAATCTCACCTTTTTCACTTAATTTCCTTGAAAATTCACACTTTTTCTTTGATTTTCTCTCTCTAGGGTTTTGTTTTTGTTTTCTCTCTCTTCTTGCTGGTTTGGCCGGCCATGGGGTGGAAGATGGGCTGATTTTATGCCTTTTTATAAAGAAATAATAAAATAATAAAGGTATGACACATGGCATCATGTCATTGGCCCGTTTTTAAAATTTTAAAAATTTTAATCCTTTTTATCTCCACCACACAATTAGTCAATGGTCAAAATGAGGATAAAGGAAGACCATGTGCTAGAAAAATGTCCTGGTGGTGGAAAATTACAATTTTGCCCCTGGGGTGGCAAAATTACTATTTTACCCTTTTACTCCAAATTATACCGAAATTAAAATTTTTCACTTCTAAACCTAAAATCTTACTCCAATAAGTCAAATGGGGCCAAAAAATCTTTTCTAAAATTCTCATTTTGTCCCTAGGTGGCAAATGACCATTTTGCCCTTGGATAGTGAAAATTCCAGTTTGACTCCAAATTGATCCTCGAACTCCAAATCACCATATTAAACCATTCTAGGACTTTTAAAATTCTTAATTTCATCGTAAATTCTCTATTTGATCTAGTTCGAGGCTTAAATCAACTTTGTTGTACGTCTAGGTACAATATCGACTTTTGTAAATTTTTCGGGAATCTCTTAGCATTCAAACATGCTATCCATCACATGTATGTCATGACAAATATTTTTTTATAAAGTCGGGCTTGTCATATTCTCCCCCACTTGGATCAACCATATGATCCTTTTTCTTGATTGACTTCGACATCCGGCTAAATATTAATATTTTAATATTATTTTATTCTAAAAATTTTATCTTGTCTCCTTGGTACCCGAAATACCTTATTATGCCTCACTTTCAGAATATTTTATCCTAAACTACTCTTTTCATCTTTTATCACTTTTAAACATTTTAATTGACCTCAATTTGCATTCGATCAACTTTATTTATCACCATATCAAAGTATGGGGTATTTCAGTATGACACATGGCATTTTCTTATTGGTCCATTTTTAAAATTTTAAAATTTTAATCCTTTTTATCTCCACCACACAATTAGTCAATAGTCAAAATGAGGATAAAGGAAGACCATGTGCTGGAAAAATATCCTGGTGGTGGAAAATTACAATTTTGCCTATGGGGTGACAAAATTACCATTTTACCCCTTTACTCCAAATTATATCGAAATTAAAATTTTTCACTTCTAAACCTCAAATCCTACTCCAATAAGTCAAATGGGGACAAAAAAAAAATCTTTTCTAAAATTTTCATTTTGTCCCCAGGTGGCAAATGACCATTTTACCCCTAGATAGCGAAAGTTCCGGTTTGACTCCAAATTGATCCTAGAACTCCGAATCACCATATTAAACCATTCTGGGACTTTAAAATTCTTAATTTCATCGTGAATTCTCTATTTGATCTAGTTCGAGGTTTAAATCAACTTTGTTGTACGTCTAGGTACAATAACGACTTTTTTTATAAATTTTTCGACTCTCTTAGCATGCAAACATGCTATCCATCACATGTATGTCATGACAAATATTTTTATAGAGTCAGGCTTGTCATCTTCTCCCCCACTTGGATCAACCATATGATCCTTCTTGATGACTGATTTCGATATCCGGCTAAATATTAATATTTTAATATTGTTTCATTAATAAAATATTATTTTATTCTAAAAATTTTATCTTGTCTCCTTGGTTCCCAAAATACCTTATTATGCCTCACTTGACTTCCGAATCGCCTTTTAGCTCACAAATTCTCCTCCGATAAAATTATTATTATTTTATTATTATTTTCTCACTTTCGAAATATTTTATCCTAAACTACTCCTTTCGTCTTTTATCACTTTTAAACATTTTAATTGACCTCAATTTACATTCGATCAACTTTATTTATCACCATATCAAAGTATGGGGTATTTCATGAACCATTAGCAAGAAACTATATTATTAATTTATAAACATAATTATACATAATATTTTATATATGTATTATAGATAATCATAATATATTATATAAATATAATAATATAAAATATATAGGTAATATATTATTTAGTTGATTATATAATATATTGTTTATGACTAATTATTAATTAAATATATTATTTTGTAAAATATAACTTGCTTAATTATATAGCATTATATATAATTAAATTACATATTAATATTATATAGTATATCAAACTAATATATGTTATAGTTTTATATGTTACATAGTTGGTATATATAATAACTACTCTATTATATTTTATATATACTCTTTTAATTTTATGAAATTATTTATGTATATTTAATAATATTAATATATATTAATTATTCCAAAAAATATATATAACATTATTATTTGTTGTTTATATAGTATTTTTTTAATTAATTATTACTAACTAAGTTTATTATTTTGTAAAATATAACTTACTTACAGTTAATATAATTCATTGATCTAATAATACTATATATGTGTGTGTGTGTGTGTGTGTGT
>NC_030851.1:24135669-24209977 GCF_000208745.1 Theobroma cacao | reverse complement strand
AATATCTGGTTTCGTCTATTCTTAGGAGCTTTCTTATCTTAATAACATGCTACTCAATGCATTTATGTCATGACATGTTTTTATAGGGTTGGGTTTTACACAAAATGTATGCCTTAAGCTTGTTTCCCATCTACTCCCTGCTCACAGAGTCGATGATCACTGAGTCTGTGAGACTCACGCCCTTATTTCTCTTTTATAGAGTGTGTTCGGCCTAGCATGTGTTCATTGGCACATGTTGTCTACCGCGAATAGGTAAAGGCATCTCGTAGCACTTTATTCCAAGTTACTCCACTGCTAGAGGTTGAGTCGTTCATAGTATAATGTATTTGTAAGTAATGTGAATGTAAATGTACAATTGAATAATTATAGAATATAATGTAATCTTTACGAGTATGGTGAATAAAGGTTAAGATGGTTTACTGCGATTATGTTTAATCCTTATTACAAAGTGATATGTGGTTCAAATAGTTTCACAAATTGATGGCATAATAACCAAAGAATCAACTAAAGCTTGTTCGGGATTTGGCGGGTTCTCTCGCAAGTCTCGAACATCGGTAACGATCGAGGAACGGTCGTTACAATTACCATAGGTATCACATGTCATATACACTACTTTCAGTGCTTAACATAAACATTGCATGCTTGAGTAACATAAACATAAACATAAGTATTCTCAATTTAATTACAAAACCATGTCTCATTACAAACCATGAAATAATAAAGGCTCGACTTGGCACATTGTAGAGTGTAATGACAATAGAAGGCTTGAAGGAAGACATTATAACACCTACCCAATATGAGTTAAGCTACTCTTCCACAAGGCGACAAGCCAAGCAAGCTACTATCTAAAACAAAATAATAAATCTTCAAGTGTGAGTTATAAAACTCAGTGAGCAAATGCGAAAAGGGGACAAGCCAAAGGGGAAGAGCTTTTGTAATAATCCATAACTTGCAATAAACATGAATTCATAGATAATCATTTCATTTCCTTCCAAAATATTTGAATAATGATGTTACCAGTTCAAATCACATGATTTTAGTTGAAATCCAAGTCACATAGAAGTTTGGATTGACAAGGAAGCTTAAAATCAAGTGACAAACCTTTTGAAAAGAGAAAACAAGAGGTTACGTACCTTAAGTATCAATACCTTCACTATAGGTATCAATATTTTTCATCAAGAATGCTTTTTGGACCACATGTATTGATACTTCTTGAGGAAGTATCGATACATTTCACACAAAATGCTTCTTAAGACATTTTGTTTGCTAGGTATTGATACTTCATCCATATAAACGCAAAATTTGGCCATTTTCCAACACATTCAAGTCCCTATAATCAATCTAACCTCTATACTTGCTATGCCTCTTAATAATTCATTCATAATACATGAAAACGTAACTTCTACATACATTCATAATGAGGTTCGACACTCTTACAACAACATCCACACCATGCATATTTCATAACATCATAATTGTTGTGCATTCATTATGTAAGTCATGTAAATGAATGCTATGAGTGACACATTCAACCAACTCAAGGCTACGTAGTCATGTGATACAATGCCCTACATCATGGCCCTCATATACGTGTGGTATTACGCCCCAAATCATGACCCTCATATTGTGTGGTACAATGCCCCACATCAAAGCCCTTGTACTTGTGTGGCACAGTGACCCACATCAAGGTCCTCATGCTCATATTGTCTTAACACATCAATGACATGCAATCTCATAGCTTACTAGACAATTCATATCTATAAAACATATTCATATCATCATGTACATTTTCTCTTATGTAATTAAGCATCTCATGGGCAATAATGTCATAGCCATGCACATACTTCATATTCATCTCATTGAAATTAATCATTCAGTTATAACGATACAACAATTATATTAATAAAATTACAAGAAAATTGTTATTAATCTTGGATTTATGCAACCATTACTTTCCTTTCAAAAAAAAAAAAAGCTCAAAAGAAGTTACTATGACTTCCATTATCGTACAATTGTTTAAAAAGCTAAAAAACAAAAGGAGCTGCCATACTTTTACTTTCATTTATCTCACTTTTTAAATTATAAATTAACACAATCTGTTTAACTATATTATATGTTACTATGTATCATTTTTAATATCAAATAATCTACCATATTACAACTACATCATAACAAACACAATGCTTTATTTCTTTTTCTTTAAACGATCTATAACAATTATAATACTAAAATTGTTAACATTAATAAACAATTTTTTACATTTGTTGATTTAAAAATTTAATACTAAATTTTTAACATTAACTATTTATAGAATTCTACAAACTTATTGTGTAATACATGTACTTTTCTAATTCAATTTAATACTAGAAAAAATAAATAAATAACAAAAGCAAATAAACAAATACAACATATATTTAAGATTCGGGAAAGTTGTCTTTATGATGCTAGATCAATGAATGCAATCATAGACCAATCAGTAAAATCACACACGATAAATTATCCAAAATAGATAAATGGCATAATTCTAAAGAAAACACTTGAATTAATTAAGAAAATTTAAATAAGCTCTTATTCTTTTATTGCATTCAATGAAGACTTTGTACTTTTATTTTTTGAGTCAAATAACTTCTTATGATTGATGGTTGAGTAATTTTCATTAATCAAAATGTCACTTGTCATTTCATATACACATAACATTGACGTGGCGTTGATATGAATGGTGAAAAATATTACATGGTCATGCCATCATGCCACATCATCATCAATTATGATATGTTTTTATGCCAAATCATCATTAATTATGACATTTCAGTATGCCACGTTAGTGTCATATGGCATAGAATGACAAGTAGTATTTTGACTAAGTCAATCATTAATTATAACAGGTAATTTGGCTCAAGATAAAAAAATAAGGGATTATTTAGCTCAAAATAAAAGTATAGGGACTTGATTGAACACAATAGAAGAATAAGAATTATTTAAATTTTTGGGGTAAAATACCCTAACCCCATTAAGTTTTGGTCATAATTCTACTTAGGTTCATTATTATTCAAAATGGACAATCCACCCTAAAAGAATATCTTTCACTGAACGCATTAGTCCAACATTAGTCAATCGTTAGTGATTCTGTTAGTTTGATGATATGGAAAAAACTTTCGGATAATTTTACCATTCATTAATTTTAAAAATTACCACACTATATAAATTATAATTTTTCATTTTTAAAATTTTTTCTCTTCTATTCAAAAAAAAAAAAATTCTCTCTACCTTACCTTTCGTTAGTTGGATTTGGCTGGGGAACACTAGAGATGGCACCACGCTAGAAGAGCACAAGATTCATGCTCCCTAGGTGCTCCCCAAATTTGCTTTACTTGGGGAAAGCTGATCTCGTGCTCTCTAAAGGAATGCTGATATCGCACTCCCTTCAGGGAGATCTGGCCAAATTTGGCGTTCCACGATCAGATCCAGCTGCAAGGTAGCTTATCATTGTAAGGGAGTGCCACCGGCTAGCTTGAGAGAAAGGAAAAGGTTAAATTATTCAATTAGTCCATGTACTTTATAAAAAGAACGGATTTAGTCCTCGTAGAATAATTTGTGTAAATTGAGTCCTTATACTTTGTGAATTTATTAATTATAGTCTCTAACTCTAAAAACATTAAATTTAACCATTAAGTATGCTGACATGGCATTGACTATGTGTTGATATGGCAAGGTCATGTTGATGTGGCACAAAAGTTAACATGACACAACGCTGACACGGCATAATGCTAATGTGACTACATGAATTTAAAAAAATAGCAAAAGCATCCTAACCCTAAATTAAATAAAATTTACAAAGAAAGAAAGAAAATTGACAACCCACCAAAAACATATTAACAAAAACACCCTCACATGAATCTATCTTCTCCCATGGGAACCACTTTATTTTTTTTTTCACACAAGTGAAGAAAAAATAAAGTTAAAAAGGAAAAATTATGAAAATAATAAAGAGGAAAAAAACAAGAAAAACAAAGAAAAATTATTATTGAAAAAATATTTTATAGTCAACTGGGTATTAAAGGTTTTCTTGCAACAACCTAAAAAACTAGTTTTAGTTTGCAGAATAAAACAAAAGCTAACAATGAAAAATACCCAAAAGAAAACTAAAGTGAAGTATGCTTGCAATTTGTAAAAAACTGACAAAAAAAAAAGATTTACAAGAGAACTAATTATGCTTAATTAGCCTCGCACCTTTCAGAACCCAAAAGCATACTAACAAAACTTTATAAAATCTCTGTTTCTTCTTTGTTGTTTTATCCATCAAAATCTCTCAACTTGTCTAAAACTCTTCAAAATTATGTTAATTGAGAATTACGATTCAAAACAAGGTCAGGAATCATGATCATACTTTTCTTAAATTTCAATTATTCAATTCCAAAATTAGTTGTTTCTCCCTCTCTTGATTCTCTGTCTTGGGTTGTTAGTTTTTTTTCTTTCTTTCTTTGTAAATCTCATTTAATTTAAGGTTAGGATGCTTTTTGTTGTTTTCTTTTAAATTCATGTGGACACGTAAGCATTATACCATGTCAATATTTGTCTCACATCAACATGACCATGCTATATCAACAAATAGTCAACTCTATATCAGCATATTTAACGGTTAAATTTAATGATGTTAGAGTTAAAGACTGTAATTAACAAATTTATAAAGTATAAGGATCTAATTTATACAAATTATTGTACAAGGACTAAATCTATTCATTTAGTACAGTTTAGGGACTAATTGTATAATTTAAGCAAAAGGAAAATAGTGGAAAAGAGGAGAAAAAAGAGGGATATTTTAAACATTTTACTTTCACTCGTTAATGCTGTTTACATATTTCAAGTGAATTGTCTATTTTAAATACTAATAGACTTGTGTAGAATTATAACTAAAACTTAACGAATGCGAATATTTTATCTAAATTTTTTTTGTATAATTTAGGAGCTTTTCATGTATACTAGATAAATAAATAAATAAATAGAAGGTGTTGTGAACTCAACTAAGCAAACATGACAAAAGAGACCTCCTCCATTAATTTCTTCGAAACAAAACATAAAAAGAGAAAAAAATGAAAACCCGCAGTTTTCAACTTGGAAGTTGTAAAGCACAACATATATCTTTCTCTTTACTAGAAAGGGAATTTCAAATTCCCAGGAGAGACGATGTTGTATCTACTGTTGGGGATTTAAATCATGCTAAGACAACTCATACGCAGTTGAATATTATTAAAATTTTAATCCCCAAAGCCATGGATCACTTTAATTGAAACTAATCTAGAAAAACCAGAAAAGAAATTTTGACATACCTGAAAGTCTGGTTTCTTTGATGAAGTCCTCCTTGGCTTTTCGTTTTAACTTTTGTACACCAATTAAGACTTATCAAACCACAATAACACAGTTGTCTTGCCTCTAATGGTGATCCACACAATGATTTTCCAAAATCTCTTCACTAAGAGTGTGTGAATCCCTAAGCCGAAGTTTGTGCTAGCAAACTCTCAACTTTGAGCTCCCTTGTGTTTCTCTCTTTTTGGCTATGATCCTATCTTAACACATGGGAAAATAAAATAGAATTCTTCTATATATTTAAGAGGCGGCTAAGGAATTCTTTTATAGAGTGAATTGACCTACTTTATATCCAGTAAGGATTATAAAATGTCTTGGGCTAATTGAGCCTTCATTTAATACTCCATCAAATCATATTTGATTTAGCCCAATACTTAATTAGATTAAGCCTTTATAAAATCAATTAGATCACATCCAATTGAACTCAAATTAATTTCGACAATTCACCTTATGTGTGTGACCCATTAGGTTCAGAATATGTTCGTAATAAATATAAATTAATTCAATTAAGAATTTATATTTATATTTATAAATCATGACCGGCATCTAGCAATACATCATGACCACCCAAATGTCAGGAGAGTCAATATGATTTGACTAACCTTTCAGTGTACAGAATCTCAGTGTAATTCGATCCTTTCATCATATATCCTAGATAGATAGAAACCTTAGCTCGGTGTCTACTGTCTAACTTATCCATATTAGTCTTATAGCTTCTATATTGATCTATCAAGACTACCTTGGCCAAGGACTTTTAATCAATATAAGCCAAGAGCAAATGAGATATGTCCCCTTCAAATCACTTGGGGTGATGAATCCTCTCTAGACTACTCATTCATCTTTGCATGCTTCATGCCATACCCAAAAGTATCCCATTTAAGCATCTGGTCATCGTTAGACCTATAGAGGTGAAATCAAAGCATGATAATTCACATACAAGATGTCCAGGTATCACAAGTCTAAGGATTACTTACACTACTGACACAAGAAAGTATTTTCGTAAACACTTGTGTGAAATACCAAATGGAACTCTCATAGCGGGTCATGCTCAGTGAACTTGTTCCTTAACAAGCACCCATATACTATCCCCAAGTATCTCACATACTTCAACCTATGAGATCAATTGCTTACTTATAAAGTAAGGAGGCTTAGCATGGACTAGCCTTTGAGCATTGTCAATGCTTTTATTCTTGACAATACAATGACCAGGAACATATTTAGAAACAAGGCTTTGATGCATAAGAATCTCATAATTATTACTTTTATAATTTCTTTGCAAAGCCATTATGTTCCAAGGACTTTATCTACATAAGTCTCTCATAACTTTTTATAAAGAAACTCATGGATAAAGAAATACGTCATACATTATATAAAATATCCATAATGTATTTAATATGAAATATGACTAATTAATGTAGTGTTTTACAAGCATAAAATCGATTGGCTTGTAGGGCTTACACTAACATCTACTTCCACACTTTCACTCTGGATGGACTGTGGATCAGGCCATCCTGGTCGAGGAAAAGTGTCTTGTCATCATCCTGTTCGGCCACGATTAGGACGAAACTTGCTTGCAGGTATTTCTATCTCAATATTTTTTAATTTCCATTTGTGTTTCTCAATCAATTTTAAGATTAGTCGTATTATATGAGGAATAATTACCTTTCTTGTTTCATTGCAAATTTTTCTGGCCTTGAACTTTATCAGAGCAATATATTATTCAATTCTTTATTCTTCGCAATTCCATGTATAACTTGGTGTGCAAAATCTTGTGATAAAGAGGATCAAGGTTTTATGCTTGATTTTGTCAGTACTGTTCAATTGGGATTCGTTCTCAGGTATGAGCTTCCAATAATATTATTATCCTTATTGTACAAGAAATAGTACAATTCTTGCCTTCAACCTAAAGATGGTTGGATAGTGATGAAATATTTTGATCTTACAAAAGTTTATCACTGGTTGGAGTCAGGATTTGTAAGAGAAGTGCGTACTTTCTTTAAGGGGATAACTACCAAATTTGCCACTAATAGTAAGGCTCAATGTTGAATTTTGCCACGGTTCTGAATTGCATTGAATTCACAGCCATACTTGTATTTTGATTCATTTTTTTTTCTGAAAAAAATGAAGGATGAAAGAATAATTTGTGGAATGCTCAAGTTATGCAATTTAAAGAAATTTTGGGGAAGTAGAATTTTTGTCATAGAATTTCTCATCAAATCTGATTGTGAAGTAATTGTGGAATTCCATGTAATTTCTGCTTCTCCAAAACTTATTTGAACTGAATAATGGAATACATCACAAAATATTCTTTCATTGTTAAATTTCGTTCAAAATTCAACTAAAATAAAAGGTACAGTGGCAAAATTCAACATTGCGCTACAATAGAACAGTAAATTTGGCATTTATCCACAATATGGTTTTGGATTGTGTCTCATCTACCTTCCTCTCCATTCTTTGTAAGAGGGTATGACTCATCTTGTCCTAGTCTCTAGGGGGCATAAGTCAAAGAGATCTATTATCTCCTCACCTTTTTGTTTCTTGTCTCAAGTAACTTTCCCTTAGGATCAATCAAGAGAGAAACATTAATTGTTGGAATCCCATTTTAATGGGTAGAGGAGGGCCTTGAATATTGCATTTTATGTTTGTCAATGACATTATGCTAGTAGTCCAACGCAAATAGGAATAATTGTTGGACCTTTTCTAGGAGCTCCTTTTGATGTCTATGAGAGATTTGCTCAAAGCATCAATGCTAACTACACCAATATTTAAGTCTACCCTCCTATGTTACTTGAACTCGGGCAGTGAATGCTGCAAACAAATATTTGTTTGATGTAGGCATGTTTAATTTTTTTTCTAAGTTTTTCTTTATATTTTGGAGGGTTAGACCTACATTGCCATGTTCATCGAGTATGTGTTGGAGGTACTTCAAAAAAATGAAGATTTGAAGCAATATAGCTCCCCTCTTATGGTCCTATCTAAGAAACTAGCTTCTTGTCCTACATACAAGCAAGTGGATGAACTTGGTAAGTATTTTGGTTGTCCAAATTTTTTGTGAATGAACTATCAAATTTTTTTTTGGTTCATCACTGGAAAAGAATGAATAAGCTGATGGGGTGGAATACCAAATTACTTTCTCTGGCTGCTAGGGTGTGTTATTACAATTAGCATCTTCTTGTTTTTGAACTACTTCTATGCATACTTCTTTTCTACCTTTTCCATTCAAATAAAATATTTAGACTCATTTCTCATGGTTTATCAATTGTGGAAAATGAGAGCATTTATTGGGTAATTGCGATACATTGACTAGATAAAGGAGACATGCTAGGTTGGATCCAATTTTTTCTACCAAGGTCGAAGTTGAGGATCTTTCTTGCTCTGACTCTATATTCCTTGGTCTACGTACTTTGGTATATCCCTTTTGTTGTTATTTTTATAATAATTGTGATAAAAGAATATTTGAAAGAAATGATGCAAGATGGAAACAATTGCATGAGGGATTAAACTACTTGAGATTTTATCTGTAATTGTTAATAACTCTCTATTGGTCTTTTAAGATAATTATTACCTTTTGAGTTGGTAAGACATGTGAATGACACCAGCCAAGCTGAGCTTTCTCATAGTCGAGCTTGTCTTGGTTAAATATTATCAAGCTTGAATACAGGTCGAGCTAAAAAATGTCTGATTGAGCAAAGTTTCTCTATGTTTACCAAGATTTAAGCTGAGCTTGATCTCTTAACAAGCTCGTGAGGTAAACCACTTTCTAAGCTGAACTTAAACCTTGAAAATAATCTTCAAGGCCTTAGAAAGAAGGTGAAAGTTCGACCAATTTAACCTACTAAAACATAGTGGTACATATAAGAAAAAAGCCACTTTCATAATACATAAGTGGGTCGTACAAAGGCAACACCTTGACTGAAGCTGCGAGAAACATAGATGGTGGGGTGAAAGGGTCGGTTGTGTGGTTGGTTATATTAGTGATTTAGAATGTATTAATCCTGCATCTAGCATGCCTTCATTTTTGTTCATTTTAATCTATGCCACACTAATTTTTAAATAATATATAAATTATATTTAAATTTTATTTGTGCTTAAACATATCAAAATTTATTGACCAACTTTGAAAGGCATAAATGAACTTTTTTATCAACTTTGTTCATGAATTTTTTTTTTATCAATTCTGTTCTTGACATAAATGAGTCAAGCTCACTCACGTTCAAATTGCATATTTACTAAACAAGCTTCCATTTTTTTCCTTGTATATTGAACTAATAAACAAGGACGAAAAAGCTCCAACGGAGCCCATTCATGAGTTATTCAAGGAGTACACTGGTTCATTTATGCCTCTGACTAGTGTACTTGAATAACTCCAAATTTTCCATTTTAAATATATATAGTTTTAGTTTAACTTCGTATGGTTCATGTTCAGGAAACTTATTTGTAGGAAACTTGTTTGTTATTTTAACCAAGGATTGAGAATAACTACTACCGTATAGGAAGAATTATGGGTCTTCATGATGGTCTTTTTGCTATAGATTATGCATTCCTAAAAGTGGAAGTAGACTTTGATGCCAAAACTGTGTTAGAATTGTTAAGAGAGTGCTGACTTTGATGACGCTCACTCTTTGGCACCCTAATTGCTGATTGCAGGTCATAAATGGGGAAATTCAAACAGCTTGAGCGAGCCTTTACCTTCAAAGAACCAAACCAAGCAATAGATCTTTTAGCTAGAATGCAAAATCTAGAGCATTGTTGATCTTGGAACCTTAAAATTCTATTACTAGCATTCTGTTTGATGTGCTTTTTAGTTCTTAATATTATTTTTGTTAACAGAAAATAGAAAGGATAATGATTTGATAGTAACCCTGTTGTTTCATGAAAAACCTTCTCCATCACCAACCGTGCAATATTAGAAACTTTTTCACCGACATGTTGGAATTAAATGGTAAAGGAAGAACTAAATTGGACATTGTTTTTTGGACATTCATATTTAAGCATATATATTTTATGCCCTATGATTGAGTGCTGGAATCTCTAAGTAGTTACCATGCCCTTGTATCTTGTAATCCCCAAGTGGTTATCCTTTTTGGTTGTTTTTTTTTTGGCAAACAAAGGGTTCTATTTGGTAGCTTTTCCAGAAGGGCAGGGTTTACAAAACTTCTAGGGGTTTGCCTATTTTTGATACAGAAAGAGTTTACATTTTACTTCTTTTTGGGTTGTTACACTTTTATGTGTATGTGTGCACGAAGTCTATAGCTTTTTGATAACATTTCTCGTTTTGTTTTAGACCTGAATTTCAAAAATTGGACTTTCTGTCATTATTTGTGATGCATAAATGTCTTAGAATTGATCTGCTCTTCATTCTTGTGGAGTAGTAATGTTGTTATGCGTATCAGCTGTTAATTAGTTTATTTGATTTGTGTTTTCTGATGAATAAGGTGCTTGCTTCAGTAACTGAGATGACATAACATAAGTTTTTGATTTTAATACAATGTATGAGTTGTATGATCCATCAATAATTATGTTCTTCAGAAATAAACACATAATGATAGACCTTGGTACTGGAAACAACAAGATCAACTGGGCTCTTAAGGACAAGCAGGAGTTTATTAGCATTGTTGACACTATTTATCATGGGGCAAGGAAGGGTCGCGGTTCGGTAATTGCTCACAAAGATTACTCCACCAAGTACCGCTACTTAGTATGCTTGAAATATGCAGTTGATTGCAAAAGCTAATTCATTTTAAGGGTTTTCTTGGTTGTGCCATTTGCTTCTTTCTTATGGCTTATATATTGGTGATGTTACTTGTAGATGTTGAAACGAACCATGAGCTTTGATGTGTGTAGAGGGTGTTGCACCTGAGAATGATGCTTAGAGTTGAAACTTTGTAATATGATGGACATTCTTTGTAGTGGATGTTTGGCATGCTTATGCATTTTTTCTGCATGCATGTATGTAAGGGGAGCATCATTCTTATCCTTCCTTTAATCTCTGTTAACATGTCAAAGTCGGTCTTCTGAGAGAAATATATTATGTTTCAATGGATATTATTGCCATTTATAAGGATAAATGTTATTTCTCATGAAGATTTGAAATCAATGACTTGTATTTGGAGGTGAGCCTACATTTTTAGATAAATATTTCACTCCCTTTCTGATCGAAGAAACTTACCTTACAAATCCTACTACCAGCAACTAATGATCTCTTCACTCTCGCTATTATAGAGCGGTTACTAAAGTTTTCCATAAGGAATTGCATGTTCCAAAACCCTTTGGCTTTTGATAGTGTATCAAGAATGAAGAGAAAAAAAAAAGAGTTTTTGGTTTTCTGACTTACAGAACAACTCAGGTTCACTCTTGGTTATGTGAAAAAACCAGTACGTTTGTTCATTATTTATAAACGTGTTAGGGATATAGAGATAGGATGTTACTTTTAAATTTAAACAAATAAAATTTAAATGTAATTAATCTTTTTTTAAATTTAAACAAATTAAATTTAAATGTAATTGATAGATAATTCTTATTTAAATTTAAACAAATTGAATTTAAATTTATATCATATCTCAAATGTTTTTTTAATTATTCAATTAAAAATGTCAAAATAATATCTAATATTAATTAATTGAATATTTTTTAATTATTCACAAATAATTAACAAAGTTACACCACATTTAAATGCAATATCTCCCACTTGTACACATTGGCATCAACTTATATTATTCCCAATTTAGCTCATTCTCCACTCATTGTCATACAGGGAAAATAAAACGCGTGATCAATGAGAAAATAAAAGTATCAGTGAGCCGTGCGATATTAAGTTACCATCTTGCTAACATAACACCACTCGAGTTCTCGTCATATCGTAAATCATTTTAATCACACAAGATTTTGTATCTCTAATCCCTTTTACATGTAAGAGCTATGCAAAATTTCTTTATGTGTCTAAACTCATGGTTATATCTAACAACTAATGTTTTTATAACTGCCCGGGCAATGAGTTATAGACCATGTATGTGAGATGTATAATGACTCTTCCTTAGATACTCATGTCAATCCATTAAGATCTGATTGCTTTATTAGTCATGTTCCGCTAGATCACATCATTTTTGAACCTTGGAAATCATGCTGAAGTAACAACACCAATTCTCAACATCATATCATAGATCTAAGTACCAAAAGGTATAAAATTTGGACTACATAAGTCCTTTGGGCTCACACAGTGATGAAGCAGGAATCTATTCAATCACTCCTTTTCATCGGTCGACTAATATTACATATAGTATGAAATGTACATTATGGTGGATCTTAGTCCAATCCCTACAAAAAAGATTGACTTGAATCCCCTAAGATTTAAATCTGGCTATCACTGGCTCTATGGAGTGTGGATAATCTCCATGTTTGACTCTTAAGAGCCTCATCTTGACTCTAAGTCAAGGTGACATTGTTAAGAACCTTGCTCACAATTCAAGTGACAAAAAGATCACAAAATGCTTGCTACCTTGTGATCATTTAAGTATCATCCCACACATTACCATAGCATTGGGGCGATTATCCTGTTTGAGAGGAATATCTATAAAGCTAAGTGACAATATTACTTAGATATGTGCCCTAATTAATTAACAACATTTGATCAAATAAGTCAACACAAACTTAATTTATTAATTGTTCAAAAAACAATAGTACATGAATATCAAATGCGTAATAACCCTAAAGCCCTAATAAGCTTTTGAAAAGCATTTTTGGTAATAGGTTTAGTGAATAGGTCTGTTAACATAGCAGTTGTGGAAGTGTACTTCAACACAACAAGACCTTGTGCAATGATGTCACGAATGTAGTGATAGCAAGTATCAATGTGTTTGGTTTTTCCATGATACTTACGATCTTTTGTATAAGCTATGGCAGCTATGTTGTCGTAATAAAGTACAACAGCTTCACTAAGATGCCTAGTAATGTTCAAGCTTTGTAAAAATTTCCTTAACTAAACCACCTTCTATTTTGCAGCACAGCATGCTACATACTTTGCTTCCATAATATATGGAGCAGTACAAAGTTTCTTCTTGCTACTCTAAGAGATAACTCTACCTCCAAGTATAAAAGCATATCCTGAAGTAGATTTTCGATCATCTTTATCACTGGTGTGAGCAGCATCACTATATTCGACCAATTTTAGGCTTCCACCTCGGTAGGATAAAGCCAAATTAGTGGTTCCTTTTAGATACTATAGTATCCTTTTGACTATAGCCCAATGGGTAATCCTAAGATTACTTTGGTACCTACTGACCATACTAACCTCAAAGCATATGTCGATCAAGTACATATCATAGCATACATCAGACTTTCAATAGTACTTGTGTATAGTACATTTGCCATTTGTTTCTTTTCTTCTTTAGTTTTAGGACATTGTTCCATGTTGAGATATAGGTTTTTCTCCATTAGAGTGTTTATAGGCTTGGAGTTTTGCATATGGTATCGTTCTAAAACCCATTGAAGGTAATTTTCTTAAGGAAAACTCAAAAACTTTTTAAAATGACTTCTCGAGATCTTCGCCTTGAGGATCTATTCAACTTGTCCCATGTCCTTTATCTTGAAAATACAGGACAACCACTTCTGAGTGGTGACAATTAACTTCATGTCATTCTCGGCTAATAGGATATCATCTGCATATAATGAAAGAATAAAGAATTTATTCCCTACTCTCTTTACATATGCACAATGGTCCTCTTAAATCATCACAAGCCTATGTAAATGATGGCTTGATGAAAATGAATATGCCATTGTCGGGATGATTGTTTTAAGCCATAGATAGAACATTTCAAGCGACACAACTTATGTTCCTTTCCTTTGGCTTGAAAACCAATTGGTTGATTCATGTAAATCTCTTCATTGATTTCTCCATTGAGAAATACAGTTTGCACATCCATTTGGAACAATTCCAAATCTAGATGTGCCACTATAGCCAAGATAGGGCAAATTGACGTAAATCTCACCACAAGAGAAAACGTCTTTTCATAATCCACACCCTCTTTTTAAGTATAGCCATTTGCCACTAAATGAGCCTTATATTTTTCAACTGATCCATCCGCTTTGCGCTTTACCTTTAGAACCCATTTTTTTCCAATGGCCTTGTGCCCAGGTGGAAGGTCAACCAACTCCCATACTTGGTTTTCAGTCATGGAATTCATTTCATCTTCCATAGTAGTAAGCCATTTGTCTGATGATGGTGAGTTTAGAGCTTCCTCATAAAAGATGGTTCATTAACATCTACAAGAATATCTAAGAAAGACTAACCGTTTATTTGGAATCGTTTACAATGTATTTGCCTACCTTCACTTCTTCGTAACTGTGAATCTTTGGTAGAGCTCAAGTGGTGTACTCCCACTGACCTCAATAGTCTCTTGGATAGGATATGTTTTCACATTCATTTCATCATGTTAGGATACACTTTCTTGAGGCTCTTCCATCTCATAAAGCTCAAGGCTTTCTTTAACCTCACCTATGCTTAGGAAGTCGTCTTCTAGAAAATCAACATCACGAGATTCCATCTCAGTTAGCCCACCATTAGAGTTTTCACTATACATCACGTAGCCTTTAGAATTTTTTGAGTATCTAATAAATGCACATTTATTAGCTTCAAGGCCAAGTTTTCCATACTTATGAGTTGAGTGATGTACGTACCCTACTAATCTCCAAGGACATAGGTCTTCCAAATTGGGCTTACTTTCATTCCATAGCTCATATGGAGTTATGGGAACAAATTTTGAAAGCACACGATTAAGGATGTATGTTGCGATCAAAAGAGCATCCCCCCTCCCAAAAAAAAAAAAACTTTTTGGAAGGTTGGCTTGTGCCATCATTGACCTAACCATGTTTAACAAGGTATGATTCCTTCTCTCCACAACACTGTTTTGTTGTGGAGTTCTAGGTATCATTAATTGTCGATGTATTCCATTTTCTTTACATAATTCTTTGAATTGATCAGATAGGTATTCACGACCTCTATCAGTGCGAAAAACCTTAAGTTTTCTTTCATTTTTATTCTAAATCTCTACGATAAAATGTTTGAAACAATTCAAAGCTGTAGAATAGTGAAACAATATGGATCCATATCATGAGTAATCATCTATGAATGTAATGAAATAGGATGTGACATTGCATGCTTTTACATTCATAGGCCCATAAATGTCAAAATAGACAAGTTTTAAAAGATGGGTGGCCCTTTTAGCCTTCCCAAAAGGCTTTCTGCTAGACTTACTAGCAAGACATGGCTCACATGTAGGAAGTTTAACTTTGGTGAGTGAGCCCAATAGCTTTTCTCTAGCCAATCTGGACATTCTATTTTGCTTAATATATCATAATCTAGTATGCCATTTCACAAAATCATTTATAACATCAGAAGAAGAATTTGAAACAAAAGCAATATCATTATTAGAATCCAAATCTAACATAATCAAATCATCTTTAAACTAACTATGACCAAAAAACGTGTTTTCAAGAAAAATAGACAAACTATAATTCTCGAAAGTAAAATTAAATCCTAAACCCATCAATGCTAAAACTGAAAGTAGATTACATCGAACGGTTGGAGTATGAAGCACATCATGTAGGAGCCATTTTAGCCCATTGTGTATTGTGAGTTGGTAAATTCTTACTCCTAGGATCTCTTCTTGTTCTCCGTTCCCCATCATAACAAAGTGTCTACCATTGGTAAACGATGGTAATCTACATATCTTGCATGGTTGCAAGTTATGTGCTTGGTTGCTCTTGTATCTACAATCCAACCAAGAAGAGAATGAACTATACACACATGATAACACATATAAATTCTAAAGCAGTTTAGAGGAGGAACCTTCTTAGGCTCAATTCATTATTGAGCAAAATGTCCCTTCTTACTATAGTTAAAGCATTTCAACTTGGACTTATCCTTCTTCCCACCATGCTTGCCTCTTTAGCACTTAGTGACTCCATCATTTTTAAGCCTTAGATTTCCAGTCTTTCCGTTCTTTTGTTGTCTCTTTCGCTGGGGAACATACCTTTTACGATTTCCAACTTGAGCTATCAGGGTAGTGCTGCTGATAGCTTCTCTACACTCAGCCTTAAGCTCTATATGGCGAGAAATGTCATCAAAAGTCTTTATCCCTTAATTGTGTGTTAATACAAGTTTAACATGTTCTTATGAGGACTCAGAGAGTGACCTGATGACAGCTAAGACTTGTTGCTCATCTATCAGATCATAGCCAGTTGTTTTCATCTCTCTTATCATGGCTGACATAGCCCTTAGGTGTTCAACCATAGTGTGCTTAGAGTCTATCACATATTGAATGAACCTAAGTATCAAGGCACAAAGCCTCATAGCTGTGGTTCCACCATAGTTCAATTTCAGTTGTTCCCACAACTGTTTGGTAGTTGGGAAGTTCTCAAACTCCCTAATGAGATCATTGTGCATGCAACTTAACATGGCAAACTGTGCACTACGGTATCTCTTATACCAAGTGTCATAGGCTTCTTGGTCATGACGATGCTAGGTAGTGTTTTCGGCTTTAGTTGGGTTCATCTCCTTGGTCAGATGATCGAGCAAGTCTTGCTCATTAAGAAGATACTGAACCTTCTTATGCTAGATATCATATTTTTGCCATCAAGTTTGCCACCTTTGGTCAAATTAACAATAATTTGTTTTGAAGCCGTATCACCACATCATTGCATAAGATTTAATTAGGCACATATTATTGTTGATTTCTCACACAAGTGCATGTATCGTTAACAAGTAGTACAATAATGAATAGAGTATCATTCCCATGAAGAATTTTTTTAATTCCTACTATTAACTACTAAATTAACACATCTTAATTTTATTCAAACAATTAAATTTTAAAATTATTAAAATGAAAAATTAAAACTACTAAACTGAAACTTTAATCAACTACCAGACCTAAGATCATAATATCCCTCAATACTTCATCTAATTATTGTTTATCTCTTTTAACTTAGTTTAATGGATTAAATTGCTAACCTAGAGTCCTAAATTGTTTATAAGTCTTTATCGAGTTTCTTGTAAAAATACCTCTCCTAATTAATTTACTATATATCTATGCAAATTAAATTGAAGAAAGATTCATTAAGTTTGTACTCTAATCCCAACTACGTATGGCTTATAAGTGTATGTCTACCCTATATGCAAATCAAATTACCTAATCAACTAAGTGCATTCGATCATACGCTATTCTATTCAAGGTTTACCTAAATCTCCTTTATCAAGGTTTAACCTAGGTTTTCAATTCAATCTAATTGGTGATTAGGCAATTAGAAGCATTAAGAACAAAATAAAATAAATGACTTAAATCCGTAAAACATAAGTAAAAGAGAGAGAAATAAATCAGACTACATATTATGTTCAATTATAATCTTAGATAAACAAAGTAGTTCCCTATCAAGTCACACATTATCATTGAATAAAGTTTAAACAATAAAAACAAACTAAGAAAATAAAAGAATAATAAAAAAGATAAAACTTAAGAATTATAATCTTGATCTTCCAAGTCTTCTTGAATCCTTTAAAATCTTCTTAGCTTCAATGACTTTGCAACTTAACTCTCAACTATTAATCTAGTGTTTTTTTCCATTCTCCTTAAGTCCTCCGAAAGATTGTTTTTATAGGTTTTGAAGTTAGGAGAAGTTGGGTGGAGAAAGAATTCAATTCAAACTACGATTTCCTCATCAGACTATGTGAGTCACAGCCTTGCCCAATTAATTAACAGAAATCGTAATTTCTCTAGGACTGATATAGTATGTCAAATTCAATATGATTTTTAACCATCTTCCAAGCCGAAATGGGCAAAGTGGAAAACATATAAGTTGTATATTTTTCTCTTATCTTTTCAATGGTTCAAGAATCGCTTCATTTAGAGCTTTGTAGAGAAAGTTATGATTGAAATACAAAAACATATGTAGTGAAAGTCTGCACCTTGAAATTGCTCTCCTTCTTTTACTAAAATTTTTTTTTCAAACACCTACAAAAGCACAAATAAATCAATAACAACCTATCTTATCTACATTAACATCAAATTAAGTATAAAATTAACTAAGATTAGATTGACTTTCCTAAAATATCTAATTTAAAATAATTAAATAAAATTTACTAATTTCTATACATTACTACAAAAACTAAGCTAAATTACTATAAAAATTAAGCCAAAATAACTCTATATCATAGAGTTATCACATATCAAATTTTCTAATCAATTAAGATTAGACATATTTAATTTTTACTTATATTACTAGTTTGCAAATTTCACATGCATGTTAGTAATCATCACCAATAGTATAAGCATGAAGTAAAATGTTTAATCTAAGTTAACCTTGGATTATTTGAATAACTCCCACTATCCTTAAGCATGGGAACAACTCCCACTTACCACATAATATAATGAGTTCTACTATAGAACTCTATTGATATTTATAGGTTCCCATATCCAAATAAATATTATACGTAAAGTTAACGCAAAATTACATCCCTTGACATGGCCTCCATAATTAATACAAATCTAAAATAGCACTTCCATATAAATATTATGTACACAAAAATAGTACTAAGTAGATCATATTTTCATATGCTTCCAAGAAGGACTAATAGTCTCTTCGGCAAAGCACCCTACCTCTACAATAATTTTCGAGAAAAGCTAGAGGAGTCACAAACGATCTTTCTTAAAACCCAGTTTCTTTTGACAAAACTACTAAGGCATATAATTACCGTATTGTCTTTTTGCATACAATTTTACTTAACAAATAAGTAAAATAATTACTTTATACATTTTATAAATTTTACCTAACAAATAAGTAAAATCATACAAAATATACTTATATGGCACATAGCATTTTTCAACATATGTCAAATAATTGAGTTAACAAATATTTACTAAATTTACTCAAACCATATAGATGTTTTAGAAGAAAAATAATTTCTAATATACAACATATAAGGAAAAAAATGGTTAATTAACATATTAATTAACCATATTTATAATGCATCTGAATTTAATAAAATATTATCATATGCCAAAAACATAAATGATATTTTGAATTTTTTGTCAAATTGTAATTACTAAAAAATTTTGGGTCATTTTGTAAAAATAGAAACTTGTGGGGTAAAAATTTAATTTTGAAAAATATATCCATTGGTGCCATGTGGCCGCCACATCAAGCCCTTTATGGCTGTGTTCGGACCCTTTTGGTCTTTATTATTTGCCACACTCTCATCTCAAGGATTTTTCCTTGGTGTAGTGGTTAAAAATATTTTTAAAAGTCTGAATGACTTTGTTAGTGCGGGTTCGAATCCTGCTAATTGCATTTTCTTTCCCCATTTTTTTTCGTTTTGCTACCATCCATAAGGCTCCACATGGCCTTATACCAATGCACCTATTTACACAGGATTGAAGCTTACTTCTTCCCCATATCAGTTTCAATAAAATAAATTTGTAATATTATAATTTTTTTATGATATATAATACATCATTAAAAAGCTAATAAAAAATAAGACATATCTATTATAGATTTATACATAATAAATCATATGCTGGCAATTTAAATTAAATAAAATCATGACCAAAACATGTTTTTATAATATACGCAAATTAAAAGGATGAAAGCAAGCCAAAACTTGCTTTTATACCACTATTGGGAGGTGAGCTTACGTTTTCAAATAAATATTGCACTCCTTTTTTGATCAAAAAAGGTTGCCTTCCAAATCCTCTTTCGTGCACACAATGATCTCTTCACTTTCGTTGTTACTAAGTAGCTACTAGAGTCTTTCACAAAGAATTACATGTTCCAAAACCCTCTGACCTTTGATGGTGCCTCGAGAATGAAAAGAAAAAAAAAGAAAAGAGTTTTTGGTTTTTTTTTACTTACAAAGCAACTCACATCCACTCTTGGTTGTGTGAAAAAACTAGTATGTCTATTAACTATTTATAGGCGTATTAGAGATATAGAGATATGATATTACTTTTAAATTTAAACAAATTAAATTTAAATATAATGGATAGATAATTCTTATTTAAATTTTAAAAAATTAAATTTATATTTATATCCTATCTCAATTTTTTTAATTATTTAATTAAGAAATATCAGAATAATATCTAACATTAATTAATTGAATATTTGTTAATTATTCACAAATAATTAACAAAGTTGCATGCCATGTGGACGCACCACATTGAAATGCAACAGCTTGTTTAGAATTAAGGTTAGATTTTCACCTTTAAAAAGTTTTGCAAGGTTGTTACCAAGATTTGTTGAAGTTATTTGGGGCTCATAATAGATATGGAACTACCCTACATGCAAATCAAACCACATAATCAAATAAGTGTATTCGATCATATGTTATTCTATTCTAGGTCTACCTAAATCTCTTTTGTCAATGTTTAATTTAGGTTTCCAATTCAATCTAATTGGTGGCCAATCAACTAGAAGCATTAAGGACAAAATAGAACAAACAACTTAAAGACCAACAAACATAAGCAAAAGAATAATAAATAAATCAAACAATGGATTGAGTTCAATCATAATCTTAGATAAATAATGTAGTTCCGCATCAAGTCACACATCATCATCATCATCAAATGTAACACCCTCAATTTTCAATGTAAATCAAGTTGATTGAGAATGATCCATTAAGTATATTGTGCCTGGAGGACATTGATGATATGTTATGTATGTTAAGTATTTGATAGTGTAGATGTGGACACTTAAGCAAAATTTTGTGGAAATGCATGATAAATCTTATGATTTGGGGTTTTGATTTGTATGTGATATCATAATTGAGGATATGTATATGTGTGGGTTGAATTTAAGAGTGATTTGAGATTGTGGAAGAAGTTTAGAATGAGTTTAGGCTTTGTAGAAAGCCATTTTTACGAATCTAGACCTGAAAAGTCGAGTATGCTAGTATAAGATCGAATATGGGCTCTTTATAGTCAATCCTATGATGGAAAATTAGGATAAATTCAAGCACATTGGTCCAAGATCGACTGCAAGGCTTCCATAATCGATCTTTTGAAGAAAAGTCGAGTGAAACTGGACATTCTGGTCTAAGATCGACTATAGATCCTCTATAGTCGATCTTGAGAAGGGAAATGGGGGAAATCTATCAGTTAGGGTTGACTATAGACTTCCCATAGTCGACCTTAGGCTGTTAGATCAACCACATTCGGGCTTAAAAGCCTTAAAAATCAAACCTTTCTCATTTTATCTCTTTTTCCTTCATTCTTTCACCATTTTCTCTCAAATTTTACCCTATTTAAGCCCAATAAACTCCAATCATAAATCATTGATCTAAGTGTTAAAGAAAGGAGATTTCACTCCTAAAAGCTTGATTGTCTGATTTTTAATTTCTCTCTCTAAAACTAAAAACCCAAACTCCCAAATTGATTCTTGAAGCACTTGGAGTTGTTTGGAGTAATTATGGAGTTTGGGAAATGCTTTTAGAGGTTAGATTAAACATTTTTACTAATTGATTTCCAATTTAACCAGTGAATAACTTTGATCTTGCTTTGGTTTGGCTTTGGTAAAATTGGCCCCTTTGAGTTGACTAAGGATTTGAGGTAAATAATAGCACAATCCAGCTTCTAAGGTTTAGGTTTAACTCATTATTGAAGGATTTGAGCTTATGTGTTGGGTTGTTAAGGATTTATTTAATTTTAGAAAAGCTGACATTTTTTGAAAGCTAGGATTTAATTAGTTTCATGATGTTTTGATGTGCTAAAGGAAAGATTGAGTCATGTGGGCATGTTTATGAGCTAAAACACGATTGGAGGCTAGGGATTGAAGCTTGACTGTGGAGCACCTCCAATTTGTCATGTTGCGTGGGGAATTTCGATGCATAAGAGCATGATGACTAGGGTACATGCATGCTTCCATAATGAAATGTATGATGTATGCTATGTTGAGCTATACTTATGTCTAAAGGTAGAATTCCTAGACTAGAAAATGCTTAAGACTAATGTGGTATGCCTAGAGATAGTATGCTTAGGCTTGTCAAGCCCTACTCTATTATATACTTGTCATGTCATTCATGTGCTTGATCAAATGTTTGCATAAGTGAATGTATCAGAAAATCGTTAAAAGTCAGAATTGTACCTAGTGGTACAATTAAGTTGATTAAAGCCTTGAACTAGGCCAAATAAAGATTTTACGATGTATTTAAGAGTTATTGAATCTTAGAATGTCTTAATATGATGATTCGAAATTCGAGGATTGATTTGGGGTTAATTCAAAAATTTTCATAATGTAGGGGCAAAATTGGAATGTTGGATGATATTTTGACTATATTTGATTAATTAGAGCCTTATTTGAATTTGAGAAGTGAAAAATTTCAATTTCGACATTTTTTCGAATATAGGGGCAAAACGATCATTTTACGTGTCCAGGAGGACGTAATTGGAATTTTTAAAATTTTACACCACCATGACACTTGTCAAACCCATGAATTTCACTCATTATTTTTTAAGTGAGAGATTATATGTGATGAGAATGAAATGCTTAATTATTAAGTTTTTAAACATGGACCAATTAAAAGGTGACAAGTGTCAAGCTTTAATGTTATTTTAATTGCCTATATAAACTCACTTAAAACCTTCACATTCACACTCTTATGGCCGACCAAGCAAGGGAACAAAGAGAAAAAGAGAAGAACAAACCCTAGGAAAGAAAAAATTCAAGAGAAATTGGTGGATTTCAAGGAATCAAGCAAGTCAAGGTAAGATTTTTTAATTTTAGCTTGTGATCTACCCTTCCCATGCATTCTTTTTCATTCTCCATGGCTAAAATTCAAGTTTTCAAGAGAGAACCTTTGCTAGCCAAACCTAGAGAGAGAAGATTTGGTGATGAATTTTGCTAGATTTCATAATATCCTAGTGTTTTTAGTCATTTTGTGATGTTTGGAAGGAAAAACAAGCAAGAAAATCACATGCCCTTCAATAACCCTCTTTGGCCGAATTTATTAGGTGACATATTGATGATGGATTTGGTTGTAATTCATGTTATTTAGCTCGTAATTGATGATTTATGGTATCGGATATCGAAATCGGAATGAATTTCGGTTACGGTGAATTAAGTCACAATTAAGCTCATTGAGGTATTTTGGTGTATTTGGAATATTGAAAGTGTAATGAAGATATTTGGAGTTGAATTGAATGTTTTGGCTAATTAAACAAGGTATAGTGCGAGTTAGGTCAAATGCCAATTCAGTCCGATCATAATTGAACCCACGTAGAACACCATATTTAAGTGATTATTCGGACAATTCTCATTCAATGTCATGCATTCATATAGAGCCTGAAATAGTTTTATAACAATTTGGCATAAATATATTGAATTACGTGTCATTTATTATGTATAGGTGGTGAGCCCTCTAATAAGGGTAAAGATATTGTGCCCGAGGACCAAGAATAGGAGTACTCCAAACTCCTACTATTGTGAGTAATTAGATGTTCATCTTAATTATCTAAATTGGTTTATACTTGTTTTAAGATTTTAAAGAATAAGGCACCTAATTTGCAAATTATTATGTTTTACATTTTAAATGTTAGTTAAATGAATGAGATTTATAAATTATTCTGAAACTAAATGTTCATTTTCGAAATAGAATAAGTGGAGGCTATACATTTGTATTATATATATATACATGATTTGAATTGATGGCTTATGAAATTGTGGTAGCATGAATGGCTGAAATTGTTTTGTCTTACATTGACAGGTTGGATAGTACTCTATTAGCCATGTTATGTTGCCGAAATTTTATTGATTTGGTGGGTTATGTATTTAGTTTACTGCAGTGGGCGGGTTTCCGTGGACCAGCCTATTAGAGGGGCACGATAAACCCCGTTATATTTTACCTTAGTATGAGAGGCGCGAAGGGTATCTCCTAAGGTAAGTTTAGAGTTCATTTCATGCCGAACCACCACGTGAGGGTAAAACTCAACCAACGCCAAGGAATGGCTATATTTTAAAAGTAATAACATGTTTTATGGGTATATGTCACTTTAACATCCTTGGCGGACTCGGTTGATGCTCGGGCCAAGGTGTCACCGAGTATGAGTTTTGGCAAAAGCCAAGTTTTTAAGAGAATCATAAGCCTTGCTGATTATTTTGATGAAATGTAATTGTTTTATAGGAATTGAAATAAGTTTTGAATGTTATGAACTATATTATGATGGGATGATTTAACTGTCTCCATTTACTCAGTTTTAGATGTTATAGATGAATTTTGCTTGCTCACTGGGTTTGTAAAAACTCACCCCTTCTTTTTATCCATTTCAGGCACAGGATAGTCTATAGACAGCCGATTTTGTCGAGGGTTGCTTTTGGATTTGCATCCTTAGAAATCGAAGGTCTATAGTCTTGTATATTTACGGTTATTGTGGGGTCCACATGTCATTGTAGAATATTTTGTATACCTGGCTACGTGTGCCACTTATGTATGAATTTATTTTGCTTTTACGCTGCAAAATTTATTTACACGGAGTTCTATAAATATTGTTTTATAAGAAAATGAAATATTTTATTTAATATTTTTATTTAGTTTGATTAGCCAAAATTTTATTTTAAATGGATGATTTGGATTACTAAAATTATTTTTAGATAAGAAATGTATATTTTTCGATCATATGTTATATTTTCACCAGGTTTCAAAATTTTTAGGTAAAAATGACCAAAATACCCCTGTGTGGCAAAAATTACTTTTGTTTATTTTTGATTTAAAAATAGTCTGTATTCTCTTAAAACATGATATTTAGTAACTGTTGCTCACAAGGGAGACGTAAAATTGATGTAAGAGCCTTACGAGGTTTCGGTTGACATTCCGAGTAATGAATGTCTATCGAGGCATCGCGGCGGTTGTCACGGGCTCGAAGGGAGTACCGGGTCGTGACAAGGCTATTGATGTTAGCATGAATCTGAGCCAAGATTATGAAAATTATGATATTATGGTGAATGTGTATATGACGAATAAGTCTAGAAGAGTTATGTATAGACTAGTCATTTCTAGACTAGTGGATGTTATGAAAAACGTATGATATGCCTAGAAGGGTATACCTAGGCTGAATATAGAATGTGATATGATGATGATATAAGTAAGTTATAATGAAATGAATGTGATCATGTGTGACAAAGAATGTTAATGATATGATGTATGTATCCTTCATGGGTGAGTTTCGGACGTTAAATGAATGAAATGAGGTTGAGTGTGCGCATATTCCTGTGACCATGTATGTTCTGCCAGCAGGGATGGTGGTCTCGTCCCGCCTGTGATTCCCGCTTGCTCTATGATGATGGTTTTTGATGCCTACAGGGATGGTGGTAAGCAAGGATGGTGGTTTTGTCTTGCCTATTATTTTTCCCTGTAGTGTCGTGATGCCATTTGTTAAGATTGTTCCAGATGATGTTTATTGACTCGGTCATTTGCTTCGACAATGGGGTGTGACATGACTCTGTCATTTGTTGGGGTAATTGGGCATGACTTGATATTGTATGTTGTTTGTCAATTGGCCACCTCATGTGACTATGTTATGTCTAGGGAAGACTAATCTATGATATGTTATGATGTTAATGTATAGAGGCATGGCATAGGATATGAAATGTACACCATGATATGTTATATTATGAAATGATGATTAAATGTAAAGGCTTAAGGTAAGAGTTTTAATTTATGATAATGTAAGATGATGCAACATACGTTTATTGGTCCCGTTAGAGTGCTAGAGAGGGGTTGAATAATACTAAAATTTTTAAGTTCAGCCTTTTTTGTGTTGTAAAACTTTTAACTAATTAAAGGGAGAAAAAAGTAAAGCTTGTTATAGCTAAAAGACACCAAGTAAGGAAAGGTAGAAAGAAGTGGACAATGCAAAAGTATTTATAGTGGTTCGGTCCCCTTGACCTACATCCGTTACCTTGATCTCCCAATCAAGGATTTTCAACTCAACTTCGCTATACCAATGAAATTAACTATTTAACCAAGCTTTTACAAGGTGAGCTTTTAATCCAAGCTCTAATCCCTTAAAACAAGCTTTAAAGTGCTTTCCACACTCTAATTTCCTAAGAAAGAGAAGAAAAAGAAGTCTAACTATAACTCTTTACAAATTTAGAAGGATTATAACCAAGCTCAAACACTTTTTTTGGAATTAGAATGAAGGACAAGTGTTTTTTGTAAAAGATATTTGGTTTTTTGCTCAAAATGGCTATTTTCTTCTTCAATCTACTTTCTTTTACCGTTGGAGCTTCCTTTTATACTTGGAGAGTTAGATTTTTTTGTTGGGGAAATTTTCTAGCCATTAAAGATAACTCTGATGCCATTCTAGCCGTTATTTTGTCCTCTAGTGCTTAAATTCAAATGACCAGAGGGAGTTTAACTAACTGGTTACAAGTAGCTCTAACTGATTACAACATTTTTACCTTGCACTGTCTTACTATTGAGTACTCTGTGTTAATCGCTTATAGGAGATTTTAACCGATTAAGAGATCTTTATCTTCAAGCTTCTTTACTTTAGTAGACTTCCCTTAATTGGTTAACTCTCCCTTTAACTAATTAGAACTTTACCTTCTTTAGCTTTAACTGATTAACATAAGTTCTAATCAATTAAAAATTCTTCAAATTTGCACTTCTTTATTTTAGCTCCATTCAATGGTCAACTTCACTTTGAATTTAAATTTTTTGGCGCTTGGAGATTCTTCAAGTCTTATGCTCTAACCGATTAACCCCATGCCTTAACTAATTAGCACACCTTTATTTTGCTTTGTCCAACACCTTCTTAATCAGTTAAGCCTAGTGTTAACTAATTAATATTTTTTTTGTTTTGTTTTAACTTATAGCCTAGCCATCTTTTAATTGATTAAGGCCTTTCAATAATCAATTACAAAAGCCCTATCTTCACAAACTTTTTCCATTTTCCTCACTTTAACTAATTAGCCTATCAATTACATAATCTTGCTTTTAATCATTCATTACATTGAGAGAATTTATTTTATCCTGCACAGTTAAATAATGAAGTTAGACATTGATGAATGAGGAATGTGTTGTTATCATAAAAACATATAGAGTCAATATTCTCCCTTTTTTTTTTTATGATGACAAAACACTCCTAGACTAAGAATGTGATGTTTATAACAAAGAATTTATGTGCAGATTTAGGGATTGCTCCCCTTGAGTGTGTGTTCCCCCTAAATATGTTCCTTAATAAAATTATCCAATATGAAGCCATAAAAAATAAAGGCATTCAACCATAAAGGCATTTATATATATAACAGAATTTCATCATAAAGACATAACTTCAACCATTGGTCATAGCATAGCATAAAACATTGTTTCATAAAACACACCAAAATAAAGAGAATAAAGACATATTTAAAGATTGAGTTTTCTTTCCTACCAGCTTACTTCCTACTCCTATTTTCCTACTTTCTTACTTTTCCCCCCCTTTTGTGATCATGCAAAAGACGGGCCTGAAGTTGAAACTCATTTAAATAGAGTTGGAAGAGGACTCACTCAAGGAGGATTCATCAATCCCAAGGTGAACATTGAGGGGTTCAATGTGAATGGAATGAAGGGATTTGAGTTCAACAAAGGATGATGGTCCATAAGAGATAAATTGAGGTGATGCAGATTTGGGATACTAGTTTACTAGTGGACTTAGCTATTCTAGTAGATTTTCTTCTTCTGAAGACCTTGGTTTTAATGGCCATTGTTTTTCTCCCCCTTCCTATAGTTTTCTTATCAAGACCCTTGTCTTGATCTACTTCCCCTGTAACTTGTTATTTCCCTTTTTGAGTTGACTGAACTTGTTGTTTTATTTTTGCTTGTTGTTTTCCTAGTCAGCTTTAGCTTCCTTGAGAATGTCTCTGATAAAGTCAAAAATTAGGATCCCCTTAGATTCTCTAGGGGGATTTGTATCACCTTTTCCAACAACTGAGTGTTCTTTTTCACTTTGAGTTTCCTTTTCCCCTCTTCTTTCTTGTTCAATTTTCTTTTCACCTTTTTCCTTTTCTTGTTCTTTTCCAGTTTCTTGGCCTTGTTCTTTTTCAAGAGGTATTGTAGCATCTTGCTCCTTTTCATTATCTATTTGCTATTTCCTAATTTATTCTTCATGTTCAGATATGTGTGGATCAAACTGCTCAGTAGCAGTTCTTTCTTTGGACATACTTGTAGTAATGGCTGGAGCTTCAAAGGTAGGAATTTGGTTGTCTTGGCTCGATGTAGAATTACTTCAAGCTATTGAAGTTTCTCTTCAATCTTTGTTATCTTTACAGCTTGTTTAGTTAACTTCCCATCAATCCTCATGAGGAGATTAAAAATAATTTCACCTTGAGGAGGAGGTTAGCTGACTCTGATGAAAAGTGTGGAAGAACTTCCAGTAGTGTGGGATAGTAGTGTACTCTTTGTGGTTTTGATGCATTCATTCCTCTCTATTTTGTAACCCATTTTCAACGCACTCCCTAAGAAGATTCCCTGATCTTTACTTTTAGTTAAGTCTACTTGGAATCTTATACTCTAGATTCCTTTCTTTTTCACCAAAGCTAAAATGATGTTGCCATATGGCAAGTTGGTTTTATCTCCTACCAGTGTTGCCTTAATTCTCTTAACCATGTATCTTTTTACATTTAGTGGAATGTCATTAAACGCAGCTTCCATCAGCCATAAGTCTTGTGCACTAATGTAGCTAAAGCTACTACTTCTACCATGGAGTGTAGTTACGATAAAATAATGCAAGATTCTGAGTTGAGCATTTTTAATGTCATTGGCATAACTTCTAGAGGGAAATTTCTCTTTCCTTCTAGTTACAATTTCCTAAACATAACTACGATCATACTTTTCAGGCATTTTGAATTCCCCCATTTCAAACTCTATTTTTAGAAATTCTTTTAAGTCTCGAGCACTGTTATGAAATTCTTTGCCATTTAAAAAGACATTCAAACCATCTTTTGTAAATTCTTCTTGATTAACTAGTTCAGTTTTGTCCACAGCAATACTAGAATAAAATTCTTTTATCGATGAAGGGCTAAACATCATATCCTCAAAGATACTCATATTCCTCAATTTCAAGGTTTCAAAATATCCTGCTAAATCCTCTTTCACTGCTATTACTTCATTAAAATTGGGCCAATTAAAGAACATCCCACATGAAATTGTTGCATTTTCTATTCTCTTAAATTGATCAGCATGCAACTTATTCCTAAATTGAAAAGTACAATTGGTACCTTTTTCTATGAGGATCCTTGTATCAACTATTCCTTTCCCTTTCTTTAAAATATTCTTGCTAGTTTCCTTTTTCTTCACGGTTGAGGATTCTTGGGTTTTTCCTTTCTTCTTCAGAGGAAGAAATGGAAGATCATCACCTTCTCTTTTTCTTTTTCCTTTTTTCAGCAACCTTGTGCATGAGAGATGTTTTCACCATGGAATTTCTTTAGTTAGGGTTTATTAAGTTTTAGAGGAAGAGAGAGAGAGGAAAGTCTAGAAGTTTTTGGGTTTTTGATTTCTTGGGGTATGGTTCTCTTAGTAGTTGAAAGGTCTTTTGAGAGGAGTTATTAACTAGTTACCCATGTTTTGAGTGGTGGTTTCCCGTACCACCTGCCTAGTATTTTTTTTATTTGAATTTTTTTGAGTGACAGTCCTTTTTTGCTAATAAAGGTGTTCTAATTGTTTAGCCTATGTCTTAATCGATTACTATATCTCTGACTTAAAGCTTTCATAGTACCTGACTTTCATTAACTGATTAGAGACACCTTTAACTAATTAAGAATTCACTAACTTAGCTTAGCTACTTAAGACAAAGATATTATAATTGATTAAAGGGGGTCCTAACTGATTAATGGAGTCTTATTTCCCATTGGTATGCCTTCAATTGATCAAAACGTTCTCTAATTAATTACATCAAGGAATGAACGTGATTATCATAAAGTATATCATCAAAAACATGATCAATTCAGCATAATTTAGACTTCATTGACATTAATCATTCCTAGATCTCTCCTAATTCAACAAAATTGTTCTTCACTTAATAGTTTGGTAAAAATGTCAGCCAATTGATGCAGGTGTCTACAAAGTCTATTTCAGTATCTCCCTTAAGCACATGATCCCTAATGAAATGATGTCTAATTTCTATGTAATTTGTTCTAGAGTGTTGAACAGGATTTTTGGAGATATTTATAGCACTCATATTATCACAATATATGGGAACTTTAGTTGCTACCTAATCCATAGTATTTGTGCACAACAACTATCAAGTGATATATACTCAACTTCAATAGTTGATAGAGCAATAGAATTTTGTTTCTTACAAGACCAAGACACAAGTATATTTTCAAGGAATTGAGAAGCACCACTAGTGCTTTCTGACAAGTTTTGCTACCAGCAAAATCAACTTCAGAGTAGCCAAAAGATTAAAAGATGAACCTTTTGGATACCATAAGCCTAAGCTTTGAGTATCTAAGAGATATCTAAAAATCCTTTTCATTGTTGTCAAATGTGATTCCTTAGGACATGATTGGAATCTTGCACATAGGCAATCACTAAATAAAATATCAGGTTTACTTGCAGTTAGATAAAAAAGCAAACCAATCATACCTTTATAGAGCTTTTGATCCACATCTTTCCCTTTATCATCTTTGTGAAGATTTGTGGAGGGGCTCATAGGAGGTCCAATTGATTTCATATTCATCACATTGAATTTCTTCAACATTTCTTTGGTATACTTTTCTTGGTTGATGAATATTCCATCCTTACATTACTTGATTTGTAAACCAAGAAAGAACTTTAATTCTCCCATCATGCTTATTTCAAATTCTCCATGCATTTCCTTAGCAAAATTATCACACAACCTTTCATTAGTACCACCAAATACTATATCACCAATATAAATCTGAACTAAAATCAAATTGGTCTTAATTTTTTTGATGAACAAAGTATTATCTACATTCCCCCTAAAATATCATTTTTCAATTAAAAACTTAAAAAGTCTTTCATACCAGGCTCTAGGAGCTTATTTTAATCCATATAGGGTTTTATGCAATTTATATACATGATCAATTTTATCAAAAGCTTCAAAACCAAAGAGTTGTTCAACATATACCTCTTCTTGTATAAAGCCATTAAGAAATGCACTTTTACATCCATTTGAAATAATTTAATATTCATAAAACATGCATAAGCAAGTAAAAGTCTAATGGCTTTTAATCTACCTACTAGGGCAAATGTTTCATCATAATCAATATCTTCTTCTTGATTGTACCCTTGAGCAATTAACCTTACCTTGTTTCTTACCACATTTCCCAACTCATCCATCTTGTCCTTGAATACCTATTTTGTCCCAACAATTGGATGGTTGGTTGGCCTTGGAACTAAGGTCTAGACCTTGTTTTTTTCAAATTGGCCCAACTCTTCTTGTATATCATCTAACTTTCTTCCTTTTTAACTTCCTCAAAGTTCTTTGGTTCCACTTGTGATATGAATGAAAGATAGTCACAAGCTTCTCTAAATCCTCTTCTAGTTTTAACACCTTTAGAAAGATCACCAATGGTTAGTTCTTGAGGATGAGTTTTTATAAATCTCCAGCTTCTAAGAAGATCGTTGTGTTATTCTTAAGTTCTTTGCAAGTCTTCTAAAAATGGTTCTTAATCATCTTTCTTCTTCGAGCTCTTTCCATGATCTTTTTTATCACCCAAGCTCTTCTTCTCCATTTTCTTCTCAATGTCATTTGCATCATCATCATCAACCACTACCTTTCTTTGTGCAGCATTAGTTTCATCACAAACAATGTTTAGCAAATTATGTTTGAGACCTTTGACAAATAAAACATGCTTGATTTGAGTTTGAGATGTGTTACCAATGGTTCCAATTCTTAGGATAATACTTTTAGAGTCATCATTAAAGGAAGCACTACCGCTTTTATTGTGAGACCTCGATCTTTATAGATTCGTAACTAGGTGTAGACGCGATAACACGAGCCAGGGGTAATTTCATCATTTTCCTAGTAAGCCCCTAAAAGTAGACTTTCAAATAATATTGGGGCCTAAGTAGGCCTAAGGCATAGATAAATGATGAAAATAAGGGAAAAATGATGAAGAAAATAAAATAATGATGATTTCCAAGGTAGGGGCAAAATGATCATTTTTCATCTCAAGTCAAAATTTTTAGGTTTTCGTGAACCCGAGTGTTTCTAGACTATTATGGACCTTGTCCTAGTATCAGAAGAGTAAAAAGATAGCATAAAGGATTTGAGGAGAACAAGCTAACTTGTTAAGGGCATTTTCGTAATTTAAGTGGAGTTGGATAAGCTTGAGCTATAAATATCATCTTCCAGCAGCTTCTTCTCACATTTTCAGCAGCTTCTTCTTTTTCTTCCTTCTTCCCTCTCACGTTTCTTCATCCTCCATGGGAGTGTTCTTCAAGCTTCCATAACTCTCTCAAGCTAGCTCTACTTTTCATGCTTTTATGTACCCTTTCATAAAACCTTTGTGCTCTTTCACTCTCTCACTCTCTCACTTTGAAACCCTTGAAAAGTCTTACTTCCATATTCTCTCTCACTAGCTAAGTGTTTTAGAGAGAGAAAGAGAGAGTTTCTATAATAGCTTGAAAATTATTAGAAAGGATCTCAAATTTACAAAGCTACCAAGGTGAGTAGTGAATTGAAATTTATTTTTTTAGTTGTTGATAATGTCTAGTAATTTGATTTGTGAGTGTTATTGTTGAGATTGTTTAATCATTTTTAGTGTGACTAGAGTAGTGCAAATAATAGCCATTTAATGGTAGTTGGAAGCTAGTAGGAATGACTAGTAGAACTTAATTTAGAAAATAGCTTAGGAATAGTATTAATGCCAAGTTGGGTTGATGGTGATGATGCTAATGTGATGATAGGTTCCAAAGAAACCCCACCACCCCATTTGGACCATTAGAAGAAGTTGGAGTTGAGTAAAGATTTAACGAATACCGGTGACTGAACTTACATTTCAAAAATTTCTTTAGGAAATGTAGATGTATTTGGGGTGAAACATTCAAATAATTTTTATCCAACTTTTCTTTAAAAATATACCTGGGGAACAAGCCTTTGGTGAAATGTTTTTATCTTGTGAAAATATGCCATATAAATGGTTCCTGTGTTATCACAATATGTTGATATGTATCATATGCATTTGATGTTCTTTTTTGTGTGATGAGGATGACCCAGCTATGTGCGTGTGGGAGTGCACATGAGCTGATGATAACCCAACCATGTACGAATGGGGAGTGCACATGAGCTAATGATGGTGAGGTTGTATGCATGATGATGTATATTTATATATATAGATATATGTGTTATAGAAAGTTCATGAGTATGGTATATGATTGTAATACATGTGAATCTTGCATGTTAAACCTTAGAAATTTCTAAGCATGTTCAAGTTGATTTTGTCCTTGCAGCTAAATGGCCTTTTCTTAAGAGAATGAAAATTTGTTGTTGGTGTCCTGTTTCTCACTACAGTGAGATTCATTCTCGCTGTAGCGAAAAACTCTTAGGTTTAGAGGGTTACATTTGCTTGATTCTCACTGCAGTGAGACAGTTGCTGAAGCTTCTAACTGCAGCGAGAAACTTTCTAGTTTGCTGCTTGAATTTTGCTGCAGCGAGAAACTTTTTGTCTTGCATATTATCTTGTTCGGTTGCTGCCCTATTTTCCACTTCTATGGTACCACAATTGAGCATGGACTTCCATCATTAAGGAATTAATTAATTAAGTTTGAAATGAAGAGGTTTGGTGAGAAACCTTCAGCCAGCTGAGAAACCCTCGGTCAGTTGATAATTTGAGCCAAATTTCACTGCAGCGAGATTGCCTTTCCACTGCAGCGAGGACCCGTCGTTTACTTGACTTGATTTGCTTGAATGCTATTAAAGTTTTCACTCTTCAAATCCTTTGTTGAGCATGGACCCTTTATCATTAAGTGATTTACTCATTGGAGGTTTAATGAGGGGTTTTAATAAGAACTAAATTGCATTGTTTTAAAGATAAATGCATCATGATTTCTTTAAATTTTCCTTATTGTTTGCTTGTTCCCTTCCTTTCTTCACTCACTGGGTTTATACTCACCGTTTTCAACTTCATGTTTTCAGATCAAGAGGTAGCCTGTAACTAGGTCGAGGTGTCCTCATAGATTCATATCCTTGGTAGGTAACTTGGCATTTCAGAGCCGCACCTTCACCTTGGTCACTCCATTGGAAGCTCAGAGTCATTTTTGTTATAAATACGTACATGTGATGTAAAGTACAAAGATATATGTTTTAAACAATATATGTATATTTGATTGGTAATGCCACTATGAAATGGAAATGGTTAGCATTATTTTGAATTGGAATTATGAAATAGAACTTTAGCAACTTTTGATGGAATGATGAGCAGATCATATAGATAGGCTTGATTGGGCCTAGTGGGCTATGTCTATTAGGTCCATGCACCGATCATGGCCAGAAATTTGGGTCATGACAGTTATTTTTATCAAGCTTAGAAAAAATGATCTCATTGTCAGTCATGTGTCTTGAGCAGCCACTATCCAAGTATTAAGGTTGCCTTTCCTTTGATTGAACTTCAAAACATTGATCATTTTGTCCTTGCTCAACCTACAAAATAGATTTTTAGTTTTTCTTTAAAGGTACCTATACTTTGATGAGTCCTTTGGGGTTAGCAATCACATGGGATCTTTTAGGAACCCAAACTAACTTAGTCTTAGGAAGATTCCTACTATTGTGATAACAATCATAAAATATGTGACCTTTCTTACCATATACATAGCAATGACATGAGAATGCTTTAATTTTCCTTCTAAGGTTTGTACTTCTTTTAGGCTCCTCTTTAGTTTTTAATTTCTCCTCCATCAAAACTTTAAATCTAGCATTTTCATCTATTACTCTTTACAATTCAAGATTTTTGCTCTCTAATTCTAGCTTCAAGAGTTCAAAATTAGTGTTGGACTGTTCAAGTTCAATTTGAAGCATATTTCTTCAATCAAAATAGAGTTATACTCCTACTTGATTTTTTTTAATTCATTATCCAAGGATATGGTCCTTTTTTCTCATTGTTTATATTTCAAAGCAAGTTTTTCAAATTTAGCATGTACGCAATTGTATTCATCTTGCAAATCAATATAAGAAATATCACATGAGTTCGATGTTACTTCAAATTCTTTTTCTCTTGCCATCAAGCAACAATTTACTCTTTCTTCTAAATTTTCTTTTTCTTCTTCTGAGCTTGAAGAGTCACTATTGGATCATGTTGCTACTGCCATTGCCTTATTTGATTTCTTAATTCTTTTTCAAGATTCTTCTTTCAGCATAAGACTTTCAGATCTAAAATGTCCTAGTTTCTTATATTCAAAGCAAATCATTTCATCCTTCTAGTTGAGATCACCATTGTGCTTATTTTTTTCAACAGAAACCTTGGTCGTTCTTGTAATTTTTTCTTTGAACTTTCTACCCTTTTGTCCCATCAGCTTTCTAAACCTTCTGGCCATCATTGTTAATTCTTTATCTTCATCACTTGATAATTCTTCAAATTCGTTCTTAAGTGTACTGATCTTCAGTGTAAGATTTTTCCTTTTCTTTTTGGCTTCTTTCTTATCTTCCACTTCTTCTTCCTTTATTTCAAGTTCATGTGTGAGGAGTGAGCCACAAATTTCATCAAGTGTGACCACATTAAGATCCTTGGCCTCTCGGATGGTAGTTGTCACAGCCCAAATTTTCGAGCCATGACCAGCGTAAGGAGCCAATAGGCCTTAACAAGCCTTCCTGTATGAACCTGTACATTAGTCCATGTATCATCTATACTCCCTTTTTTAAGATCTATAAATCATAATGTTTAAATAATAACTTCATTGAAATCAATTCATAAAATCCAGGTATATACTCATAATGGTATTCATTAATCGGAATATACATAAATAGTTTGCCAAACAATTCTTAGCAAGTTACATCCAGTTTACATGTACACATTCAAAGACTTTGACTGTCAGCGGAGTGACTCTAGGCGTGGGTGCTAACACTTAGTATCATGACAAACCTACCGAGCAATAGATAGGGAGGAGTACCTCGTCCTAGGATCCAATCACCTTTAACTCAGATAACCTAAAACATGAAGTTTAAAAACATGAGTATAAACTCAGTGAGTGAACATAGGAAGGGAACAAGCAATGACAAGGAATGGTTTAGAAAACATGATGCACTTATTTAAAAACAATGCCATTTAGTTCAAGTTCTTATTAAAATTCCTCCATTAAACCCTTGGTTGCAAAATCATTTGATGATGAAGGAACCGTATTCAGCATGAAATTGGAAAGAAGGAAAATTTCCAGCAATTATCCAAGTAAGGCAGTATAAACAGAATGTTTCTTGTTGCAATAAAATCAATTTGCAAATAATGGCAAATTTTTAAAATTCATCATGTGCATCTCACCCAGCTCATGTGCATCCCACCACATCGTGCACATAGCCGGACATCCCATCTCACCCAGCTCATGTGCATCCCACCACATCATGCACATAGTCGGACATATCACCATCCATCTCCCTCACCACCGTCATCACCGACAAGTGCACACTCATCTCGCACATGCACGGTTGTATTTGTCACACAATGGTACCATTTATGACATAGTATATGTATATATCAACATTATACAAAAACATATGGATTCATCCTTCTACACATTTCACATTTAACAACATCAAACATTTTATCAAGGACTTGTTCCTAGGAAATTTTAAAGCAAAAATCGATAAAATTCCCAAATGATTCATTGAAACTGTCACGACCCAAATTTCGGGTCATGACCGGTGCATGAGTCCAATGGACGTAATCCACTAAACCCAAGCAAGCCTATTATTTATCTTACTTATGATTCTATTTATTATCACTAAGTCCTATTTCATGACTTTGAATCAAAATAGTGATATACATTGCCAACTCGTACTGGCATTACTCTTTTAAAATTTACATTAAGTTCATTTATACATAACAAAATAATACTCGACTTCTAGCGGAGTGACTCGGATCAATATACAGCTACCGAATGCCGAGACACCTACCAAAAGATGGACACAGGTCTACAAGGACACCTCGTCCTAATTATCGGCTGCCTCGTGATCTGAAAACATGAATTTGAAAATTGTGAGTATAAACCCAGTGAGTGAACAAGGAAGGGAACAAGCAACAATTAGGGAAAATTTAAAATCATGATGCACTTGTTTCAAAACAATGCAATTTAGTTCATTCCTATTTAAAACCCCTCCAAACCCCAGAGTTTTTCGCTACAGCGAGCATGAATTTCGATGCAGTGAAAACAAAGCAACAAGAGAAACATTTTTCCTCACTCAACAAAAAGCCATCCTGCTAAACTAATAAAATCAACCTAACATTCATGAAAATTCTCAAAGTACAATGTCTCAACTTTCATGTACATCACATCCATAAATCATTGTCCATCCATTTGCTATATCACACATATTTACATATGTATATATATATATATATATATATATACCCATCATCATCATCTCACCAACCCATCATCATCACCAGCTCATCATCATCATCACCAGCTCATGCGCACTCCCTACTCGCACATGGCTGGGTCATCACCGGGTTATGCGCACTCCCTACTCGCACATAACCGGGTCATCCTCGGCTTATGCGCACTCCCTACTCGCACATAGTCGAGTCAACATAATTACACAACATTATATTCAAGCATATATGTATATCAACATAATACAACCACATAGAAATCCATAATAACCACATTTCATAACATAAACCTTTTCTCAAAAGCTTGTTCCCAAGGCATTCATTTTCATGAAAAATTGCATAAAATCATTCAAACACTTTGTTCAAAACAGTCATATTCCCAAAACAATTTTGATAGGCAGTCCACTCACAGGTGTCGAAAATTCGGATTCCGGGTGAACTCTGACTAATAGTCCTCAGGCGTAATTCCTTTGCCTTTTCCGGACGTCTCACCACCTTGACAAATAACAAAGTCGAGGAATTTACTATATTGTCCCTAAATTGATATAAATTAATTTAAACTACTAATGCTTGATATGTAAATGCAAAAATATGTCCGATTACCGCTTAATCACGGTATCGATTAAATTCGACCGATCACCCGATTAATCGGCGATTGTGTCCAAATCACCTCCAAATTAATTCATTTCTCCTCTAATACCTTAATTTACCACATACATTTAAATAAAGCCAAATTCAGCATTAGAACCCTCACAATTCCTTATAGAAAAAATTTGGTCATTTGGTGTACTAGCATCGAATTTTTTTCTACATAACCGTTTCACCTTACTTCATCATTTTCCATGCCATTTTCCTTGAAATAAAAACAATCCCCCATTGATATTCAGCCCTCATGGTTCGGCCAACAAGGAACCCTAGAGAAATTGAATATTTCTTTTGTGTTTTTGTTCATAACCATGCTTAACTATCCCTAAACACTAACATAGTCTAAAATCAAATTATTCCAACAACAATTCCTCTTCCATACCCATTTTTCAGAATTGAATTCATCATGATAACTCAATATTCAACCATGGAAATCAAGAACAAAAGCATGGGTAAGCTAGGTATCAAGGAGAATTAAAGAAATTTTAACTTACCTAGCTTGTTTCCTTGATTTCTTCACTTTTTCTTTGAATTTCCACCTAGGTTTTCTTGTTTTTCCTTTTGTTCTTCCTTTTTTCTTGTTGCTGGATGTCTAGGCCGAATATGGTGAGGGAATTGGGGATTTAATGGGCTGATTTCTATAGAAAATAATAAAATAATCAAGCATGCCACGTGTCACATGCTTATTGGCCCAATTTTTAACTTTTTGACTTTTTCTTCTTAATTTTCCACCACAAATATTCTGGTATTTATCCAATCCTACCACAATTAAAATCCCTTGGTCTTGACAAGTGCTGGGCCGAAAATTTTACTGATTTGCCCCCGAGACAAAAAAATTACGATTTTGCCCTTATACTCCGAAATGTACCGGAATCTCATTATTTCTACTTTTCAACCTAAAATAACACTAATATTGATCAATATTAACCAAATGGGGCAAAAATTGTTTAAAAAAATTTTCGTTTAGTCCTCTAGTGGCAAAATTACCATTTTGCCCTTCTGCTCCATAAATACCGGGAATCACAATTTTTCACTACTAAACATCATTTTATACTCCAATAATCATAATTATATTTCATATAATTATTCTTGGTCAAATGTGATCAAATCTTGGCTAAAAATCTCCATTTTATCATCAAATGGTAAAATGACCGTTTTGTCCCTAATTGGTCAATTTTCTGATGGACTCCAAACTGGACCTTGAACTCCAAATCACTATTCTAAGCCATTCTGTTGGTTTTAAAATTTTCAAATTCCTCTTAGAATTTCTATTTGAACTAGTTCAAGGCTCGATTTAACTTAGTTGTACCACTCGGTACAATACCGTCTTTTAATCGAGCTTGACAGGGTCTCACATTCTCCCCCACTAATAAAAATTCGGTCCCCGAATTTAAATTCAATGTAGAGTGGCTTACCTTTACATATCGAAGAGGTGTGGATGCTTTGTCCGCATCTCATCCTCAGCTTCCCACGTTACCTCCTCGCTAGTGTGATTCCGCCACAACACTTTCACTGAGGCTACATCCTTTGAACGGAGCTTTTTAACTTGCCTATCAAGGATAGCTACCGGTTGTTCCTCATAGGTTAGATCATCTTGCAATTGAATGGTTTCATACCGTATTACATGTGATGGATCTCGGTTGTACTTCCTAAGCATGGACACATGAAACACGGGATGAATATTTGAAAGGTCTGGCTGTAATGCCAAACGATAAGCCACCGCTCCAACCCTTTCTAAGATCTCGAATGGCCCTATATACTGAGGACTTAACTTCCCTTTCTTGCCAAACCTCATTACCCCTTTAGTTGGCGAAACTTTCAAAAATACATGATCTCCTACTTGGAACTCCAAGTCTCTCCGTTGGTTATCAGCATATCATTTCTGTCTACTTTATGCTGTTAACATCCTCTGACTGATCATGTGTATTTTCTCGGTTGCATCCTGCACCAATTCAAGCCCCAAAAGTTTCTTTTCTCCCACCTCTAGCCATCCAATGGGTGACCTACATCTTCGTCCATATAAGGCCTCAAATGGTGCCATTTGGATGCTAGTTTGGAAACTGTTGTTGTTGGCAAATTCCACTAAGGGTAGATATTGTTCCCACCTGACACCAAGGTCTATCACACAAGCCCTCAACATATCCTCCAATGTCTATATGGTCCGTTCAGACTGTCCATCAGTCTGAGGGTGGAAAGCTGTGCTGAAATCCAACTTAGTGCCCAATGCTTCTTGCAACTTTCCCCAAAATCTACTAGTAAACTGAGCTCCTCTGTCAGATACTATAAAAATGGGAATACCATGTAGTCGCACTATCTCATCCACATAAACTTGAGCGTATTGGGCAGCCCCATAAGTAGTCTTAACCGGAAGAAAATGAGCTGACTTTGTTAACCGGTCCACTGCTATCCAAATTGAATCATATCCCTCACTGGTTCGAGGCAAACTCGTTACAAAGTCCATAGCAATATGTTCCCACTTCCACTTGCGTATTGGTAATGGCTATAGTAGCCCTGCAGGCTTTTGATGCTCGGCCTTAACCTGCTGACAAACCAAGCACTTGGAGACAAACTCAGCTACATCTCTCTTAAGTCCTTCCCACCAATACACCTCTTTCAAATCTTGATACATCTTTGTAGCCCCTGGATATACCACATAAACTGCCATGTGAGCTTCCTCCAATATTTCTCTCCTCAACCCGTCACCATCAGGCACATAAAGTCTGGTTCTATACCTCAACACTCCATCTGTGCCTTTAGTAAACATTTTTCCTTTCCTACCTTGAGGATCCTCTAAGGCCTTAGTCACAAACTCATCTTTACTTTGTGCTTCTTTAATATTGTCCATTAAAATAGGCCTCACTCTAAAGTGTGCTAGCAAAGCATTTGTCTCCGTAACTTCCGAACGCACACCTATGTCTCCCAAGCTATGGATCTCTCTAACCAAGGATCTCCTACCAGTGGAAATATGTGCCAAGCTTCCCATTGATTTTCGACTCAACGCATCCGCCACTACATTGGCCTTACCGGGATGATAAAGAATAGTACAATCATAATCCTTTAGCAATTCCATCCATCTACATTGCTGTAAGTTAAGATCCCTCTGCTGAAATATATACTTCAGACTTTTGTGGTCCGTTTATATCTCGCAAGTCTCACCATACAAGTAATGTCTCCAAATCTTTAAGGCAAACACGATTGCTGCCATTTCCAAATCGTGTATGGGGTAATTCTGCTCATGCCTTTTAAGTTGCCTGGATGCATACGCAATAACCTTCCCATGTTGCATTAATACACATCCTAAACCAACCCCCGATGCATCACAAAACACCGTGTAACCCCTTGTGCCTTGCGATAAGCTTAACACTGGAGCTGTGGTGAGACATGCCTTAAGCTTTTCAAAACTATTCTCACAAGCATCAGACCACTCAAATTTTGTATCTTTACGTGTCAGCTTAGTCAAAAGGGCAACTATTTTGGAGAAGTCCTTCACAAAGCGACGATAATAGCCAACTAAACCCACAAAGCTTCTAATCTACGTAACTGATGTTGGCCTTGGCCATTTTTCCACTGCTTCAATTTTCTTTGAATCAACTTGTATCCCATCCTTAGATACCACATGCCCTAAGAATGCAACACTTTCGAGCCAAAACTCACACTTGGAGAACTTAGCATACAATTGATGTTCTCTCAAAATTTGGAACACTATCTTAAGATGCTGTTCATGCCCCTCTCGACTCTTTGAATATATCAAAATGTCATCAATAAACACCACCACAAACTTATCCAAATAAGGTTTGAACACTCGGTTCATCAAATCCATAAAGGCTGCAGGAGCATTCGTGAGCCCAAATGACATCACTAAGAACTCATAGTGCCCATATCTTGTTCGAAATGCGGTCTTGGGTATATCTTCGTTCCGGATTCTCAACTGATGGTACCCAGATCGCAGATCTATCTTAGAGAAACATTGTGCTCCTTGTAGTTGATCAAATAAATCATCTATCCTTGGGAGAGGATACTTATTCTTCACCGTCACTTTATTAAGCTGTCGATAATCAATGCAGAGCCTAAGTGACCCATCTTTCTTCTTCACAAATAACATTGGTGCTCTCCATGGGGATACACTAGGTCGGATGAAACCTTTATCCAACAAATCCTCCAACTGATCCTTAAGCTCTTTAAGCTCTGCAAGTGCCATTCTATATGGGGGTATGGATATAGGTCTAGTGTCGGGAATCAAATCTATGCAAAACTCAATCTCTCGTTCAGGAGGCAAACCTGGTAGCTCTTCAGGAAATACATCCATGAACTCCTTCACCACCGACACTTGAGTTACATCTCCAATCTTCGCCTGAGTATCCTTTACAACAGCCAAGTAACCTATACAACCCTGTCGTAATAATTTTCTGGCAGATATGATCGATATCAAATTGGTTGGAGCATTACTCCTATCCCCCTGAATACTAAATGATGGTTCACCGGGCAAATCAAATCTAACCAATTTATGATAGCAGTCCACACTAGCATGGCAGGGTGATAACCAATCCATCCCCAAGATTATATCAAAGTCTAAGGTGTCTAGCACCACTAGATTCACCGAAGTGTCTTAGTCCTTGACTCGCACTACACAGGACTCATATTCCCACTCGGCCACAAATATCTCCTTTAAAGGAGTAAACACCACTAATTGTTCCTCTCTCCTAACACGATCTCGACCCAACCGAGATGCAAAACATGGAGAGATAAAAGAATGGGTAGCACCAGGATCAAATAGTACCCGAGCATTCATATTACAAACGGAGAGAATACCTAAGACCACGACATTGGATGTCTGAGCCTCCTGCTGTGTTAAAGCAAACACCCTCGCCTGGCCTCTACCAACAGAACTTTGATGTCCGGACCCAGATGGTATGCCCTGAGCGAAAGTACTAGCACCTCTACCTCTCGATCCACTAACCTCCCGGCTAGATGAGACAGCAACTGACGGAGCAGATGAAGCTGGCTGGGTGGAACCACGAGCAGAATCTGGTGATTGATGTGCCATCGGACAATCCCTCCTAATATGCCCAGGTTGACCGCACCCGTAACAAGTTCTTGTAGTAAGGAAGCACCGTCCACTATGTCGTCTCCCACAAGTATCACAAGAGCGAGTGACTTGACTACTCTGTCTAGAATCTTGCTACCTCCTAGAACTGAAGGTTCTCTGTCCCACCCTAATATTAGCACCAGGCGCGTCACTCCCCTGCTGAGGTAACCGTGAGTTCCTCTGTGGACCCTGACGGCTAGAAGATGAACCACCACTGCTGAAATCTCTACGACCCTGATAACCCTCTGTCTTGCCCCTTTTTGCTCTATCTCTCGCAACCCTACTATCACTGGTCCTCATCTCGATGCGTTGAGCACGATCCATTGCTGCATAATAGGTAGTGAAATCTCGGGATGCCACAGCCCTAAATAATGGCTCCACTAACCCATCGACAAACCTCTGAATCTTCATCTCCTCAGTAGAAACGAGATAGGGCGCATAACGAGCTAGTTGCGTGAAATTGATGTCATACTCAAACACCGTCATGCTTGAAGTCTGTACCAAAGTCTCAAACTCTCTGGCTCTGGCATTACGCACACTGAGTGGTAAGAATCGATCCAAGAAGGCTGCACTGAACTCACTCTAGGCCAATGGTGTTGCATCAGTCGGTCTGCCTCTACATAAAGAGCTATACCATTCCTGCGCCACATCCTCTAATTGGAAGGCGGCTAGCTCAACTGACCGAACACTAGAACATCCCAAGGCTTTACAAATTTTCTCCATCTTATCCAAGAAAACCTGGGGTTTCTCCGATGCATCAGACCCTGAAAATGTTGGAGGCTTAAGCTTGAGAAAGTCAGGAAGAGAAATATCTAGATGTCCCCTCTCCTCCTCATGATGTTGGTGATCGGCCTGTCCTTGGGAGCTAGGGGATTCTTGTACTGTAGGTCTCCCCTCTACTACCCTTTGTATATCTTCCATGCGGGTTGCCATCATCTCTACAACCCGATTAACTCCCTGTAGGCCTGCCGCCAAATCCTCAATAGTAATACCCCTAGCTGGGTGTCTATCTACATCACCTGAGGACTGTCCCTCTTCTTGCCTACTCACAAGCGTATCCAACCCCACCGGCCTAGTGACCCTGCCACGTCTACCTCGGCCTCTCTGGGTGGATGCCCGTGGTCTATCTGCCATCTCAATGGGAGCATCTTGCTCCCCTGCCCGTCTTGAGGCGGCTCGTGTCTTAGGCGGCATTCTTACCTAGACAAAAGCAAACGCCTGTTATTAAACACATATTATAATCATACTTAAAGCAAAAGGTGGTTTCTAAGATAGGGAATCTATGCGGTCATTTGGTTGTAAAATGTGCCGCGGTTCACACTTTACAACTGAAGTTCCCACATAAAGACCCGACTCTCCGCTGGACTAACAAAAAGGAAGTTCTAGGACCTAGACAAACCTAGGGCTCTGATACCAATTTTGTCACGACCCAAATTCCGGGTCATGACCGGCGCATGGGTCCAATGGACGTAATCCACTAAACCCAAGCAAGCCTATTATTTATCTTACTTATGATTCTATTTATTATCACTAAGTCCTATTTCATGACTTTGAGTCAAAATAGTGATATACATTGCCAACTCGTACTGGCATTACTCTTTTAAAATTTACATTTAAGTTCATCTATACATAACAAAATAATACTCGACCTCCAGCGGAGTGACTCGGATGGATATACAGCTACCGAATGCCGAGACACCTACCAAAAGATGTACACAGATCTACAAGGACACCTCGTCCTAATTATCGGCTACCTCGTGATCTGAAAACATGAATTTGAAAATGGTGAGTATAAACCCAGTGAGTGAACAAGGAAGGGAACAAGCAACAATTAGGAAAAATTTAAAATCATGATGCACTTGTTTTAAAACAATGCAATTTAGTTCATTCCTATTTAAAACCCCTCCAAACCCCAGAGTTTTTCGCTACAGCGAGCATGAATTTCGATGCAGTGAAAACAAAGCAACAAGAGAAACATTTTTCCTCACTCAACAAAAGCCATCCTGCTAAACTAATAAAATCAACCTAACATTCATGAAAATTCTCAAAGTATAATGTGTCAAATTTTACGTACATTACAACCATAAATCATTGTCCATCAATTTGCTATATCACACATATTTACATATGTATATATATATATATACGTATATACCCATCATCATCATCTCACCAACCCATCATCATCATCACCAGCTCATCATCATCATCACCAGCTCATGCGCACTCCCTACTCGCACATGGCTGGGTCATCACCGGGTTATGCGCACTCCCTACTCGCACATAACCGGGTCATCCTCGGCTTATGCGCACTCCCTACTCGCACATAGCCGAGTCAACATAATTACACAACATTATATTCAAGCATATATGTATATCAACATAATGCAGCCACATAGAAATCCATAATAACCACATTTCATAACATAAACCTTTTCTCAAAAGCTTGTTCCCAAGGCATTCATTTTCATGAAAAATTGCATAAAATCATTCAAACACTTTGTTCAAAACAGTCATATTCCCAAAACAATTTTGATAGGCAGTCCACTCACAGGTGTCGAAAATCCGGATTCCGGGTGAACTCTGACTAATAGTCCTCAAGCGTAATTCCTTTGCCTTTTCCGGACGTCTCACCACCTTGACAAATAACAAAGTCGAGGAATTTACTATATTGTCCCTAAATTGATATAAATTAATTTAAACTACTAATGCTTGATATGTAAATGCAAAAATATGTCCGATTACCGCTTAATCACGGTATCGATTAAATTCGACCGATCACCCGATTAATCGGCGATTGTGTCCAAATCACCTCCAAATTAATTCATTTCTCCTCTAATACCTTAATTTACCACATACATTTAAATAAAGCCAAATTCAGCATTAGAACCCTCACAATTCCTTATAGAAAAAATTTGGTCATTTGGTGTACTAGCATCGAATTTTTTTCTACATAACCGTTTCACCTTAATTCATCATTTTCCATGCCATTTTCCTTGAAATAAAAACAATCCCCCATTGATATTCAGCCCTCATGGTTCGGCCAACAAGGAACCCTAGAGAAATTGAATATTTCTTTTGTGTTTTTGTTCATAACCATGCTTAACTATCCCTAAACACTAACATAGTCTAAAATCAAATTATTCCAACAACAATTCCTCTTCCATACCCATTTTTCAGAATTGAATTCATCATGATAACTCAATATTCAACCATGGAAATCAAGAACAAAAGCATGGGTAAGCTAGGTATCAAGGAGAATTAAAGAAATTTTAACTTACCTATCTTGTTTCCTTGATTTCTTCACTTTTTCTTTGAATTTCCACCTAGGTTTTCTTGTTTTTCCTCTTGTTCTTCCTTTTTTCTTGTTGCTGGATGCCTATGCCGAATATGGTGAGGGAATTAGGGATTTAATGGGCTGATTTCTATAAAAAATAATAAAATAATCAAGCATGCCATGTGTCACATGCTTATTGGCCCAATTTTTAACTTTTTGACTTTTTCTTCTTAATTTTCCACCACAAATATTCTGGTATTTATCCAATCCTACCACAATTAAAATCCCTTGGTCTTGACAAGTGCTAGGGTGAAAAATTTACCGATTTGCCCTCGGGACGAAAAAATTACGATTTTGCCCCTATACTCAGAAATATACCGGAATCTCATTATTTCTACTTTTCAACCTTAAATAACACTAATATTGATCAATATTAACCAAATGGGGCAAAAATTGTTTTATAAAAAAAATTTTCGTTTAGTCCTCTAGTGGCAAAATTACCACTTTGCCCTTGTGCTTCATAAATACCAAGAATCACAATTTTTTTTTCACTGTTAAACATCATTTTATACTCCAATAATCATAATTATATTTCATATAATTATTCTTGGTCAAATGTGATCAAATCTTGGCTAAAAATCTCCATTTTATCATCAAATGGTAAAATGATCGTTTTGTCCCTAATTGGTCAATTTTCTGATGGACTCCAAACTGGACCTTGAACGCCAAATCACTATTCTAAGTCATTCTGTGGGTTTTAAAATTTTCAAATTCGTCTTAGAATTTCTATTTGAACTAGTTCAAGGCTCGATTTAAATTAGTTGTACCACTTGGTACAATACCGTCTTTTAATCGAGCTTGACAGGGTCTCACAGAAACACGTAAACATTTCCCCAAAACATTTTGAAATGCAAGTTCACTCACCGGTATTTGTTGAACCTTTAATCGACTCTAACGTCCGTAATGGTCCAAATGGGGCTGAGAGGCCTTGTTGGAACCTACCACGCACAAAAACATCACAGCCAATCCAATTTACATTAATATCACTCCAAAAGCTATTTCCCAAATCAAGCTTCAATAGCCCTTCCTATCTATCTTCCAATTACTATTTAATTGGCTATTTCGTTTCTCTACTTTAGTAACACTAGAAATAGATAAACAATTTCAGCAAATAAGATAACTCATAACTCTAATTACTAGCCATCATCAACAACTTAAAACCAGTCCTAATTCATCACTCACCTTGGTGATTGTAATGAAATTTCTTCCCAAGAGTCCTCAGGCTAACATGAAACCTCTCTTTCTCTATCTACAAAGCTCAACTAGTGAGAGAAAGTATTGAAGAAAGACTTCTAAGGGTTTGTTTAAGGTGAAGGAGTACAAGAGTATAAAAAACCCTACAATAGGGTGTGTAAAGCATGAAAATTAAGGTTAGTTTAAGAGAGTGATGAAAGCTTGAGAGAAGCTTTCATGGGAGAGGAGAGAAACATGAGATGGGAGGAGGAAGAAGAAGAAGTTACTGGAGAAATATAGAAGCTGTTGGAAAACATGAAATCTTTATTGTTAAAGCTTATCTAATTTCTCATGCAATTACAATAATGCCCTTAACAAGGCCACTTGTCTTCCTCTTTTTCTTGTGCAATCTTTTTACTCTTTTGACACTAAAAAAAGGTCCAAAATCCTTTAAAAGAGGTCCCTTAAATAGTCCCCAAAAGCCCTAGCTTCAAAAATCCCATAAACTTGTTATTTGTGGAAATTACGATGAGGGTCGCGGCTCTCAATTTCTAGCACCACGGCGCTTAAATGTTCTGCCAAATTCTGTTCCTCTAGCACAGTACTTTCACTTCAACAAAGATTTTTACCACCTTCCTGCCAAAACTGGGCAAAGTGGTAAAAATCAAAGTTTTATCCCTACCTTTTAGCTTTCTAGTGGTCCAAAAATCATGTCATTTGGACTTGTGTAGTGGGAGATATACTTGAAAAACAGAAACATATGCAAATAGAGCAACAGTCCATTGTGCACCTTTCTTCACCAATTGAAATTATTTTTGATCCTACTGCTATAAAAACATAAAATAAATATAAATAACATAAAACTAGCATTGTTAGCCACCATATCAAGGTATGAGGTATTACAACAGTGACCTTGGGTTTCCAACTTTTTAGGAGACATCTAAGTAGTTTTTTTACTAACTTATGTTCAGGGATGGTTTTTCCAAGTTAATTGAGCTTGTTTGTAATATTAGTAAACCTATCGAACATGGTAGAGATATCTTCACCTGATTCTATTTTGAAAATTTCATAATTATGGGTGAGCAAAGCAATTTTGAACTCCTTTACTTGTGAAGTCCTTTCATGAATGACTTTAAGTTTATCCCAAATCTCTTTGGTTGTTGTACAGTTAGAGATTTTGTTGAATTCAATAGGGGTCAGTGCACAGTGAAAGTTGTTGATTGCTTTAAAATTTGTTTGGACTTTCTAATTTCAGCTTCAGTCCACTCAACTCTTGGCTTAGCATTCTCTCACCCGTAACAAAACTAGGTGAGGTGGGAACATAAGGTCTCATATGATTACATCCCACATTTCATAGTCAAAGGCCTTATTATATATATAGACATCTCAATACTCCAATAAGCATAATTTGATCCATCAAATAGAGAAGGCCTATTTGTGCATTGACCCTCAACAACTATAGACTTTTGCAAAACCATATAGATCTCCCTTAAGGATGTTAAACCTTAAATTGAAAGTTGAGCTCTGATACCACTTGTTGGTATCGTTATAATGCTAGAGGAGGGGTGAATAGTACTAAAAATTTTAAATTCAACCCTTTTTGAGTTGTAAAACTTTTAACCAATTAGAGGGAGAAAATTGTAAAGCTTGTATTATTTAAAAGACACCAAGTAAGGAAGGGTAAAGAGAAGTGGATAATGCAAGAGTATATATAGTGGTTCGATCCCCTTAACTTACATCCACTAACTTGATCTCCCAATCAAGGATTTTCAACTTAACTTCACTATACCAGTGGAATTAGTAACTTCTACTAGGCTTTTACAAGGTGAGCTTTTAACCCAAGCTATAATCCCTTGCAACAAGCTTTGGAGTGCTTCCTATACTCTAATTTCCCAAGAAAGAGAACAAAAGAAAGTACAACTATAATTTTTTATTAATCTAAAGGACTACAACAAAGCTCAAACACTTTTTTTGGAATTAGAATGAAGGACAAGTGCTTTTGGTGAAAAATATTTGGCTTTTTGCTTAAAATGGCTCTCTTCTTATTCAATCTGCTTTCTTTGACCGTTGAAGCTTCCTTTTATACTTGGGGAGTTAGATTTTTCTGTTAAGGGTAGTTTGTAGTTGTTGAAAACAACTCTGATGCCATTTTAGTTGTTGTTTGAGCTTCTAGTGCTTATATTCAAATGGGCGACAGAGTTCAGGTAACTGGTTACAGGTAGCTTTAATCGATTACAACTTCTCTACCTTGCATTGACTTGCTATTGAGTACTTTGCGTTAACTTATTACAAAATACTCTAACCGATTAAGAGATCTCTATCTTTAAGCTTCTTTACTTCAGCAGACTTCCCCTAACTTGTTAATTCTCCCCTTAACTGATTGGAGCTAAACCTCATTTAGCCTTAATCGATTAACATAAACTCTAATCAATTATAAATTCTTTAAATTTGGAATTTAACATTTTGGCTCCATTCAACGGTCAACTTTACTTTGAATTTAAATTTTTTTGCATTTGGAGATTCTTCAAGTCCTATGCTCTAACCGATTAACCCCATGCCTTAATCAATTAACACATATCTATTTTGCTTTGTTCAGCACCTTTTTAATCAGTTAAGCTTAATGCTAACTGATTAACATTTTTCTGTTTTGCTTGAACTTATAGCCTAACCAACCCTTAATTGATTAAGGCCTTTTGATAATCAGTTACAAAAGCCTTGTTTTCACAAACTCTTTCTATTTTCCTCACTTTAACTGATTAGCCTATCTATTATATGATCTTGCTTTTAATCATTCATTACATTGAGGGAATTTATTTTATCCTGCACACTTAAATAATAAAGTTAGACATTAATGAATGAGGAATGTTTTGTTATCATAAAAAATATATGGAGTCAACAACATTATGGAGTTTAAGGACTTATGCTTGATGTGGATGCTAATAAGGTACGTATGTTAAACATGTGTGTAAACGGCCATATGTGGGCCCATTCATATGATTAATGAAAGTTGATAGACAGCTATAATGATAACAATAATGATAGGTGAGTGTCACAGCCCAATTCCCAAGCCATGATAGGCACAAATAGCCCATCAGGCCCAAGCAAGCCTCTCTTTCTTTAAGATCTAAAACTCATAATTTCTAATAAATATTCTTTCAAAATTAAATCATGAGAACCAAGTATATATATAACGTTCCTAAATTAGGGTTATCATTTATCAACCTTAAACGACATGGTTAATCAAACTAGCATACAAAGTGCACAATGATCTCACAATTTACATTTAAGCAACTATATACACATGCAAAAGACCTTAACTATCAGCGGAGTGACTCTGATCATGGGTACCGCTATTGGATGACATGGTACCTACCAAATGGTGAATACAAATGGACACTTCAATCTAGGTCCCAACTATCTCCGAATCTGAAAACATGAAGTTAAAAAAAGTGAGTATAAACCTAGTGAGTGAACATAGGAAGCGAATAAGCAAACGATAAAGAAAGTTTAGAAATCATGATGCACTTATGTTAAAAACAATGCAATTTAGTTTAATTCCTCATAAAACCCCTCAATTCAACCTTTGATTATTTAACCATTTAGTGTTGAAGGATCCATGTTCCATAATGAAATCGAAAAGTGAAAACCACAGTAAATATTCGAGCAGGACAAGCATATGACAAAGAGTTTTTTTTTTTCATTGCATTGAAAATAAATTTGGAAACAATTAACAATTTCAACATTCAACATTCATTGCAATCACATAATATTTTCTTTAACATTTTTATGGTATGTGTAAACATGTATACAACCACCGGCTCATCAGTTCATGTGCACTCCTACACCGCATATAGCTGGAATCATCATCCAATGATCATCAGCTCATGTGCACTCCCACACCGCACATAGCTGGAATCATCACCCACCGGTCATCAGCTCATGTGCACTCCCACACCACACATAGTTGGAATCATCACCCGTTGGTCATCAGCTCATGTGCACTCCCACACCGCACATAGCCAGAATCATCACCCACTGGTCATCAGCTCATGTGCACTCCCACACCACACATAGTTGGAATCACTCGTCATCACCGGCATATGCAGCCCCACATCGCACATGTGCGGTTACAATTATCACACAATATTATCATTCAAAGCATAACATATATATCATTAGAATATAGGAACACATGGGTTCATCTCATTACACATTTTACAACATAAAATGTTTCATCAAGGCTTGTTCCCAAGCATGATTTAGAGAAAAAAATCAAATAAAATCATTTAAGTGCTTTATCCCAACACATATATATTTCCCAAAAATAATTTAGTGCAAGTTCACTCACCTTAACAATGCCACCTAACAAGACTAGCACCCACAAGAGCTTAATCCAAGTAGTCCCGAAATACTATTAAAACCTATAATTGCCAATAAACAACAATAGCTTCAAATATATCATAAATTTAAACTTAATAATTCTAATAAGCATACTCTTGATAAACTACATTCTAGCCTAATTTTTAACCTAGAATTCTAGTCTAATTCTTAAACCCATCATATAAACTATTCCAAATTAAAGGTTCTTTACTTTGGTGAGCTTGGAGGCATAAAGATCAACAAAAACCTAATATTTCCAAGAAAGAAAATTGGAAGAAATTAGGAATTAAAATCTGAAATATAACCCATAAATTCCAAAAATTCAAGAATTGAAAATATATACCTTTTGGCTTTAAAAATGAAGAACTGAAGCTAAAAATTCAAGTGTTGATGAAGATGGAGTAGAAATAGAAAATAAAAGAAAGAAAGAGAGATTTTTCTTTCTCTTTCCTTAGGTTTAATTATGCTGAAAAATGGAGTTAGAAGCTATGGGTTTGATACCTAAGAAGGTAGGAAAAGGAAGAAGTAAGAAAAGAAAGGAAGGTAAACAAATGAAAAAAAAAATTTGATTTTTCATGGTGGTGAGATGAAAATGGCATGGGAGCATGAAGGAGAAGAAGAAAATAGCTTTTGGGTGGATAAGAACCAGCCATGGGAGAAGAAGATAAGAGTCAAATCTTCCTTTGGAAGCTTTGACCAAGCTAATGGCTGTTGGCTCCATTAGTTTTTAATGATAATAAAACATTCCCATTCATTTGTGTCTAATATTTCTACTTGAGTGTGTAAGACAAGAATTATATGCTAATGATAAATAAGTTGTTCCATGGGAGATATCAAAAAGGCATATGAATAAAAAGCCACAACTAATCAACAAAGTAGAAGCTCCTTAGTTGAATAATGAAGGGTTAGTCAGCTAAAATTCCAATCAAAAGTTGGCAAGCTCAAGAATATTAAGAAACAGAAAAGACTTAGTCGACCAAGAAGTGGGTTAGTCAACTAAGAAGCTACTGCCAGAAATCTGGACTTCAAAATAGAACCGACTTAGTTGACTAAGAAGTAAGTTAATCGACTAAGTGCTCACTACTAGAAACTAGAAACAGAAAATAAAGACAACTTAGTCCACTAAGACATAAGTTAGTCGACTAAGAGCATTTTGCCAGAAAATTTGAATTGTGCACTAGAAGATAGATTAACGGCCAGAACTACTACCAAACTATTTCCAACGGTCAAAAATTGTCTAACCCACATCAAAGCTGATTTTCCAAGTATAAAAAGGACTTTCAATGGCTAGAAAAGCATATTGAAGGCTTCCAAGTCCAAAAGAGCTCAAAAACTAGAAAATACTCTTTGCTCATTTACTGCACTCAACTCCTATCTTTGTAATTGTGATCTGCGCTTCACTTTGTACTACTTATATCAACCTTGTGATCATACGTACACTCTTATCACTTTTCTCCTTGTATTCTTGAGTGAGCTGGTCACTCTAAGAGATTGATTCAAGCTAGGATTGCTTGATTGAGCATAGGTTCTGACTTAGCCTTGAAAAGTTAGGTGTTGGATTTTAGTTGATCTCAGTAAAAACTAACATGAAAGGTTTTGGCTAAGCTTGGTGAAAGCTTGTAAATTTCACCGTTCTTAGTGGATTAGTTTGGAAAATCCTTGGTTGAATAATCAAGGTAGTGGATGCAGGTCTTGGATCGAACCACTCTAAATTTTGGTGTGTTGTCTACTCTATTTTTGTTTTATTTTCATTCTTTCTTTTATCTTGCATTTGTTCTCACTTAGAGCCAATTTTTGAAAAAGCCAAATTGTGCTATTCACCCCCCCTCTAGCACATTTACTTAGGACCAACAAGTGGTATAAGAGCCTAACCCCTATTATTAAAGTCTAACACCCTTGGAAATATCCAAATGGCTCTTAAAAAATCCATAGCTGCTGAGGGACAATCAATAAACAAACCACATCTGTTTGATGGCTCAAATTACCCTTATTGGAATACTAGGATGTCAATATATATTAGAGCAATTGATTATGAGATGTGGGACGTCATAACTGATGGACCATTCACTCCCTCAACTTTAAATGCAGTGACTAACGAGATTATCCCTAAGCCAAGGTTTGAATGGACCAAGGCTGAAACCAAAAAGGTCCAAACCATTTTTAAGGTAATCAATACATTGCATTGTGCTCTAACTCCCACTGAATTCAACAAAGTATCAAGTTGTACCACAGCAAAACAGGTGTGGGATAAACTTAGGATTATCTATGAAGGGACCTCTCAAGTCATGGAGTCCAAGATAGCCCTCTTGACCCATAATTATAAAATGTTTAAGATGGAGCCTGGTGAAGATATCACCAGTGTCACGACTCGATTTTCGGGCCATGACCGGCTCATGGACTCAATGGACATAGTCCACTAAGCCTAAGCAAGCCTATTTATATAATCTTGCTCATCATCTCGTCAACTATTCCTACATTTATATCTCATAATCTTAACCCTTAAGTACTTTAATAGTAAGTTGTAACGATCAAAAAAACTGCATTCCCCCATATCGTGCACAAAGCCGGAGTCATCGTGTGCATCCCCCCACATCGTGCACAGTTAATGCCATCATGTGCATCCCCCCCACATCGTGCACACGGGCAATATCACCATCCATCTCCCTTACCACCGTCATCACCGGCAAGTGCACACTCACTCCGCACATGCACGGTTGCATTTGTCACACAATGTTACCATATATGAAATAGTATATATATATATATATATATATCAACATTATACAGAAACATATGGATTCATCACACTATCCATTTCATAACATAAAAACATTTCATAAAGGCTTGTTCCCGTGGGAGTTTTGAAGCAAGAACCAATAAAATGCTTTAGGGGGTTCAATCAAACATACATGTGTATATCTTAAAAACCTTTTTAATGCAAGTTCACTCACCGGTATTTGTTGAACCTTTAGTCAACTTTAACTTCCCTAATGGTCCAATTGGGGCTGAGGAGCCTCGTCAGAACCTATCATGCACAAAAACATCACAGCCAATCTAATTTACATTAATATTGCTCCAAAAGCTGTTTTCCAAATCAAACTTCAATAACCCTTCCTATTTACCTTCCAATTACCATTTGATTGGCTATTTAGTTTCTCTTCTTTAGTAACACTAGAAATAGATAAACAACTTCAGCAATAACACAACTCATAACTTCAATTACTAGCCATTATCAACAACTTAAAACCAATCCTAATTCATCATTCACCTTGGTGGATTGTAATGAAATTCTTCCCAAAACTTTCCAAGCTATTATAGAAGCTCCCTCTTTCTCTCTCTAAAACACCTAGCTAGTGAGAGGAAGTATGAAAGTAAGACTTTCCAAGGGTTTCAAAGTGAAAAAATGAAAGAGCATAAAGGTTTTATGAAAGGGAGCACAAAAGCATAAAAATTGAAGCTAGCTAGAGAAAAGTTATGTAGGTTTCGAAACAAGCTTCAATGAAGGATGAAAAAAACGTGAGATGGGAGGAAGAAGAAGAAGAAGATACTGGAGAAATGAAGAAGCTGCTAGAGAAAATGATATTTCTAGACAAAGCTTATCCAATCTCTACTGAAATTACGAAAATACCCTTAGCAAGTTAGCTTGTTCTCCTCAAATCCTTAGTGCAATCATTTTTCTCTTTTCATACTGGGACAAGGTCCATAATAGTCTAGAAAAACTCGAGTTCATGAAAACTTAAAATTTTTTATCCTAGATGAAAAAGACCATTTTGCCCATACCTTGGAAATCATCATTATTTTTATTTCTTTCATCATTTTACCCTTATTTTCATCATTCATTTATGCTTTAGGCCTACTTAGACCTTAATAATGCTTGAAAGCATACTTCTAGGGGCTCACTAAGAAAATGATGAAATTATCCCTAACCTGTGTTATAGCGTCTACACCTAGTTACAGGCCTATAAAGGTTAAGGTCTCACAACCAACATGCTAGATAGATTCACTAACATCACAAACAAACTTAGTCAACTAGGCAAACCAATCCCCGAGCATGAAATTATTAAAAAACTTCTTAAAAGCCTACCCAAAAATTAGAAGCCTAAAGTGACGCCATCCGAGAAGCCAAGAACTTAAATGTTATAATTTGGATGAAATTTGTGGTTCTATCCTTACTCATGAGCTAGAACTCAAAAAAGAGGAAAAAGAAGATAGAAGAAAAGCAAAAGAAAACAAAAAGAGCATCACCCTAAAATCCAGCATTCTTGAAGAAGAACTAGATGAGTTATCTTGTGATGATGGTGAAGAATTGGCATTGGTTGCAAGGAGATTTAGAAAGCTTATGGGCCGAAGGAATCGAAGATTGGCTAAAAGAGGGTTTAAAAAAGATCAAGGTTCTTCATGGAGAACTAGAAACAAAAATGACTCCAACAAAAAGGAAGAGCTTATATGCTTTGAATGCAAGAAGCCTGGACATTCAAGTCAGAATGCCCCTTACTAAAAGAAAAAACTCCAAAGAAAAACAAGAAATCAAAGAAGGTAATGGTGGCAGCTACTTGGTCGGATAGTAATACTTCAAGTTTTGAAGCTAAGGAAGAAAAGCTAAAGAAAGAGCAAACTTGTGTTTGATGGCACGGGATGATGAATCCGAGGTATCCTCATCCCCTTGCAATATTTCTGTTGATGAACTTCAAAATGAATATGAATGTTTATATGAGGAATTTAAAAACTTGTTTTGAAATACAAGACTTTAAAGAAAAAGTCAGCATCTTTACAATCAGTTTTGGAAAAGATTAAACTTGACTTTGATTCTATTTTTTAACAAAGAAATTTTCTACAAATTGAATTGGCGCACTCAAAAATAGATTTGAAACTCTAAAATTGGAATTTGAAAGCCAAACCAAAGTCTTACAAAAAGTAAGTGAAGAAAATGCTGCTCTCAAAAATTTGAAAAATGAAACTTCAAACAGAAATGCATACCACAAGAGAAATTCTGTGAAGGCAGCATCTAGGTGTTATACTTGTAATAGAATTGGTCATTTATCCTATGATTACTATAGAAAAAGAAGTGTATAGACAATAAGAAAAATATGGGTACCAAAAAGATCCTATGTTGCTACTAATAATCAAAGACCCATCAAGATATGGATACCTATTAAGAAAAACTGAATATTTGTTTTGTAGGTTGAGCTGCACTCAAAAGTCACATGTTCAAGAGCTCAATTAAAGGGGAAACAGCTTTTGTATATAGACAGTGGCTGCTCAAAGCACATGACAAGAGATGAAATGCTATTGGCTCAGTTGGACAAATTAATTAGGAACTTGGTATAGGGAACTTGGTCATGTGAGCATGCATACCATGTCAAAATTAATTAGGAAAAATCTGGTTATAGGATTGCCTAAGCTTAAACTTGAAGATGATCAAATTTATGATACATGTCAATTAGGTAAACAAACTAGAACATCTTTTAAAATCAAGCAAGTTGTCTCCACATCTGGACCTCTTGAATTGCTACACATTGTTCTATTTGGTCCAATAAGTACAACTAGTCTAGGAGGAAAATCTTATGGCTTTGTAATAGTTGATGACTACTCTAGGTACACTTGGGTATATTTTCTTGGTCATAAGAATGATGCTCTACCAGCATTCATAAGTCACTGTAGGAAGGTTGAGAATGAAAAAGGACTAGTTATAGTTAGTATTAGGAGTGATCATAAAGGTGAGTTTGAAGGAGATGAATTTGAGAATTTTTGTAATGAAAAGGGGCTAGATCATAATTTTTCTGCAACTAGAATACCCCAACAAAATGGAGTTGTAGTGAGGAAAAATTGAACCTTGAAAGAAATGGCTCAAACTATGCTATGTGAGAATAATTTACCTAAATACTTTTGAGCAGAAGCTATTAATACAACAGCTTATATCCTTAATAGAATGTCTATAAGAGCCATGATATCAAAGACTCCATATGAGCTGTAGAAAGGTAGAAAACCAAATATCTCTCACCTTCGGAGCTTTGGCTGCAAATGCTTTGTGTTAAACAATGGAAAACAGCCTTTAGGAAAGTTTGATGCAAAGAGTGATGAAGCTATATATCTAGGATATGCATTAAACTTAAAAGCCTATAGAGTCTTCAACAAAAGATCTTTAACAATTGAAGAATCCATCCATGTAGTTTTTGATGAATCCAATACCTTGCAAAGGAAATTTCTGATGATGAAAATGATACTGATGTCCTTGAAAAACAAATGGAAGAGATGAGTTTAGATGATAAGAAAAATAGTGAAAAAAAATACCCTAGGTAGAGAAACTAAACCTCCACCCTTAGAAACTTTACAAAGGACTGAAAATCAACATCATGATCTTCCAAAGAGCTGGAGGTACATCAAGGATCATCCACAAGAGCAAATCATAGGTGACATTTCTCATGGAGTTAAAACTAGAAGAGCAACTAGAGAGACATGTGAGTTTTCAGCATTTATCTCTCAAATTGAGCCTAAAAACTTTGACGAGGCAGAAAAAGAGGAAAGCTGGATAATAGCCATGCAAGAGGAACTTGATCAGTTCAAAAGAAACCATGTGTGGTCATTAGTCTCTAAGCCTTTAAACCACCCTATTGTCGGCACAAAATGGGTGTTTAGGAATAAGGTAGATGAGTCAGAAAATGTAGTTAGAAGAAAAGCTAGGTTGGTAGCACAAGGATACAACCAAGAGGAAGGAATTGACTATGATGAAACCTTTGCACCAATAGCTAGAATAGAAGCCATAAGGTTGTTGCTTGTTTTTGCATGCTTTATGAATTTTAAATTGTTCCAAATGGATGTAAAAAGTGCATTTTTAAATGGCTTCATTCAAGAGGAAGTATATGTTGAACAACCTTCTAGATTTGAACACTTTGAAAAACTAGATCATGTTTTCAAACTTCATAAAGCCTTGTATGGATTGAAACAAGCTCCTAGAGCTTGGTATGAGAGGCTTTCAAAATTTCTTGTTCAAAAAAGTTATGTTTGAGGTAGTATTGATACAACATTGTTTATCAAAAGATACTTAAATGATTTAATTGTTGTTCAAATTTACATGGATGACATTGTGTTTGGTTCAACTAATGAGGCTTTATGTAAGAACTTTGCTAAAGAAATGTATGGGGAATTTGAGATGAGCATGATGGGTAAGCTGAAGTTCTTTCTTGGCCTTCAAATCAAACAAAGTGAAAAAGGAATCTTCATCAACCAAGAAAGATACATTCAAGACATGCTCAAAAAATTTGATATGCTAAAGCTGAAATCAATTTGCACACTAATGAGTCCATCCACTCTACTTGATGAAGATGAAAACGAAAAAGATGTTAATCAAAAGCTCTATTGAGGTATGATCGGATCACTACTTTATTTAACAACCAGCAGGCCTGATATCCAATTCAGTGTATGTTTGTGTGCTCGTTTTCAATCCCAACCCAAGGAATCACATGTGACTGCTGTTAAAAGAAGTTTTAGATACCTCTTAGATACACAAACTTTAGGGATATGGTATCCTAGAGAATCATCCTTTAGTCTACTTGGATATTCAGATGTAGATTTTGCTAGCAGCAAAATAAATAGAAAGAGCACTAGCTGAACCTGCCAGTTTCTACGAAGTATGCTTGTGTCATGGTCAAGCAAAAAGCAAAATTCAGTTGCTCTCTCTACAGCTGAAGCCGAATATGTATCTCTAGGCAGTTGCTATGCTCAAATATTATGGATTAAACAATAACTAAAAGACTATGGAATATCAATGCATAACATTCCAATATATTGTGATAATACTAGTACAATCAACATTTCAAAAAATTCTGTATAGCATTCTAGGACCAAGCATATTGAGATTAGGTATCACTTTATTAGAGATCATGTAATAAAAGGTGATATTAGGATTGAGTTTGTTAATACTCTACAACAATTAGTTGACATTTTCACCAAACCACTAAATGAGGAAAGATTTGGTGAGATTAGAAGAAATCTAGGAATGGTTAGTATGCAGGAGCTTTAAAAAAAAATTCTGAAACTTTCTTAAAAGACAGTAGGCACTTAGTCAACTAAGAGAGGAACTTAGTCAACTAAGAGCATTATGTCTCCTTAAACAATAAGACTCAGTGAATTAAAAAAGAAAGGAATTGAATAATGAAAATAAATTGTCTACCAGGTAATAAACCAAAGAAGAAAAATCGCCTAAACAAAAACTAAGTTTAGAGGGAATTTTTCAAATTTTGACAAGAGAAAAACTAACAACGTTTAAAGGGGAGACAGATGATTTTTGAGAGAATTAAACTGCCTTTAACTCATCTTCTCTACATCTTCTCTCTTTTGAAATTGACCCACCCAAGACTGAAACCATTCCCTCTCAAACCCTTGAAACCTTAAGTCAGAAATTTCTCAAACCAAATGGCGAAATCATAACATTCCAAAGAGATTCTAGAGAAGAAAAAAGGTAAACGTCCATTGGAAGAAAGTCTGCAAGCATAAGTACAGAAGAAGAAGAAAAAGATAATGCCCACTACTGAGATTGGAAAAATTGAAAAATCACAGATAAAGAAGGAATACAAAGCCGAGAAAAAGAAAGAGAAAGAAAAATCCTTTCAGAAAGGTAAGACTTCATCCTCAAAATTTAGGAATAAAGAGCATGAGGATAAATACAGGAAAATAGAAAATACCCCAATCACCTGTGGTAAATTCATTGACTGGGATAGCTTTAATGAAATCCTAGAAATTCAGACAAGCCTATCTGATTATTTTGAGGAATTTAAACTAAAGGAGTTTAGTACTTTTAAAAATCGATCCTACAGTGCTAGTTTGGTAAAAGAATTTTATGCAAGTATAGCACTAGATAAAGATGAACTTGAGGATTCTGATGCTTATATTGATGATGGATTGAATGGTTTTTTGAATGGAAAGGAATTTGTTGTAACTGCTGCTAATTTTGGGAGTTTACTCAAAATCGAGTGTGAGGAATGCGAGTTTGAATTCCCTGAAAATGATGACCCCTCATCCCTATGGGAAATAATCACAAGGAAGAAGGAAAAATACTCCTCCAAAAGTAATGCCAGTCTAATTACGAGTCCTCAAATCAGAATTTTACACTGCTTTATTGCAGCAAACATTCATGGCAAAAGTGGCAGTTTAGCTACATTAGCCTTCAAGACTTATGGCTAATGAAGCATGCCTTCAGTGGCACTCCACTTAATCTAGGCAGATTTATGATTAAAAAGATGAGAGGAGCCTAGTAATGAGACAAAATAAATTTACCTTATGGAAATGTCATTACTTCCCTGGTTCAGAAAAAGGGAATATGGAGCTCAAGGTATCAAATAGATTTAGTGAAAAGCAAGGACCAAGCTATTTACCATGGGAGTTTGCCTAAAATGGGCTATAAGCATGATAGAGAGAAATATGTTAAAACCCCCAAGGCCACTTCTGGAAAAGAGTCTTCACTCCCTGCTCAACTAGAAACAGCTCCCTCACAATTCTCTAATGAAATACTTTTCAACCTGCTCATGAGGATGGATGGAAAGCTGACTGACCAAGTAATAAGAATATTGAAAATTGAAGAGAAATTGGTAGAGCTTGAAAATGTATTGAATGAAAAAAGGAAAAATGCCTTTTAAACCTACAATTGTTGATACCTCTACAACTCCAAGTCTTGCAGAAGAACAAGGTGCTGAAGGTTTTGCTTTCCAGGCCAAGGGTCATGAACCTAAAGTAGATCAATCAAGGAAAACCCTCTCACTTGAACCACAAAAAGAAGCTAAATCAAAACAAGGAACTAAAGTGCTTGGCTCACTGGATAAAAATCCTCCATCTCCTCAAGAACCTCAAAAAGAGTAGCCTTCTCTTCCTCATTATGAGGAAGTATCAATCATGGACATTTTCCATCAGAAGGTCAAGGAAGAGTAGGCAAAAAAGGAAACAGCTGAAGCACAAGCATAGAAGTCTGCATTCACTGAACCAACTTCCACAGCAAAGGAGCAATTTGGTAAAGAGAAAGAAAAAGTTATTGTAGCTTCACAGGCCAAATCAAAACCACCTGATAAAGGCATGAAGACAATGGCAACCAAGACCAAATTCCTAAAGAGATGCAAATCCTCCTGAATAGCTAAAAAAGGTAGACCATCAGCCATCTCTTCTCCTCAAGACCCCCTTGAAGTTTTTGATAAATCATCACTTGAACCCTCACCACATAAATCACCTCCAGAACCATCTCTTAAACCCCTTAATGTTTTCTATGGCACTGATGAGTCTACCCCATCAGCCTCTTCAGAAGATGATTGAGCATCCTTAGGATTTGATGATGACAAAAAGGGGGAGAATTATGGTAGAAAATTTAGGGGAGAACTTGGGGTAATTTAGGAATATTGACTTCTATTTTTTATTTTCCTGTTGTCTTTGCTTTGACAGTTGAACAATTAAATTTGACTTTGATGATAGATGTTTTTAGATGCTGATAGACATTGCTGTTTATGTTTTTGGATGTCAACAAGTTGGATGTTGAATATTTAAATCTGTTATTGAAGTTTCACCATTGAGTTTTTGCTGCTACTTTGGTGTGATATTGGGTTGTCATGCTGATGATTGATCTTTAATATGACAATGTAAATGGATTGGGTTTGTAAATGAATATGGATGTTATTTATACTATATTTGTTGCATGATAAATGGCATAGATAAAATCTAGTAACAATATGTTGTTGACAAACACTGTTGATATATTGATGATAATCTGTCAATAGTCACCTACAGTCAATTACTATATATCTGCATATATATATTCTGAATTTATAATGTCATTATCTATATGACATGAATAAAAATTTGTTGAAATAAATAAGTAGAATAAGCACACACTAATGGGGAGCACTCACTTAGGGGGAGAAATCCTCATTTTGTGCAGTACTAAAAAGATTAAATGGATACTGTACAGTTAATCAAGGAATGTTTTGTCATCATCAAAAAAGGGGAAGTTGTTAGCTCCATTAGTTTTTGATGATAATAAAACATTCCCATTCATTTGTGTCTAATATTTCTACTTGAGTGTGCAAGACAAGAATTATACGTTAATGATAAATAAGTTATTCCATGGGACATATCAAAAAGGCATATGAATAAGAAGCCACAACTAATCAACAAAACAGAAGCTCCTTAGTTGAATAATGAAGGGTTAGTCAGCTAAAATTTAAATCAAAAGTTGGCGGGCTCAAGAATATTAAGAAATAGAAAAGACTTAGTCGACTAAGAAGTGGGTTAGTAGACTAAGAAGCTACTGCCAGAAATCTGGACTTCAAAACAGAACTGACTTAGTCGACTAAGAAGTAAGTTAATCAACTAAGTGCTCACTGCTAGAAACTCGAAACAGAAAACAAAGACAACTTAGTCAACTAAGACATAAGTTAGTTGACTAAGAGCATTCTGCTAGAAAATTTGAATTATGCATTAGAAGATAGATTAACAGCTAGAATTGCTACCAAACTATTTCCAACAGTCAAAAATGTCTAACCCACATCAGAGATGATTTTTCAAGTATAAAAAGGACTTCCAACGGCTAGAAAAGCAGATTGAATGCTTCCAAGTCCAAAAGAGCTCAAAAACCAAAAAATACTCTTTGCTCATTTACTGCACTCAACTCCTATCTTTGTAATTTTTATCTGCACTTCACTTTGTACCACTTAGATCAACCTTGTGATCATTGGTACACTCTTATCACTTTTCTCCTTATATTCTTAGAGTGAGCAGATCACTCTAAGGGATTGATTCAAGCTAGGATTGCTTGATTGAGCATAGGTTCTAACTTAGCCTTGAAAAGTTAGGTGTTGTGTTTTAGTTGATCCCAATAAAAACTATTGTGAATGGTTTTGGCTAGGCATGATAAAAGCCATTGTAAAAACTTGGTGAAAGCTTGTAAATTTCACCATTCTTAGTGGATTAGTTTGGAAAATCCTTGGTTGAATAATCAAGGCAGTGGATGTAGGTCTTAGACTGAACCACTCTAAATTCTAGTGTGTTGTCTACTATATTTTTGTTTTATTTTCATTCCTTCTTTTATCTTGCATTTGTTCTCACTTAGAGCCAATTTTTGAAAGAGCAAAATTGTGTTATTCACCCCCCCTCTAGCACATTTACTTAAAACCAATAATGGTAAAATTACCATTTTGCCCTTCAAGGTTTTCCCCCCTTTTTAATTAAGTCCTCCCACAATCTTTTAATTCCAATTTCTTTCTATTTTTCCTCCTTAACACTTGTACCAATAAAATGTCAAGTTCGCACTTCAATGCGGTGTCACCATAATATTTAAATATATATTTACCCATGCTAGCTTCATTTAATAAAGACACACGGGCCCCACTAACATCGTTTTTCCTCAAAATTCATTCTTACTTCTTCTCCCCCACTTAGATTGACCATATACTCCTCTTTCATGACCAATTTCGATATCGAATAAAATATTAATTTTTAATATTATTTTATTTCAAAATTTTTCACTTGTCTCCTTGGTATCCAAAATATCCTATTATGCCCCGATTCACTTCCACATCACTTTTTATCTCGCTAATTCATTCTCAATAAAAATATTATTATTTAATTATTATTTCTTCGCATGCGAAATATTTTATTCCAAACTATGCCTTTCACTCTTCATCGCTTTTAAACACTCTAATTAACCTCAATTGGCATCTAATAAGCTTTATTAGCCAACATATCAAAGTACAGGGTTTTTCAGTGAGACAAAGATAGCCTACCCTATGTGTATGATAATGAGTATGTATAAACACATCATAATGCGGCTAATAAGACAATGATAGTGAAGTTACGACTTGTGATGTTTTAACTTGTCTACCTATATATATGACAAGTTTACTATTGCACACGTATGTGTAAAGGATATGTGTAGCAATGATCCCTGCACATTTACAATTCATTTATGCTCCCACTCATTGAGAACTAGTGTGACTTACCCCTATAATTGTATTGTGCAAATAAATAGACACCATGGATCAGGTGGTTAGCATTGCCAACGTCAAACATGCAATTTTGACAAGTGGTATGTTATCCACTAGCGATGTATCTCCGCTGAGTCATAGACGAGTCTTGTACTTTCGCAATGTATAAAACGGTTTTGTTTTAAAATAGATTATATGGGTACTGCGTCACTCAGTATGACATCATGGAATGAAATGTTTAATAACTTGATAATTTAGCCAATGTAAGAATATGCATATGCTATGTATAAGACTTGAATGTTATTACGGGGCTGAAAGGCTAATGTTAAATATTAAAGATTTAAGATTAGTTAAATGATGTTAGCAATGAGGCCTTGTGATTATGAGATATGTTAAACAAGACTGTTGGCCATGAGGCTTTGTGATTATGAGATATGTTAAATAAGACTTACTTAAGACGGCTTCCTCGAGTCTCGCGAGCTTACTTGCCAGGCTCAATTTCGTCCAGCTCTTGATATCACTTTTTGATCTCTCTCCTCAAGCATGCTAAATGGAAATCAAGGCATAGGAAAGGTAGAAATCAAGCTAAAATCGAAAAATCTTACCGTTAGACGCGTAAACGGTCGAAAACCGTGAATTTCCCTTTGAATTTTCTTGTTTCTCTTTGGTTTTTCTTTTTTTCTTCCTTTCCTCTCTATTTCCTCTCTTGTTCTTCCTTATGGCCGGCTAGCACTTAAAATGGGGTTTAAATGGGCTGACTTTTCATTAAAATAATATTATTTTATTTAAAAAATGCCACGTGTCACTTTCCCATTGGCCCATTTTTAAAATTTCATCCATTTGTTTCCAAATTTTCACCATACACTTGTCCCACATATCCATAGCTTAGATAAAATTCTCAGACTTATCCAAAGTCTTGGTGGAGTAATTTTTGAAATTTACACTTTTGCCCCCGTAAAAGTCAAAAATTACATTTTTACCCCAAAAACTGAAAAATTGCCCATAGACATATTTTTCATCCCTTATACTCATACCATTCTCCAATTTGTCAAATTTGATCTAAATTCTCTCAAAATCTCAAATTTTGTCCGTGGGTGGCAAAATTACGATTTTGCCCCTACACTCCAAAAATCACCAGAATTAAACTTTTTCACTTTCTATCATTAAATTATACTCCAAATAGTTAATCTTGGTCAAAAATTTCACTCCATGATCAAATTATTATCTTAGGTGGCAAATGACGATTTTGCCCTTGAATATCAAAATTCCTAATTTTACCCCAAATGAACCCTCGAACTCCGAACAATCATTTTTAGTCATTCGTAGACTATAAAATATTAAATTTCAATCTACAATTACTATTTGAACTAGTTCGATGTTAAATCAATTTAAGTGTACTGTTAGGTACAATACGAGTTTCGTCTATTCTTAGGTGGCTTCCTAGCATAATAACATGCTAATCAGTGCATGTATGTCATGACATGTGTGTATAGGGTCGGGTTTTACAATTTACATAGGATAAATTTGTCCAAGCATTTTTAGATCGATTTTTGCCTAACAACGTGAGAGACGCCAAGGCATAAGAGTTTGAGACTCGAGTTCAGACCCTAGAAATGAAGGTGATAAAGTATGACATCCGATTCACCCAATCGTCCCATTATGCACCTGATTTAGTCCTGACAAAAGAAAAAAGGATCAAGAAATTTGTCAGAAGCTTGATAGAGCCATTATTCAGAGATATTATCACCCATAGGTTTGCTTCCTACTCTGTAGTGGTAGATGCAGCTAGGTTGATTGAGAACCATAGAATGGGGACTATGATGGAAAGGGACAAGGGTTGAAAGGCTATAACGAAAAGTCAACGTGGCTAGAGGGATTCCAATGAGATGTAGAGTCCAATACCAATGGGTTGTCGAGGCCAAGAAGGAACTACCCCTCAACATAGACCACCCCAAAACAATGATTTTTTAGCCTTCTTGAGAGGCGAAAGCTATTCAGTGGGGCATTGAATCTAGGCCCCAAACAGAGGGGTGTCCTATGTAACAACTGTGGCAAAGCTCATGGTGGACCATGCCTTAGATCAATGGGGATATGTTTCAGATTTGGGCAGTCAAGACATATGATGATAGATTGTTTAAGGCTTAGACAGTCAATGGGAGATAATCATGGCTACATGCAATCGATGGAAACCACACCACCTATGGCGGCACCTTTTTGAGAGATACTAGAAAGGATAAAAGCATGGGAATAGCCACGCCATCTTGAGGCAGGACAAAGCAACAAGGAAGCACAGGAGGTACTCAAGCAAGGGTTTTTACTCTAATACCGTGCGACGCTTAGGCTTCTAGTGTAGTGGTTACAAGTACACTCTTTATTTGCTGTACCGAAGCATTAGTATTGTTTGATCCCAGCTCAACACATTTGTTTATGTCACCCCAGTTTCTTTCAAGGTTAAATTTGTATTTTTATGAAATGGAAGAGCCCCTAATGGTGACCACCCTCTTAGAATAAGTATTTATGGTGAAATACGTGTATAAGTCGTATGTGATTTGTATCAAGAAGAAGGACAATTTGGTAGACTTGGTGCTGCTTATGATGTTAAATGTTGATGTGATATTGGGGATGGACTGTTTAGCATCCTGTTTTGCCAAGGTAGATTGCTACCGTAAGTTAGTGAAGTCAAAGTTCCCTAAAAAACCATCATTTGTAATTTACGGGCATAATGTGTTGGTATATGCCCTTGAGCCAATTGGATTGGTCAAGGAATATATATTGTCATTTAATGTATACTTAATTGCATAACTATTTGTGATAGAGGTTTTCCTTCATGTTAGTGCAATAATAAGGAGTTATTAAGCACTAATTGGATGAAGCCCATGGAACATAAAGGCATTGTGAGAGAATTGTAAAGTTGTTATAATTACGAGATCACTATGCATCAAAGTCGTGTTCCTAAGATTGTTTATGGTCATTGTATTGTCAAAACAAGGCATTAACAATGCACAAAGATTGGTACATGTTAAGCCTCATTACTTGGGAAGTAAGAAATCGATCTCATAGATTGAAGTATATGGGATACTTAAAGATGACATGTGGGTGCTTGTTAAGGAAAAAGTTCACTGAACATGACCTGCTACGAGAACTCCATTTGGTATTTCACTCTCAAGTGTCTATGGAATATGTTCTTATGTGATAGTCGTGCAACTAGTCCTTGAACTTGAGACACCAAGTCATCTTGTATGGGGAGTGACATACTTTGATTTCACCTTTACGAGTCTAGAGGTGACCAAATGCCTAAACATGGTGTTCTTGGGTATGTCATGAAGCATGCGAAGGTGAATGAGTTGTCAAGAGAGGATTCATCACCCCAAATTATATGACGGGATATATCTCACTTGTTTTCAATTCTTGATTAACTTGTACAAAAGTCTTTGGCCAAAGAATGATGAATTTGACGAAAGTTAGTTTTCTAAATTCATAAAGTTAGTCATGAATTATGAGAACTAATATAGAATGTCATAAGTAGACACCAAGCCATGCTTTATGACATATCCGAGATATTTGATGAAAATACCATATTGCATTTAAAGGCTTATCACTGAAGGGCCTTGTCAATTTCTTTAACTGACTCTCTAACATTTGGATGGTCATGATGTATTGCTGAATGCTGCTCATGATCTATAAATATTAATTAATAATCAAATTGATATTTGATTAGAATTTATATTTATTGCCAACATATTAAAAGCTTAATGGGTCACACACATTAAGTGACATGATTGAGATTAAATAAGGTTAATCAATTAGGTTAGACTTAATTAGAATAGACCAAAAAAAAGTGAGAAATTAATTAAGTTCACAAGGACTTAATTGAATTAAAATACAACTGTTGTATCTAGGGTTACAACTTAGTTTTGCTATATATATATGTTATGTTAGCCAACTAAAACTCTAAGCCTCCAGTTAAATCTTAGTTGTTTCATAAAAATAAGAAAAAAAAATAGTTTTCTTTGTCTTACAGAAATAAGATTTGATAAGAATTTTTGGTTTTTTTGTTTTAGAAACAAAACTTGCTAGCACAAGTAAAATCCTACCTTCGAGAAGGTCTTATTTAGTCATTTTGTGGATTACTGTTAGAGGCCAAACACTTGGATGGCTGAAGAGTTGATAAATCCTAAAGGTGAAGAAGCAAAGATTTTGACTATAGGATTTTAGACTGTTTTATTCTCATTTCAAGTTACGGCTTCATCACAAGCGTTTTTGGATTTAATTGGCTCTTAATTACAATATCTAAAGTACGATATGTAACTCTTAAATTTATAAATGTTTATAATTAATTTAAAAATTACATGAAAAACACAAACATTGATCTTATGGGATTTGACTGTTTCTTTGATTAAATACTTAGTTTATTTTTTCGTTACATTATTTTTTTAATTTCTTGATAATTTTCATATTTGAGCATGAGGTTAAATCCAATCAGTGGTATCAGAGCCTTTGTTTGATGTTTTTTATGTTATTTGCATACTTGATTCTTAGTGATAATCAATAGGATTGATTTGTGTATTCATTTGTTATATACCGATTTTGAAGGCTTTCCTTAAAATTTGATTTTCCGTTTTAATTCAAATCTGGACAGCATGTGTTTAATCCACTAAAACCTATTTTTAAAAAGGTTTAAAATCATGTTTAAGTGAAGAATTAATGAATCGAATTAAAGGCTTATGAAGCCAAGTTAAAACCAAATAGTTTTGAGGTATTTTGGAGACTAATGTACCGATTATTTTTGCTAACATTGGGCAAGCACTATGAGCAGTTTTTAATTGTTAAAAATTAGGTTCATTAAATTAATTTACTACATGTTTTAGCCAGACTTGATTTAGTATGAAAAAGAATCATAAAATCATGTTTTCTGGTTTCAAAACAACAAAGATTCAATGCAGAAAATTTTGGGCAGTTATGATCAGATTTGGCAGCTTAATTCTCCACAAATTTTATGTCTAATTGTTAAACACACTTGCTGAAATTTTTCAGCAGCTTTTTCATGAGTTTGACTCATGATTTCTTGAGTTTTAAGAGCACTTAAATGCCATCTATTTTAATTTTGGGTGATTCATAAAGAATAGGAAATTGTTTCCTACTTTAAAAGCAATTCCTAAAATTAAGGATAGAATTTTAATTTTGGGTGATTCATAAAGAATATGAAATTGTTTCCTACTTTAAACTAAATTCCTAAAATTAAGGATAGCATTTTATTTTGGTAAATTCATAGAAAATAGTTTCCTACTTTAAAAGAAATTCTTGAAGTTATGTAATAACACTAAACTTTCCTTAAATTTTGGTTTGACTAGAAGTTTCCAAAATTTGTTAAGTCACCATTTTGATAACTTGAACAAGATACAATTTAGGAAACTAATCCATGTTCTAAATGTTAGAAATTAAAATGTTGTCTTAGATATATTTTAGGAAGTTTACGAAAAATAAAGAGGTTTCCAAAATTAAAAAAGCTTTAATTATGGAAAGAATTAAAATGGAAAGTTTTATTTCAATGAATTTCTATTTAAGCAAAAGGAGTAAAATGTTTACTTTAAGTGTTTTGAAAATGGGAATTTCTTAAACACTAAATTAAAATAAAACAATACCAAATAATTTGAGTTTAGCACTTTAAGTGAGTTAATTGATGCTTTTCTCAAATAACACACAAGATTACCAAGTGACATTGGGCTTGCATCTATTCTATGCTTTTGATATTGATTATAAAGCAGGAGGATGATTATGGAAATAGACCTTAGAAAATAGGTCATGGATGGTTAAATTTATTTCTCATGGTATTTATTTAAAAATAAGGTCTGTGCATCCTGCCTTATCTCTATTTTCTCTGGATTGCAAAATTCATTTCTCACCCAACTCCTCTCGAATGTAACTCGAGGTTTTTGTTGTCGATTTTGCACATGCAAGTATATGTATCGAACAAGTAATATAGTGATGAAGTAGAGTATCGTTCCCACAGAGATTTGTTCTTAAAGTTTCACTAATTACTAAAATTATAAAACAAATTAATCTTATTTAAGTAATCCAAAAATTAAAGAAAAACTGATTAAAAAATTAAAAATCAACACTAAATAAACTAAATAACTAAATAAGTTAAGAAAAGCAATATTAAAAAGACCTAGAATTTTGGGTTCATTCAACATTTCATCTGATATCAACTTTTCTTGTTATTTATCTTTCTTAGGTGGTTTAACTAGCCCCAAATCCAAAGCTATGGACAAGTCTCCGTTGAGTTGCTTGTACAAATACCTAACTTAATTAGTTCACTATGTGTCTATAGGAATCAATTAAATTAAGTTCATTAAGCAAGTGTCCTAATGTGGCTATGTAGGGTAATTGGCGTATGTCTACCCAAATCGCGAATCAGATCACCTAAGTGACGTCAACACACATTATTCAAACCTTAGTTCAATCTTAAATCTCTTTCAAGTCTCAATTAGATTCACAAATCAGTTAATTGTTGACCAAACAATCAAAAGCGTTAAGAACATATTTGAATAAGCAAAACTACATCCATTCATGATAAATAAAAAAGAAACTAATATTCAAACTACTTGTTGAAATCCACCACAATCATAGAAAGATAATTTAGCTCATAATAACTAATAAAAACAACATCCAAAGAAATTTAGCCATGAATCCAAGTCAAAGAAAATAAACGAAACACAAAAGTAGAGAAAGAAACTAAGTATTGAAGCTTTATGATCTCAATTCTCTCTCAAATTCTCTTGTTTTCTTGCTTTGTTCTTGGCTCCAAATCCCTAGAATAGTTGGCTACTGCCTCCCCCTTAAAACCTCTAAAAAATGTCTCTTAGATAGGCTCCAAGTAACCTAATTTCCAAAATTTCATCAATTTTTTTATTTTTGAAAAATTGCCCAGTGCCACGGCCTTACTTTCTTGGCACCACGATGTTGTTTTTTTTTTTTTTTTTGCTACAGTAGTGCTGTAGTGCTACTTATTCAACGCTGCAATTTTGAGTTTTCAAGAAATTTGTATAATGACACCAGCACTGTAGTTTTCTCGACACTACAGCAGTCAATCAACTTCGAACATGATTTTCACCTTAATCTGGTCCGAACACATCATGTTCAGTCCATGCATACTACTACAGTGCTTTGACTTAGACAAATTTTTTACCACAATCCAATCCGAACTGGTAAGGTAATGAAAATAAAACTTGTAGCCCTTCCTCTGAGAAGTCTAGTGGTCCAAGAATCACTTCATTTGGAGTTCTGTAGATAGAGATATGGTAAAAGTACCGCAACATATACGAATAAACCCACCACCATACTTGCATAGATTTTCATCAAAAGTTCCTACAAAAGCAATAAAAGAAATTACCAATACCATTATTAAAGTAATTTAAAACAAAATAACATAAAATTTAACTAAAATAACTTAAATTAACTACTCAACATGTAATCAAACTTAAACTAGAAAAACACCTAAAATATTACAATTTGAACCTAAAATCTCAAAGATATAACTACTTAAGTCCCCAAAATGTGTCAAAATAACTCTATATAATAGAGTTATCACACCCCCAAACTTAAGATTTTGTTGGTCCTTGAGCAAAACATAAAACAACATGCAATAACTTAAACAAGAAAACATTTAACTAGAATTCAATTACAACATTTAATTAATCACCTTTAATATCCTCAAAAGTTAATCCATATCCATAACTCTAGGAAACACACAAATATTTTCAAGTTTATGTCTCAATTCAAATGTAAACTCATCATTAAGTTAAATTTCGTGTGTGTGTGTGTGTAATCTTTTTACCTAGAATATTGTACAATCCGGATAAGTTTATATTTATGCAAAATTCAAATTAATAATTAACTCCATAAGTTTGTTTTTCATCTCCCTCTCCACTAATGTAGGCTAGCACTATGTTAAAGATCAATAGAACTTTAATTAGCTTGTAATGTATGGCTAGGGTTAAGGTTGGATATGGGATAATATATCGTTCAAATCACCCTAAGCACACAGTCAATCTAGAACCTACTCAGATGTCAAACCCTGTTCTATAAAATAATTACGATGTCACTTACATGCTCAATAGAATGTTTGTATGTTTAGGAAGTTCGAGGAATTGTTTAAAGATGATATTGCCCCTAATGGTGCCATTAAGTCGATTAAGCCTCGAACTAGTTCAAATAGAAATTTTGAGGTGAAATTAAGAGTTTCATAGTTCAGGGATGACTCAAAATGGTAATTCTGAGTTCGAGGATCAATTTGGAGTCAAACCAAAATTTTCACTATTTCGGGGCAAAATGCTCATTTGCCACTTGGGGACAAAACGAGAATTTTGAGAAAAGAATTTTTTTTTTTGGCCCCATTTAACTTATTGGAGTATGATTTGAGTATTGGAGTATAATTTGAGGGTTTGGCAGTGAAAAAATTTAATTCCGGTGATTTCTGAAGTGTAGGGGCAAAAATCATAATTTTTCCACCCACGGACAAAATTTGAGATTTTGAGAGAATTTAGATTAAATTTGACAAATTGGAGAATGGTATGTGTATAAGGGATGAAAAATATGTTTATGGGCAATTTTTCAGTTTTTGGGGCAAAAATGTAATTTTTAACTTTTACGGGGGCAAAAGTGTAAATTTCAAAAATTACTCCACCAAGACTTTGGATAAGTTTGAGAATTTTATCTAAGCTATGGATATGTGGGACAAGTGTATGGTGAAATTTTGGAAATAAATGGATGGCTATAATTTAAGGAATTAATAAAACAAAAAAAATGAATAAAATAATATTATATTATTTTAGCCTTTAAAAA